>NC_084982.1:18178354-18520854 GCF_963691925.1 Scomber scombrus | reverse complement strand
CTGGGTTATCTGGCTGTAATCAGCTTAGCCCACTGCTACTTTTACTGCTGCTGCTGCTGCTGGGTGGGCACTTTCTGTAGCTTTTAGTCTGCTTCTGTCTTGACTCACATTCACAAATACACCTGTTGTGTATCTGGAGCTGAGCAGACTGACAGTGAAGTTCAGTTCACAATACACAACAATTAGGTTTTTTTTCCTTATCAGGGGATTCCTCTCCAAACTGTGTCCATGGCTGGTCGTCTAGAGATGGGTTCAACTGAGGGGACACCTGCTGCTGATACGTACCCCAGAAAAATACTGGAGTATATGGAGGGTTTCCTCATTTCAAAGGTAACACACATGTAGTGCATATACACACACTCACACCTGACGTAGTTTGCCTGTTCTCAGTTAAAAGTTATTGACTCAATTAGACTTTTTCATCTTAGACTTCTTTTTTTCATTTTACTTTGTCATCCATTATTCATTTTATTATTTAGACCCATACTTTCAGTGTGACATGAGAATATGTCTTCTTAGAAAAAGGCCAACAGTGTTTACCCTTCTCATAGAATATTTTTCTATTGTGGGTTTTTTTGATATACATTTATTCTTTTATCTACATTGTTTCTTTTATGTTTAAGTTGTATGTATCTGGCTGTTGTGCTGCAACCAAATTGCCCAATATGGGATCTTGATAGACTGAACTGAACTGAACTGATCTTCAGGGGTTAACTGAATCAATAACATAATGGATAGTTGATCCTGCAGTCGTACCAAAGAGACTAAAGCCATGAGAATGAACTTAAGAGAAAAATGTACAAAACATCATTATGTTTGGTGATTTGTGGCCTTGTCACTTATCAGTCTTGATTTACTGGTACATCTCAGGGTACATATCTAGTATATGATCATGTACACTGTAAAATATGCCTCATAATGATCCTGTAATGATCCAAACAGACAAGATTTTGGTTGTTAAAGCAGCAGAAGGTTCAGAAGGACACAAAAGAGAAAATAAAAGTATCCTCTTCTACACATAAGTAATACAGCAGGAAGTATAAAATAATAATTTAGGGAGTTATGCAGGGTGTGCAATAAAGGCTAATGCATATATATCTACAGTGTTTCGTGTGACAATTGTATTTCTTATATTTATTGATCTGATATTCAGGTTGGGGGTCCTACAGATACCCATCTCCTTTATATTCTACTCTATGCCTCCTCTCTCTGATCCAGACAGTGTTCACGTCCTGTGAGCTCGGTGTGTTCGATGTATTGCTGAGTGCAGGGCGCCCCCTATCCGCAGAGGAGATCTGTCAGGCGATCGGAGCCAGCCTGGATGGCACAGAGAGGCTGCTGGCTGCCTGCACCGGCCTGCAGCTGCTCAACACGCACCAGGACAATGGAATATGTTAGTATATACACACAAATAGAAGAAGCATGAATGTAAAAACAACATAATCTAAAAGAGTTGAAGCACTAATACCAATAAAGACATTCCTCACTTATTATAATTGATCGACTAATTGTGACAGTGCTAAATATCAGTTTTTATGATGTTTTTATGGGCAGATTTGAATTCAGTTTGTCCAGTTTTCACCTCCACACCTCCCTTTGTCTCAATCTTGTCTGTTTTCCACTTTCAACATCTCCCACGTAGCAACAAAAAGGTCAAACTCTGTCTTAACACCTGCAGAATCTCATTCACACTCATCCGCCTTCTGTGTCTCCCCTCCTCCACCTCTCATGCTCTACATTTCAGCGTTTTACAGTAACACAGAGCAGGCCAGTGTCTACCTGACCCGCTCCAGTCCTGTATCCCTCTACCACTCCATCCAGTACAGCTCCAGAACCATCTACCTCTGCTGGCATCACCTGACCGACGCTGTCAGGTCAGTACACATCCCTGCTCACAATCTGACTCAATTTCACACTAGAGAGAGTTTCTGCCACATTCATGTCAAGAGTCGCCATCCTGGGACTTGAAAATATCAAACCAGTTAGATTCGATTATGATTTCTTGACATTTTCTGAACACTGAACACCTAAAACATGTGTGTTTGCAGTTTCATTTTTCTGAATTAGTATTTAATTTATTTTCAGTCAGTGACCTCAGACTTCAAGGAGTCTGAGAAACTGTTCTCATGGGGTATGTTGCCAGTAATAGCTGCAGTATTTTCAAATAGGAAGGTGTCTTTCCTACATTGACAGCATCTTTTATAAACTTTTACAGGTTACGCTGATGTAATTTTATAGATTTTTCTCTTTCCTCCTGTGGTAATCTCTCCTTGCTTGCTGTTGTAAAATTTAAGCATGTTTTGTACAAGAACATTTCTTGTTTTGGGTACTCAAAAAAGTGCATGGGGAGGCAAACCAGAACAGTAAGTAAAAATAAATAATCAAATAAATGGTTGCCTTAACTGCTTGGAAAATCAATCAAGGTTAAGTACCGGTACATACTAAATAATTAACATGTATTATATTATTCAGTTAAGCGGACAAGCTCAGAGTGAAATCATATACAGGTGAGCAGTGATTGACTGTTAGATTGCAGTTTCTGTAGCCTATGAATCTGGATTTCTGTCCTCCTTTTTTTTTTTTTTTTTACCGCACCTCAAGATGGATTCTAGTCTCATTGTTATGTCTGAGGGACGACAGCCAGCAGCTCTCAGACGGCGTGACTGGATTCACTGTTGAGTGAAGTCCGTCTGTTAAAAGCTCTGAAAAAAAATGACACATCAGTAAAGATGATATCTGAACGACAGAAGCATTTCATTATTTTCTAATCCTTTCTTGCAGGATTGTGAAATAGGAGCATTTGGTGTTAAACGGACAGGACATGATTGTGAATTGACACATCTCTGTATCTGACCTTACTGATTTTATCTACTTAATTGTATTTTGTGAGGTTAAGCTGAAGCAGATTTTTGAAGTAGTGAGACAATCAATAAATGGATCCCACATTTCACACAGCAAATGTGACAAGAGAAATATCATATATAGCAATACGTATAATGCTATCAGTTAATATCAATATTTCTGTCTTTTACATGTCTTAGAGAGGGAAGAAACCAGTATGAAAAGGCTTTTGGAGTCAGCTCTAAAGACCTGTTTCAGGCTCTCTACAGGTAAGAATCTGTCTTTGATGTACACACACACACACACACACACGCACGCACACACACACACACACACACACACACACACACACACACACACACACACACACACACACACACAGACACATGAAACACACATTTTTGGTAATTTATAGTCTATCCCTGTCTCTCCATCTTAAGTCTGTCTGCCGTTCTCCGTTCTCTTCCCAAAAAACTGACTCGTGGGATTCATTATGAGGCAAGGGATGTGTGAGGGAGGGAGGGAGAGAGAGAGAGAATACGTCTCTGAGCCATTGTCCTTGAGGTCTAGTGTGTTTATAGTATCCAATGCCCACAGTTTTAACGCTTCACTGATCTGCTGGTCAGCGGTTTTCAGCAGTCACACGCTCAAAGTTTCACACTTTGTCCACTAATAGATTTTGATAGGCCTGCCTGGGACTCTGAACTGCAGAACACTACCAGTCCCGAAGGAACAGAAACCGCCAAAACTGAGAAATGTCTGGCTAAAACATCCCCTCTTCTTGTCCTCATCATGGCACAATTTGCAAACCATTATACTTTGAGGAAAGGGGATCTCATTTGCACCAAATGGAAGAAAAAGCAGATGTTAAAATGCACATTTCCATTATTATTTTAAATTAGCCCAACCCGATCACACATATATCAGTAAAAGTAGAAAGTTGTAAATGTGGAATCTGACATATTACCATATGAACTAATGTACATGTAATTTGATATCTTTGGATTTTGTTGTTGTATATTGCCAGTCATTGAGGCAGGCTCATTAATTGCATTATTTCTGTAGTTGCTGTTTTTTATTCATTTTTGTTCTCACATCCTTTCGCAAAGCTGATCTCAGAGAAAGTGAGTCATCGGAAAAAGATGCGTGCAAAATGAGAATATTCAAAATATGATCCATGCACTCATAATGTAATACACCCTTGTATGGATGAATTTGCAATTCAGCTTTAATTGATTGAAAATGCATGAAAAAATGTCAACACCTGTTCAAAATTGATATAATGTGGAGTAGCAGTTGTTTGTCCCTGCTGATTTCCCCTGTGAATGCTGCGGGTAAATTAGCAGGGAAAACAACCACTGAAGTCATTCGGTGCCTTCTTGGAGCTCTGTAGCAGGATGATTTGAAGCCGACTGGATGACTCAGACTCCTGTTTACTCATCGCCATTTAACCAGCCATGTACTGCACCTGAATAATTTAAAGCCAAGTCCCGTCTACAGCTTGAATTCTTTTACACTCGGAGAAGCAGGAAAGATTTGAAGTAACAAAACTGGCAAGACAGTCTGGATTTAGAGATGTTTGAGATTCTGAGCACATACAAGATGTTGCATAGTTTTAAATTCTAAAGACGAGTGCTTGCCTTATATTTCTATTTTTAAACTATTTTGCCCAAGTTGGGTAAACGTGTCATCTAAATATATGTCAGATGGTTTCAACCTTCACAGCTGAATTCATTTCATTTTGAAGGCATGTTTCTGTTTTTCAAGCATCGAGAAGTGACGGCACAGTCAGGTGTTTGAACTGATTGCTTCAATTAGGAGGTCATCCTATGATATCATATCATCAAGCAGCATAAAATTAATTGAAAGTGCATTTAATTAAAACCAGAGCATGAAATACAGAACTGTAGGTTATTAACTGTTGAACAACATTTTAATGTAACGCTCTTATCTGAGGTTTGATGACTTTACCTTATAGGAGAAGGAGTACATTTGAATGGTTACTTACCTATCAGCTGTGACTGGGCTCTTTAGGTTTAATGCATGTTTGAATAAGAGAAAACACAGAAACCTTGATCAGCTTTTATTCTGGTTATAGAACTTGTATGATTCTAATGCAAGACGTTGCTGAAGATGTCTCATCGCTAGTACTCATAATCTGAATTTCACATTTAGTATGACTACTGATGACTTTGTGTTTAGTTAGTTTTGTCAGTTTTTCCAGTGTGACTGCACAACATATGTGTTAGAATTAGTGTTAATTGTCTCAGTAAACCGCTGCTGTCAGTGCTTAAGTGTTTTTAGACTATTGGTACAACAGAAAGCATCACATTGGTCAAAATGGGTCGCTCTTTTCTACCATTACTGCTGATAAGATGGAAAAACCAAGGCACATGCAAGTGTTCAGGCAGCCGTGTGTATAGATATGACAGAGACCTGCAGGGATGTTGAGGAGTATTAGAGCAGACTGATCATAGGCCATGATGATAGACATGTATAAGGACAAGGGTAATCAGGTTAAGCATCTTACATTCAGTATGACTGTATGTGCGTGTAAATCTACTCAATCATACAGTAGACGAAAAGGGCTGCACATGTTGTCATTGGGGAGGGCATTAGATATCCTATGTCTAAAATGATCTCAAATTAAAGCTGACAGTCTGCTGTTTGGCCTCACAGTCATTTCATCTTTTCACATCCGACGTAATCAGAGCCAGAAGCCGCAAAACACCAAACAATGAGTCACTTTCAGAGTTCTTCTGGAGGTCGCTGTGTCATCTGAAGTTTGGTCACGTATCAGATGGCTGATAACTTTGCCACAGTGAAGTTTGGATACATTATACTCTAATGTTACAGAGTGAAGGATGCTCAGAGTCGGTGTGGCAGGGCCGAGTGCTGCGTGATGAGGTGGAGATTCCTCAGAGCAGCAATAGTCACCACAGGCTCTTCTCTTCTGCTGCACCCTGATTCTCACACGCGCACACTCACTCACACACAAATACACACACACACACACACACACACACACACACACACACACAAACACACACACACACACACACACATTACGTCGCCATGGGGAGAAACTTTGTAAAAGAGGAGAGACACTGTGTTTGTGTGTGTGTGTGTGTGTGTGTGTGTGTGTGTGTGTGTGTGTGTGTGTGTGTGTGTGTGTGTGTGTGTGTGTGTGCGTGCGTGCGTGCGTGCGTGCGTGCGTGCGTGCGTGCGTGCGTGCGTGCGTGCGTGCGTGCGTGTGTGTGTGTGTGTTTGCTTGTTTGTTTTTTAGGGGGTTGGGATAACAATCCCTCTGCAGGCCAGTTACAGGGCATTTTCCTCTGTCTCGTAGTCCAGTGCAGTGTCTCTCCACCGCACCAAATTGTCTGTTCATTGAAAACTTTGAGCAAGTTGACCCTTTAACCAAGTAACTTTTGCCTTAATAGAACGAGACATAAATGAAACAAAGTCAATATAAGGAATAGAGAAAGAAGTCATTACCAGGGACAAAAACAGGAATGGCATAATTAAACAGTGGAGCTTAAGGCTTTATGCAATACTAACACTAATATAACTGACATATTGTGGACTGTGCGGTGTTATTCAGGATGTGTGCATTTGTTTAGATATATAGAGATGTGTTTGTGTAAATGAAGTGTAAATGTCAATTTTTTACCAGTAATTATCTGCTTTGGCATCTATGTTTATGATCAAATCTCCCCCACATCACTTACTATCTACAACTATCATTGAATTACACTTATTAACACTATGTTGCACTGAAAGGACCAATGTGTAAGATTAAGGGGAATCTACTGTTAGAAATGGAATATAATATGCACAAGTATGTTTTAATTAAAGGAAAATTCCAGTTAATTTGAACCTGACGTATTTACCCTAAATATGGCAGTTGAGACTCTCATAGACATATGTAGATGCCGCTTTGGCCGCTGGATCATAGGTGAATGTCGCCACCATATTGGACCAGGTAACCTGCCATATTTGTCCTGTTAACTTTGTTCTCTGCAGCTCTGTTAGTGAGATTCTGGAGATTCAGACTGAGATTCGGTTAAACGCGGCCTCACATATAAAGAATGTTATCAAGGCAACCCCTTGATGCTTTAGTAATAAACCTGATTTTTACATAAATTACTTCAAGCATTTGTTTGTGAGTCTAATGAAAGTAAACACAAACTAGCCACCTCTAGCAGCCTTATGGCTAACTGTATAGGGAACCACATTGGGATAGATTGCATATTAGTATGTTTACATCTGAGGCTGTGGGATAACTCAACATCTGTTCATGCTACAGAAGTAGTCATTTAGTAGATGAAATTAAGTGGTTGGTGTCTACAAGTTTCTACAAGGATAAGATTACAAGATCCACACTGTGCAGTTATCATGGAGAGGCTCAAGGGTGACAGACTCGGATGTTGACCAACAGATGGCTCCAGGAACAGAACTTTTGCTCTATTGACTTGCAGTGCAGTTTAGTCAGAGGGACTGAGGGCAAAGTTGTAGTTATTTTTAAACCCAAAAATGTTTGGGGATTTCGGGAAAACATTCAGGGCTGGAACCCAAGAAGCCAGCACCTTGCAAAATCCAAGTTTGGTAAAGACATTTTTGCCTAGCGCATCTAAAATAGTTTATATTACAAAATTACTGTTTGCTCCTTAGGGAGAATAAATCAATGTCAGGGTTAGAGTCCTTGAAATAAATGATTTACCTCTAGGACATTACAGCAACTAGGAATAACATCAAAACAGAACTGGGAAAGCTCGAACATATGAACACAGTGCCATACATCCCATTTTGACCCTGTATGAACTGAAAAACACTGAACGTAACAGAAATTTAACAGAAACAAAACTGTCGACAGCAAAACGATTGGAACAAGAGGACAGAGCATCATGTAAACTTACAATGCCACAAACTTATGAACTCATCATACGAACAGAGGCGTCACAATTTTAAAAGACCTCTTTGATCGGTGAAAGGGTGTGCCATCTTTGATCACCAAACTGACTTAGTCTTCCCTGCCTCTGAACAAGAATTCTACTCTCTCAGTCCAATTCACAGAACCCAGGGGAGCGCTGAACCCTTTGGCACAGGGATTGTGGCTGTTCATTATATCAAAGAGGCTGTCAGTCATCGAAAAGCAAATGTTTGCATTTACTGAAAGCATTTGAATCATCCATGAATCATCAGCCTAATTTCTTAAATATAAAGGATTCAATATTTGCAGCATGGCTGGTAAACTCTGATAAGAAACAATGTTTTCATGGAGTATTACTGCAATGAATTCAGCCATTTTCTGGCAGGGTTTAAATGGTGAATATCTGATCATCAATGTACGCAAAGCTGCTGTCACAGAGCGACTTAGTGTCCACACAGCCAGGGACACCTTCATCTTTTGGGGATCAAAATACACACGCTCGTCTGTTACCTTTATTGGCAGCATGAAGTCCATCTTTTGCTTGGACTTCATTCAGATGAAAGCTGTGCTGTATCTGTATGTCCAGGTAATCTGGCCTCTGGTGCCGGTTATTGGACTGTAAGCCTGCAACACATTCTGTGCCAGCTTCAACATGTGGCAAGCGTCCATCATCACAAACACCCTTTCACAAAGCACTGGATGTGCAAAAAAGGTTTTTAAGAGCTCAAGAGGGTTTGTCTGTAGCCGGCACCTGAGTTGGTTGCACATACTAACATTGGATCAATGCAAATCCATTGTAACACACCCCAGGCTCATGCAGTTCCTCAAACACATGCACAATTAGGACCTTCTGTGTATCTGGTGAGAGAGACCTGGTCAGATAGCAGGCAGCTGGAGCCTTCCAATGTCCTTGTAGGCCAACCGCCATAAAAACAAGAGCAAAAGTGGCAACATCTGTGTCATTCATTCCATCCATTATATCCACAAATCCAGACATTTTCTGGGTATGAGGATTGTACTGGGCATTTCTTTTGATAGCAATGGCATCCAACGTAAGAGTCACACATCCATATTTAGCCGGTTCAACTAGTTAGCACTCAACATAATATTACAAGGGCCAAACACAACCAAAAACAACTGTTCAGTCTTATCTGTGAAAGGTAATTCCCCGATAACGTTAAAGCCCCAGGCTGCACATAAGTCAGGCATCTTTTTTCTAGTCTAGTCTTCTGTCTGTCACAAACTTTCACATATATGGGAAATGCATCAGGTTCAAATAAACCGTATGTTCCTTTAAAACTTAAAGTGCTATATTATTAAGGCTCATTAAGAAAATGAGAATTTAACAATTTTTAAATGCATCCAATCTCAAAAATCCTCCCTAAAATTGAATAGTCAAAATGGCTCTTGAAGTGTACATACTGTGTGTTTTACAGCGTATGATTAAGTCTAATTGAATGTGTGTGCATGTGTGTATGTGTGTGTGTGTAAGTATTATAATCATGTGTACATATGGTGTGTATGTAGGTCTGTAGTATTTCTAAAAATGTTGTTATTGTGATTTCATGATGGACTTGGGAGATTAGCCTTGAGCTAAAATAGATTCAAGTAAACAAATAAAGAAACGAAACAAGAATGACTCACTGTGTATTTGTGTGTGTGTGTGTGTGTGTATGTGTGTGTGTATGCAGGTCTGATGAGGAGATGGTGAAGTTTATGCAGTTAATGAACTCCATTTGGAACATCTGTGGTAGAGACGTGGTCACGGCCTTTGACCTTTCGCCTTTCAAACTCATCTGTGACCTCGGAGGTAAGTTTGTGTGGGTGTGTGTGTGTGTGTTTATCGAGTCACCATATCTCATTTTCATAAGGTTGTGAGTTCACAGTCATTAACATTTAAATGGTTGGTGTCGTGTGTTAACTGAGCGACAGCTGGCTGAGTCGCACACACATACGGATACAGTACAATGCGTTTGCGCAAGAATTCACAACAGTCAGCGGTGACCTTTATTAGCCCCCCCACCCCTTTCCAAGACTCTCTGAGTTAATGGCTCTTAATAAATTAGTCAACCTTCAAACACACAGGACTCAAAGTCACCTCCATCTGGAGTTTCCCTCGTTATCCTGTCACAGATCTGAAAGACTCAAAGCTTTATTTCACTTTTACCAACATTATCTTATCCTGTATCCTATTGTGTCTGTGAGAAAAAAATAATGAAACACTTTTTACAGGAGTGTCAATGATGCTATAGTGAAGAAATACAGCAGTTTACAGACACATGGCGTCAGTAGTCTTAATAAATATTAAATATCAGCAAATCAGTGTTATTGACAGCTGATATCATTAATTAATCATTCAGAAAATATATATTGTTAAGTAAATTATGAATCCAGCAGTTACCCTGCCGCTGAGTGAGTGTGGTGTCCCGTGATGGTCTTTATGCAAATTCACACTCATCCAGCCTTAAAAAGAAAATAATTAGAAGGAAAAACACTCGAGAGCTGAGTGTCCGTCTACACTGAAAACACAAAATATGTACACAGTAAGTCAGAAGTGGCACAGTAGAATTTGAATTCCGACTCAAAGTATTCAGCCATGTCTGTCAATATAGTACTTTTGAAAAACTGAATTTAGCCATTTTAGCATTTAAGCAATTTTGTGGAAGTAGATGAAGAATTGTATCTGCTTTTCTTTTGTTCTGGCAAAGCAAAGGCATTTCTGAGTACAGTATAGCAGCATTTACATGGCAAGCAGGAATAAAATGAATCCTGCTTGGTTTGCTGTGATTTTTGCATAGCCTGACTCCGTGTTACCACCCTGTCGAATCAACACTAGAGGACTGGATGAACATCTTCTGTCATCTCTTTTGCATACATGAAAGTAAAAAGTAAGCTTCCTTATCCATCTAATCTGTCTTGTCGGGTCAGATGTATAAAGATGACTTGACAAAATGATTTATAAAGTGCCTTTTGAAGAGCATATCCCTTGCACAATGCTTCACAGACAGCAAAGGTCCCAACGATAAAAATGTAAGGAGAAAGAGAGAAAAAACAGAATCAACAAACACAACATGAACTCCACAGTGTGAGGCCGGAGCTTCCAAATAAAAGCAGAACAGCAAGGCAAGATCAGATCAGAGAGAAAAAAAAGAAAATGAAAAATGTATCTTTTGATGTCACAAGGTGTTTTCATTTCCTGCTGAAAACTTCATGGTATGAATGATATAGTCAGAAAGCTTTTGTCGAAGAGATTATGCCAGTTTTTTATTTTTTTATTTTTTGTTGATCGCTGTTAAGAATAACAGAGCAACTTCCCAGAAATCAGAAGTGTACACAATGTATCTCCACTTACATACTCCTCAGTTAGTCAGAAATAGCAGATGGTAGAAATTGCAGGAATGAAAAAAAGAGAGAATAATGTTGTCTCTAAAGAATAAATGTTAAGTATGTGGCTCTGTCCACACACCTGACTGTGCTCAGTGTAAAATAAGCCAACACACTGTCGATTGAAATCCAGCATTATTGTGTTAAATCAAGTTGGAAGTTGAGATCAGACACTCCTAGACTGACTGTCATTTATTTTAACACTGATATGGATAAAAGCTCAATCATTCAGAGTATTGTGACAGTAAGAAGTGCCTCAACATTTATCAAGAAAAAGAAAGAAACTAAAAGAAACATTTAGTGAGTCTCGATAATCATTTTTAAGCTTCAACATCTAGTTTGTGCTCAGTGAAGCAAAGAAAACAGCCGACTCCAGCTGTGACACCTCAGCTGACCACAGAGGGGAGCTGTGAAGCCACTAAAGGAACATTATACACGCGCGGACACATACACACATCCAGGACAGCCATCCTCTCCTCTGTCAGTTTCGCAGCATGGGTTCTGTGTTCATGTTTATTTATGAAGGTACATCTCCAAAACGTGTCTCTCACACAGCATCTGTTGTGTCTGTGCAACCGCTGCTCAGGTCCTCCTCTGTCTGTCTAACTTTCTGCCAACTAGCTGACTTTAGGCCAAATCAGGTATCAGTCAGTCCGTGTCCACATTTAGAGTCTATATAATTTATAGGTTAGAGGGGGTTTGTTCTTTACTGGCAGTCTGAGGGCAGCCTTTCAGTTAGATTTATTTTAATGTGACATTTATCACGCATTTCAATGTTAAGTTTAAAAATACATAATCATCTTAACTTACTTCAACTCCATAAAAATTAATGGTTTTGAGGCATGATATTGTTTTTTTTCCCCTTCCTTTTTTATGTTAACAGCCATCTGGTTCATGATGCAATGTTTAACAAATGCAGTTACAGTTACAAAGTACAATTTTCCCCTCTGAAATGTAAAATAAAAGCATGGATGGATTGTTGAGTACTGGGCACAGACTCAGGGGCTCAATGTGTCAGAGGTCCTCTGGGTCCCCGGGCCTGTGTCTCTGTTTAAAGTGACTGATGAGATTCAACTTTTCTTGTTGGAAAGTCACTGAGCTCAGTTAAAAATAGGGACATCCCGATCTCATTTTTGGTCCTGATCCTGATCCGTCTTTTACTCTTGAGTGTTTGCCATCTGAATCCCATTCAACAACATTTGTTTTTCTTTATTTTGTCTTTCATATTATTGCCACACAGCAAACTGAGAGAACAGGAACATTTCAATACAGCAACAATGGTAAAGTTATTTAAATCAGGAGAATAGTTTTGCTGCAAGAAAACTGAACCTGCATCTCAGGCTTTCTTTGATGTTTTTAAAAAAAATAATATTGTGCACAGTTTGCTGTGGTATTAATCATAAAAAATGTGTAGAGGTGAGTCATTGTGGGTCGGCTGTGGCAGGAGGCTTTGCACAGGTCAGACTGTCTTTAAATATTGAAGTTCAGATGCAATTACTGAACCAACAGCAGCACCTCAGAACCCTGCTTCACCTGCAAAATGTAGCTGAAAGAGACAAAAAATGACTACAAACAGCATCATGGCTATAGTTGTTCTGTGTTTCTTTCCGTCTGGGGATCTTGCTCCTGCAGTATGTGCAGAGAGCATTCTACATGTCTGTGCTCATGGGCCCATTATCACATAATCTATCCATAAGTAAAGGTGTTATGTCTCCCAGAAGAAAATCAATTTACATTCAAGCTAAAGGTAGATGAGAAGCCCTTGAAAATAAATACCTCGACAGTCAGTTACACCTGAAACAAGTGCCACAAGGCTTGCATTTGCATGAAGTAAAATATAAGTGACAAGCAGATTGCTTTTTTTCCTCGAGCAGATGCAGTAACTACTTGAATAAATGTAATTAATTATCCTGCAGTACTAATCAATCATCAAAAAACATGACTCTTCTTGCCAACAAGTGGTTTGTTGTCATTTTTGCGTTGCTCCTGATGTGAAGCGTGATGTCAACCACCGATCATAACTGATAATATTCAGTTTTACTCCTTTCTTGAGCATTACTGATTCAAAGCACAGCAACACCAAATCTAACATGGCTGGATTTTATTTACTAAAGCTGGGGTACCTGAAAGAGATGGATTAAAAAAAGAGGTCCAAAACCAATCAGTAGAGGCCAATATCCTGACTTTTGTTCCTGACTTCAAACTCTACACTTCTAATAATGCAGCCTGACAGAGTGTTTTCATTAGATCTTCCTAAGTCTGGAACTGCCAAGTCTTTCTCCCAGTTTGTACCACAGGGCTCCTATTTAAAGGGGACATTTTATCTGGTTTTCTGTTATATACTGTTATAATTAATATATTGTACAACCTATGTTAAACATGGAACATCGAAGGTCCAAAACTTGAGGTGAACGTATGTAGAAATGCTCCCAGCAAGTCAAAAGTTTAAGCTTCAACCTGCTTTGAACGCTTTGTTTGTGACATTTTTTTCTACCTTGCCGACGAGCTGACGTCAGCTCATTGCACATACCCATAAACGGTCATGTTTTCCATGCTGTTGTCTGCGTTGCCCACTATCATATTTCAGATCGAATTTCAGCTCAAACATGAACAGATGTATTTCAAAAGCTAACAAATTTGAGTAGAAAGGTGGAAGTGAATTCAGTGGAAGTGGGGGTGCAGAGGTTTCATTGCCAGTTCCACCATAAGGCTCCTGAGGGATGTAGGAGTCAGAGGGCAAGCACAGAGGAAAGCAATAAAAGCCCTGGCCAATACAGCGGAAGGAGCAGTCATTGGCTGTGGCTGAAGAGAAAAGATCCTGTCTGGGCTCCCAAGTGACCACAGAGAAGTCAACCATGAGACACACACCCAGGACTGATCATCCTGCTGTGGGACTTCCATGACAGACGGTGTCTTGTGATGACAGGCCAACACACCCAATTACATCAAGATAAACAACTGATGATGTGTCGCAATGGTGGCTCCATCTGGTGGTCATATCCAAGAACGACTCCACGCTGGCAAGTAAAGTGCTGAATTTTCAGGGATTGTAACACCAAGTCCTATTTAATGAATCAGTAATGAACAAGACAAGCTTTGAGAAGCTAACCAATCAGAACAGGGTAGGTTCATCAGGTGGGGGGCTGTAAAGGGACAGGAGCTAAAACTGAATGGTCAGTACTGGATAAATACAATTTTTGAACTGCAAATCATGCAAAGATATTCCAGTGTAAAAATGTAGACCTGTAAGTTTGAATAATATATCAACCTTAAAAAAAAAAGTAGTCTCAACCAACCCCACTGACATCATTAGTGGTTATTTCCTCAGATTTTAAAAATCTCTCTCAGAGCCAAAAGACGTCATACAACTCCTTTCCCAGACTGAATAGTACTCTCCTTTGTGAGTAAACTGATCTTGATGTGTAAAATCCCACATAAATTCCCCTCCAGTGATTCCTTCACACAGTTGAGTAGGTTGGATGCAGATAGTCAAAAGAATCCATTTGCTGACTCAATAGATTTACTGTCTAGTGAGATCCAGCCAAAAGATACGTAAGTTAAATTGCTGCCTTTTATAAAACATTCAAAAATACTTGCATTTTGTAGCAGTGATGGCACATTTGGGTTGAAATTATCTTACATACATGTACAAAAACAACAAACTCATATCAGAGAAACATACAATGCAAATAGACACAAAAAGAGAAAGAAAAACATAACAATGGTGCAAGAAAAATATCATACTGCAACAATCACAAACTTCCTCCTCTCAAAGGATTTCATTAACAAACTGAGGCAGCCAGGCTTGCTGGGGGTCTTGTATACAGTGTTGTGTTTGGTTTTTGCCTCTCCTTGCTGCTCTTTGATTTTCATCCTCTGCTGACCCCAGTTTGATGTGGGAGCCAAAGGGTATCTATCTCTCTCTCTCTCACTCTCTCTGTCTGTGTGTGAAGAATAAAGACTGATACAGTAGCATCAGTTCATGTTAGGAGGAAGGGACTAAAGGGCTTGACAATTTGCCCCACAACAGCCCACGTCTGGCTGGTGTTGCAGGTTTATCAAAGTGAGATCCTTTTATCCTGTATTCCACCTCACTGCCTTTCTATCATTTTATCCCATTCATGCATTCCTCATCCATCTCTCTCTTGCTCCGAGTCTATCTCTTTTTCTGTCTCAATCTCTCTGTTTTAAATTCAGTTTGCTTCATGAAGAATGGGCACTGATAATAGTGCTGCCAAAGCATCAAGTTGAAATATTCATATTTTCACATTAAATCCCTGTTGCATCCTCATATGTATGTGTCAGTGTGTGCGTGTGTGTGCCCGCGTGTGTGCGAGTTTGCACGCTCATTTCGTTGCCTGGTTTTCAAATCATCAGGTATGATCTCTGCCCTACAACAAGCTGCTAGCAGTTCTTTTTATGAGGGCAATACATGTTAACTAAGAAGCACAATCATTTTCAAAATTCATTAAAGCGTATATCTTAATATACAAATGCACGTTAAATCAGTTATATTCAGATAATAATCAAATCAAACTGTGTGTGTGTGTGTGTGTTTGATTTTCCTAAGATTACATTCCCTTGGAAGATTCCTAGACAGCAGGCTCTTCTCTCTGTTTCTGTATGAAGTATCTGTGTCTCTGTCACTCTAAATTCAGTCCAATTCAGTCTGCTTTATTGGTATGAATGTCAGATGAGCCACATCCCCAAAGCTGCTTTATGCAACTGAATAGAAATCATGCAGATAAATAATGAGTACATACTTGAAATCATCTGTGTGTGTGTAGTGTGTATGTGAGTGATGCACCTTTTTAATGAAGGTTGTGCGTATCCATTGTGCCGTAACTAAACGTAATTGTGTGTGTGTGTGTGTGTGTGTGTGTGTGTGTGTGTGTGTGTGTGTGTGTGTGTGTGTGTGTGTGTGTGTGTGTGTGTGTGTGTGTGTGTGTGTGTAACTATCTGTCTCTCCAGGCTGCAGTGGAGCATTAGCCAAGCAGTGCACGTCAGCCTACCCAGAATGCACTGTGATGATCTTTGACCTCCCCAAGGTGGTGCGTACATCGAGGGAACACTTTGTCACTGAGGCCGACCAGAGGATAAGCTTCAATGAAGGTAACGTCATTACCGTTGTGCGAAATCACTTGACATTTCTAATCATACAAAGCCAGTTCAACACACACACACACACACACACACACACACACACACACACACACACACACACACACACACACACACACACACACACCACACAGAGACACTCACAATGAGCTGAGTAGAGTATTGTAGTTTTGTCAAAAACATACACAGAAAAACTGAAGTGATTCATGTCCAACATGTTGCAGAGTTTCTTTTTTTAGATAGTATTATTCATGACTGCATTTACATTCATTGTAAACATGCACATGCACATCTGAGCCTTCACATTTACACCTGGTATTAATGAGCTCTCTCGTTATCTCAATTCTGCACACATTGTGATCGGATCTTTTTTTTGCATTGTTGAGGAAGGTGTTGCCCCTTCCTCCCCATTCTGTGCCCAGTTTCTTTGTCCACCTTACAAACTCACATGACTCTTGGAGAGCTTCTTTTTACAAGAGCAGAAACACCTGTTTTACTTGGAATTATAATGTCTTGAAGCTGATCGGTGTGAAATTCTTGTTTTTACAGTTTGGTAACTTTTTGTCTTATACAGGGGACGTTGATTACGCTAATGAATGTGTAGCTATTCATGAACAGGTGGCATTCATCAGGCTGAAATGAACAATTTATGACAAGCCTGTGCAGTAAAGAAAGTTTGTTGAATCCAACTTGTAACAACCATACAAACAAACCTCATAGAAAAAGCAAGTTAGGGTTAGGATAATAATACAAAGATCTCCTTACATGAGGCCCAGTGTGAGCCAGACTGTGGCTGATGTTGTTTTTTGCATTAACATGTATCGGTTTTTACAAAAGGATAAACATGTAAGCAGCACAACCAGATTGGTCTTGTTTCAACCGCCACAAGTATGTTACGCAATTATTGGTTAAAGTAGCCTTGAGCGTTAGCCTCAAGCAGCCTCTTGAGTCATAAAACAGGCTTTATACAATTTTTTTCACACATGCAGTAACAGTTTTACAGGTCCCCAAGACCTGTAAAATAAGTAGAGTCCCCCTTGAATACCACGTGTAAATGGGGTCCATATGTCTTACCGTTCACAATATTCTATCACAGTTTCAAATGTTAATAGAGCATCAAGAAAGGAACCTACTCTATAAAAGTGATCTTAAAAGTTATGTCTCTATAAAAGTTATGTCTTAATATCTTTCCTAATATATTAATTTGTTTGCATTCATGACAATGACTTCAAAGAAAATACATTTGTTTCAGAGAGCATTGAAGTGTAGATGTTAGGTCCGGTGACATTTGAATTTCAACGTTTTGACATGATTACAGTCTGTCCTCCATTACGAATCTACACATAGATCTAACAAAACATTTTCCATGGAACGTAAAGTAAAAAACACTATTTCTCTTTCCTTCTAAAAGCATAAAGAAATTGAAGAAAACACCATTTGAAGATATTTTCTCCCATTTATAATAAAAAAGCAAAAATGGTTCAGTTGCAGTTTTTGAAGTCACATTTTGCACCTTATCCATACATTGTTATATAAACTGACTCACACCGTGGCAGTGGTTGTCCAACTGAGTGCACTATACGTTTAACTGCCATTCATGTCCATGTCCACTACTCATGTACTGAATGGAGAGTGTTTCCAGTGAATATATCATCAAAAGCAGAGTAAAACACTGCTGATGTTGACACCCATGTGCATGTTGGACTGATAATATTGTGTACAAAACTGTCAATTTTCAGTTCCAGCTTCCTTTGTTGCGTCAGCTCACCAACACAACAGCTAATGTGGAGAAAAAACGTTCAGAGCGGACTGCAATCTTGATACCCAGCAGTAAAATCAATTCCTGCCTTTACTGTTGTTCCCATTGCCATGATGGTGTTGAAAACAGTGTGAGATGAAACAGATAAAACACAAAAACTGAAATGTACACATTTTGCCTCCTTCTTTTTTAGGAGTGAATACCTCTGTGTACTTTATATCTAATTTGATCTTTTTCTGTTTACACTTATAATGAACAGGATTAGTGCCAGACAAGTCTTGGCTGAGACCAAATAAAACATGAAAAACCTTCAAAATGAAGATCCTCAAAACATTTCAGTCCTTGTCAATACTAGATCACAACTGAAGAAAGCAGATGCAAATATACTATCAGCTGTTAGGTCAAATGTATTTGACATAATTTGATTACAAAAGACATCACTCGTGTGTAGTAATTATGTTGGAGTATGTAAAGCACTAATAGAATCACTGTCATATTACTGGAGGTCTTGTTCGTGGAGTTATAATTACATGAAGTAATTAAATATAGCAGTGTCTCAGGAGTACAATGCATTTGAACTATGAATGTGTGTGTGTGTGTTTAGGGGACTTTTTCAAAGATCCCCTGCCAGAGGCTGACCTCTATATCCTCGCCAGAATCCTCCACGACTGGACAGACGATCGCTGTGTAGAGCTACTCAGCAGAGCCTACAAAGCTTGCAAACCAGGTCTGTGTGTGTGTGTTAGTGGGGGGGGGGGGGGGGGGGGGGGGGGGGGGGGGGTGATGGGTAAAAAGGATGAATTTTTTTTTATGCCTTGAAATGAGACGGCAGATTGTATCCCACAATGCAGCTGATCCCAGAAAAATCTGTCCTTCTGACTTTGATCACTGCCAGACACACGCACGCACGCACGCATGCACACACACACACACACACACACACACACACACACACACACACACACACACACACACACACACACACACACACACACACACACACAAAAGCAGCAGACACTCTCAGGAGACAGAAAACCCTCTCGTGTTTTTGTAGGAAGGAAGAAAAAACCCCCAAAGTAGCCTAGTTTTGCTAGACAGTGAATACAAACTGTTGTAGTATCTCATTTTTCAGCAAAGTCACAGAATAGACCTTGTTAAAGGTTGTAACAGGAGCAGCACAGATGGACCTAATAATATTGATGCTTGCTCCATTCCAGCAGTTATTGCAATCAACAATATTAGTTACACCTGTGCTTGATAATTAAAGATGTCTGCAGTGAGAGCTATAAGAAGCTTGAGCAGTTCTGCCGAACATTAAAGGGGATGTATCATGCATTTTGTGATTTTGTTACTGTTATGATCCATGATTAATGTCTGCATTAAACACGGTCAAAGGTCCAAAACCTGAGGTGAACACATGTAAAAATGCTCCCTGAAATTGAAAAGAACAATAGTTTTCAATGTTACCTCAATTTCGAACTAGAGATGACATCAGATTGTTTGTGCATGCCCACAAATGGTCATCTGATCCATAGCCTTTTTTGCTAACCTTGTTCCATGAGTTGTTTGCAATATCCACTCACATATTTCAAACTTTATTCGTACTTCATATTGTACAGATGCATTTTTATTTAAAGTAAAGAACAAAAAAAAGAAGTGAAATCCTACTGCTACTGTTTGTGTACATAGCCTCTGGCGAAGCTTTCTGAAGCTGGCCAATCAGGACAGGATGGTCTCATCGGGAGGCGGGCCTTAAAGAGACAGTAGCAAAATGGCCTGTTTTAGACAGAGGCTGAAAAGAGGGGCTGCATAAAGGGACAAAGTATTTGATCAAACAGGAGCTTTTTGAAACTCACTCAAAGATATTCCAATTTAATGTTATGAATGCAGACAGGAATGCTACTATAAGGGCATTACTTATTTAAAGTAACTACATGAAATGGTAAAATATGGTTCTTTGTTCTGTTAATAACCCTGCATTGTACACGGAATACATCATACTCTGTAATCATCAGAGCTCAAGCAGAAATCCATCTATCTGTGGGACAAACATGATCCAACTTTACACAAAACAGATTAAACAAATTGTCTTGTTAAGTTGATTGTCATTTTATTTTATTTTTGGGCTTTTTTTATGCCTTTCTTCAAACATTCTGGCAGAAATGCAGACAAGAAACAGGGAGAGAGAGAGGGGAATGACCTGCAGCATAGGTCCCTGGCCGGATTCAAACCAGGGACGCTGCGATTATATGGCGTGATCTCTAACCATTGACTACCAGGGTGCTCCAATTGATTGTCATTTTAAACTAATTGTTTTGATATACAGTATTGCAGCTATTCAGCATTTAATTAATTAATTGACTATGGCACAGTAAATGCAATTGAAGCTATCACTAGCAAGGATGTCCCATCACACTCATCCAATCAATCAGAGAAGGATAGAAAGAAACAAACACTGTCAGAGAAAGAGAAAGCAAACATAACTGACTTCTTGGTCCTGCAGGAGGCGCTGTGTTGCTGGTGGAGGCGTTGCTCCATGAAGACGGCTCTGGCCCACTAACGGTGCAGCTATACTCCCTGAACATGCTGGTGCAGACGGAGGGCCGGGAGAGAACCGCAGCCCAGTATTCTGCTCTGCTGGCTGCTGCTGGCTTCACTGACATCCAGCACCGCCACACAGGCAAGATTTATGACGCAGTCCTGGGACGCAAAGAGACATAAGACTGAAAAATTAAGATACTCGTGTACCAGGACTGAAAGCTCCCGTCACCCTCGCTGTACTACTATTGTTTGATTTTGATTTTTTTTTAATTTCACCTGTCCTTTCTTCAAATTGAGAAAAATATTGCATTCAAACCCAACGCTCATTATAATGACCACTAAATTCTGGTTACTCAGTATTGAAAATTTGATCCACGTTTAAACACATTCCTGTAAATCTAGCATGTTTGATTTCTTTTAAGATTTCATATAAAGTAAAAGTAATGTGGGTTTTAACAATGAGATCAGTTTGTAATGGATGCCTGTGGTCAGCAGAACTGGAGCTGCTTGTTGCGTCAGCTCACCAACACAACATGTTAGCATGACTGACATTAGTGACGGCATCAACAATAAAAAAAAGTTTTTTTAAAAAGTGGAAAGCAAAAAAACAACAACTCCTGCCTTTTCTTGTGAAACCAGACTTGTATTCTGGTCATTAAGTGTCAGAATCAAGGGACGGCTAGATGAAACTGTAGTTGTACACAGCAGTGTAATCCGCCAGTGACAAAGCTACACAGGCTACTGCTCTGAACTGTCGCCCCTCCACCATAATAAACACTGGATTGATATAGAAATGCTATTTTTTTGTGTGTGCTTCCTTTGGTTATTCAGACTGCACAAACTGAAACCAAGATGTCAAAATTGTGGTAGTATTTAATAAACAGAGTTTGCAAATTGAGTACATCCTTTGGTGTTGCAATACAAACCAGTGTTAGACCTTTGTGTTTCATATAATTGCTTCTAAAAGAAGACTGAAGAAGATGCCAGTTTGCCAAATGTTACCTTTACATCTCATTTTTGGTATAATACTCTTACTTGTTGGAGAGGGAGGTGTGAGTAAATGTCTGCTGAGGTCAGTCACCAACATTATACCTGCACAGACTAATCTGTGACACTTTTTTTTTTTTAACTCACTGCTTGTCACTGTTTGCCTAATTTAACTTCATATGTGATGTATCTGTCATTTTTTAAGAGGATATTCTCAGAAAATGTCTTAAATCTGGGAATTTCTAGAAAATTTCACCTTTTGGTTCACCTTGCAAGTGCTTAAAAACCGCTTAACTAATTGGCATCTGGTGAGAATTAGCCTTAGATTTTACATTATGGCAAAGATGGCCAATTTAGTGTGTGTGGGAGCCTGATCTCCTGCACTCACATTTATTTAATATCATTATTCTGGGAGAAAAAGTTCATTATTTGCTAGTGTTTTACTCCTGGAATTTTCATCAGTCATTCATTTACTTTGGCGTCTATTTTGTGCTTGAAAGCTGCTTAGTGCTGCAGTGCGGTGTTGGTTCTCAGTGGGATGATTCACAAAACCAGAATTGCTTTCATTTAATTTTAATCTTTAGAAAAAATTGCTTAATGCTTCTTCAGTATCTGAAAATTATTTTGGATGCACATGCTGCTCTATCTGAGTCAGGACTTGCACATATGCAATTGTACATTTACGATGCATATTTTGATAAAAATGTAACAATTCTTACATCAAATTAAGGAGCAAAGTGAAAATACAGTAACCAGTTTCTGCTAGCAGCACCGAATACTTGTTTAAACAAAGTACTTAAAGACAAATAGTGTTCAAGGGAACAATGCGATAAGACAAATACAGCAGGTGAGGCAGTTACGCTGACCAGACACAAAATTTGGATAATTATAACTAAAAACCATAATCCTAAATTTAAAGGTGCAGTGTGTCAATTTTAGTGGCATCACTTGGCAGAAATGGAATATAATATTTTTAAGTTTGTTAATTAGTGTATAATCACCTGAAAATAAAAAATGGTTGTGTTTTATTACTTTATATCTACATAGAGAGCAGGTCTTCCTTTACGGAGGCCGCCATGTTTCACAGCCATGTTTCTACAGTAGCCCTAGCTTATCCTAAACACTTTCAAAGAGAGGAGTATTCATTCTGCTGCAATCTGCAACTAAACCCTACACACCGCACCTTTAATAGAAAATACTACATGTTGCTAACAGTAAAATACATGACATTTTGGCAGTCTTTTTTAAGCCTGCCTAAATCTACACAATCAAATAAAAGACCGAACCCAGTCCAACCTGACTCTGCTTTACATGATTATCCATATATTTTGAAGGTCAAACTCTTTTAGGTGCTACGCAGTGTGATCTTCCACTGTCATTGGTAAGAAGATGAACTTCCTTGCATATCTTTTTTCATCACTCAATCCTAAGCCCTGTGTCTGATCCTCTTGCCTCATACTGCTCTTAACAGCCTAGTAAAACTGACTTTGTGTCGTGTTCTCTATAATGATGGACATGATTCAATAAATCTTTTTCACACTGACTTGGCCTCACTTTTTTTTTTTTTATCCCCATTCTCTCCTTGAGCACAGAGTAACTTCAGGAGTCAGATATCAGCCTTTTATTGAGATGATATGATACAGTTTGTTTGAAAACATTATCAAACTGATCAACAGATGTTCTACTGTGATTGTTTGGTTAGATTTCACACAGGTAAATATAGTGAATATAGTTTAGCATTTATAGTTGTTGTAGTAACAGACCCCAGGTGTGAAGCCTGCAGCCAGATTACATTTGTCTTGTAAAGAGCAGGGAAGTAATGGTGTGGGCAACAGATAGTGTTTCGTTCTCCTGCTTCTGCCAGTATTTATTTACTCTGATGCATTCATTTTAACCGAAACTTTATCTGTTCTCTTTACTTCACATTTCTCTTCTTAAAGCCATTACAAGATCACATAATCTTAAAATAATGCAACAAAAATCTGTTTCCCACATAGATATGTAAATATAAACAGTTTCTGTTTGTTCTGTAATTCTCCATATATGATATGATATGATGATATATAAATACTCCACAATTTCTCAAAAAATATCACCTCTTATAAGCTACCAGGTAGACTAGCTGACTGACAACTGTGCTTAGAATAACACTAACGACATATCAGAAATAATGGGAAACCCAAAGTGGAAAAAACAGCACAGCGGCAAAGTGTAAAACATTCAAAACAAACAACCTCTTGCGAAAAAAGGCATTTCAATGGAGGGAAAATAACACAAGTATTTCCGTCTCTCATTTCTGCCACTGAGGATGAGGAGAAGAGCTTGCTGTAGGCCACAACGAGCCGTCTCATGCAAAAAATAAACATGAAAACTTTGTATCATCTACATAATAAATATCACATGGCAGTAATTGCCATGTATTTAGGCATGGAGATAAATATCAGTTGTCAGCATCTTTAGCTGAAAAAAAGATTGTAATCAGCCTTCATAAACCAATATTGGCTGAACTCTGCTCTGAATTCAGATACTCTAACATCACCATTCACTTCTCTCTTTCCACCACTCGTTCTCACTGCCCTCTCATATCCCCTCTCTCTCTTGTGAATTAATCAGACTTCAAAGAGCAACAAATTAGAAACCCTTGTGGACAGTTTCACAAAGAGGCAGCCTAATAAGGGGAAATGGAGTGCTGAGGCTGAAGACAACTTGACCTGTGCGGAGACAGAGATAGTACTGAGTGACATGGTACAGTGTTACCAATATCACGGTAGTTAACTGGTGTTATGAACCACTTGAGCACCTTTGAGAAATATATATTTTCCTGTGGATAAAACACTATTCCAGTTGAAGCAAGAAACGTGCAGGAAAAATAAGCCGTCACAACCCTTAGCGCTCCTTTTAAATATGAGGTTGAGTCTGAATTAATCCAAATCTGCAATCATCCCTATAACCTGATTTAACTTTCCCATAATTACAAATCCTCCCCTCACTCTAAAACCAGATTAGATAAGAATAAGCTTTTTAAGTTTTTCTGTGGCTTTGAAAAAAAGGGACAAAAGTTAACTTTCTCTAGATGAAAGCACCCCACTGCTTTATATTTTATAGGAAAAAGAACCACATATACACTGCTTAATTTTTGGATTATTCATAACGATAAAGAATTGTTCTGCTGATTTATAAAATGAAGTCAGGACATTGTATAAATATAGCAGGTACAGTAGTAACATTTAAAGCTATACAGTGGTACTGCTTTTCAGTCAGTATGAGAAACAACTAATTGGTAGAAGTCTACATTTTTACAAACTTCTCTGTTTTTTCCCCTGCTGTACAAAAATCTGTAATTTTGTAAGGGGTATCTTTTCAAGTACTTCCCCTTGCTTTTAGTCAGTGATTTAAACTCAATGTCAATGTTTTCCACTTCAGCAGAGAACGGTGCATACATACTTTTTACTTCCATTTACTGCTCCATCTCGTGAAACTATTATTGTGCCGACCTCGGGTTCAACCGGAGTGGGTTTCAGGGAGGGTTCTACAAAGTTAGAGCGATAAAAATAGGGAACTGTGATGGAGAAAAGGATGGATCAGACGACTATGACCAGAAACAACACACAATCCCAAAATAAGACAGAGGGTGTCCCTGCTGCCTAGTGTTTTATGATGTACATCATGCAACCTCTGTTGCATTTAATCCCTCATGATTCCTGTTTGTCTATTGAACTCAAACAGATTCATAAGAGACAAATGAATTATTATAATGATACAAGAATGGTGTTTGTGATTTGATTCCTTGATATTTATGTATTCATTTTAAAGCACATTCCCTTCCAGGAAATAGATGAAAAGTTACAGTATTTCTAAATTATAACACATTAAGTATAATTTACGACTTACGACCTTGTGTTTATATCAGTTTGTGTTTTGTGCTGTGTGAGTGCAATATAGGATATCACATCTGTTCACATTTGTGTTTTATATTCATTGTGTGTGTGCTTGTGTGTTTGTGTGTGTGTGTGTGTGTGTGTGTGTGTGTGTGTGTGTGTGTGTGTGTGTGTGTGTGTGTTTGTGTGTGTGTGTGTTGTGGGGATACTCTAAATCTGCTCCACAAGTCACACAGCCTTGCACCCTCAAGCTCCAGGATGCCACTTTAAGATAACAACTTCAGGGCATTTCAGTGATCACGCTCAGTTTAAGCCCAGAGACTGTGTGTTTTTGTGTGTGTGTGAGTGGTTGTGTGCATGTGTGTGTGTGTGCATGTGTGTGCGTGAGTGTGTGTGTGCGCGTGCGTGTGTGTGTGTGTGTTTGTGGTGCTTATCAAACCTCCTGGCTCTTTTAGAAATGCAGTTGTTTTCATTCCAAAGGTTTGACACGAAACTGAATTTTAAGATCTGCTCTCCTTTTTGGAGTTCCTTTTCTCAGCGTTTTCAAACAGGAATCTCTTGGAAATTTTCATTGTGATCAGAGAAGTAAAGCTCAACTTCCACATAATTTTTTATTATTATGTTTTGCTTAATTGAATAAAAAAAATGTCTTCAACACTTAGTATAAACTATATGTAGTTTTTCTTTTATAGTTTGTTATAACACAGTGATGGACAAAATGTAATTTTTACATCACATAAATGTTTCAGGATTACTTCTCAAAATTTCATCCACCTGTGTTGCTATAGTAACCTGATGTGGCACAGTTTTTTAGTTAAAAAAAGAAGCAAACTTCTTCTAAAAATGACACCCACAGTTTACCTTATGTGACACAATCTGTTTAGTTTTTATTTCATTCAAAATTTGTTAGACACAGATATTTTTTTTAACTCCTCATTAGAATAGGAGATGAATTATTAAAAAAACAGCAAATGTTACACAGCATGTCACTAGGAAAACTGATGTTTGTGTAGTTGTGGTACAGCATCTGTATGCTTTTGAAAGGCTTGAGACAAAAGAGGTCGTAATGGAAGCGTTTCCTCAACAGAGAGATGTGGAGGAAAGATGGGGATGAGCAGCAAGGGAGAGATCTGTGTCTTTTCATCAGACCCAGGGTGAGGGGAACAAAACACACACACACACAAACACGCATATGCATACACACATACACACACACCCATCACATCTCACAACTCAATAAAAGTGTCTCTTGGCTGTAAGTCGTGCTTTGTCACTTCCAAACACTTCCATAATTCATGGGCCGGTGACAGCAGTATTGAACTGAGGACAAAGATGTCTACCCTGTAGGCTCTACACACACACACGCACGCACGCACGCACGCACGCACACACACACACACACACACACACACACACACACACACACACACACACACACACACATACAAAAGGCGGTTGTATATTTTCATGAGCTACAAATACAGAGAAACAGATTATGTATGTTAGTGGAGAACTTTGGAGAAGTGATAAAGCTCCGCTAGGTGGTTTGTGAGTCTGAGTGTGTGTGCGTGCAAATGTGTGTGTGCATGTTACACTTTTCCACTTGATAATGACTTTTTGCCCTTCCTCCTATCTGTCACTTACTATTGACTCTGTTTTTTGTATCTTTGCCCTGCCCCTTAGCATGACTAAATACAGACTGTCTAACACACACACACACACACACACACACACACACACACACACACACACACACACACACTCACACACACACACACACACACACACACATGCAGATTTACGTCCCCACAACGTAAGGAATACCTGGACACACACACACACACACACACAACAGGAGGCTGTCTAGCAGACATATTTTAGCCACAAGGTTGTCACTTCTGCTCCTGGCAACATGTTACCACCCACATGCCCCCTCCCCAAAAAAGAAGGGACCAGGGACAGAAATACATCTACATCCTGCTTTTGACGTCATTTGGTCCTTCTAGCCAAGCCGTGAAACACGCACCCAGCCAACAGTGTCTGTTTATTAAAGTGATTTTTCACAACATTGATGCCTATATTGAGTTGAGAGTAAGAGTGGAAGACGTGACGCGTGTCATTGCTGCATTTGTACAAGTGACACTGAAGAGCCCTGAAATGATTTCTAAACCAGCAGCAGGAACATTGTACTTGTGTCACATCAAATTATAGGAAGTTCACAATCTGTTGTTTTAACCTAAAGACCTCCACGTCCAAGTTAATACTTGAAATGTCATTTGTCAGTATTACTGTAAAAATGTTTATTGTAAGCTAAATGATAAAT
This sequence comes from Scomber scombrus, assembly GCF_963691925.1. NCBI lineage: Eukaryota > Metazoa > Chordata > Actinopteri > Scombriformes > Scombridae > Scomber > Scomber scombrus. Next base: position 18,493,090 of record NC_084982.1, on the reverse strand, counting down.
GAACTGTAATGGGTTCAAGTATACATATATCATGTGGTAAATGATTTCAGCAAAGACAATAAAGCAAAATAATGAATCATAGATTTTTTTAATGCCACTATTATGTTATTATACGCAGTGCAGTAAATTAAATACCATACAGTATATATAAAATATATGTTCTATTGTGCTTTTCAGATGTGCATTTTTGTAAAGCAACCTAGGGTTTAAGATACTGGCCATAGACCTTACTGTTGCTGTTTGAGTCCATTATTATTATAATTTTACATTGTCTGTAATGATAAAGGCTGAAATTGTACAAGAAATACTTACATAATTAGGTAATTGTATGCAGATGGCTCAAACCTATAGATTGTGTGCTCTGGTCAGGATCAGTGGGTGATTTTCTCTTCTCTCTAGAAAAAGCCAAGTGATTATTAATACAAGCCACTCTACTCATTGGTTAACTGGAGTAGGAGAAAGAAACAAAGGAAGAAGGCCCTGAAGAGGGTCCAACCAATTAGCACTAGTCCAGGACTGATTCATTCTCTGGATAGTTGCTTGTAACTGTTGATTTCACTCATCAGCATCCTGGTATGCAAAGCACACCTGGCTATGGGAGGAATTTATTGTATTTAGATCAAACAGAGATAGTACAGTATGCCTTGTAGTTGGGTGTGATCGAGGACGGATCATTTTCCCTCCACAAAGGAACCGCTCCAGATTTTGTTTGGGACCGAACCGGGACCACCTCCTCAAAGGGTCTCAGTACAGTTGTTTTGGTCTGCACCTGAGTGTGATTAGTGTGTTCAGACATAGCCAAATGAAACACACCAATGGGGAAAACAAACCAGTTTGATTCAACCAGACTAAACAGTGTAGCTTTGCAAATGCCCTAGTTGCAATTACATGTCTTTCTATGTGTCACTTGCTCAAAATGTGCTTTTCCATGACAGGTCCCCGTATATTCACTCCAAACCTTTCTAATTTTGACTAGCCTCAGCCTGCGAGAGAAGCAGGTTGCTCTTCAACCTCACTTTTGAATGTTCCTATGTCTCTTTTGAAAAACATTTTAGGTTTAATCTCCACAGTAGGGTCCTGATTCATTTTGTTGTAATCTGCAGAGTCCTGCTGCTACAGTAGCAGAGTTTTCTGAACTGCTGTTTCTTATCACCCTCTCACTGCTACAACCCCATCCAGACTATTGGTGACATCCGTGTTTGCTGTAGATCCAGTTCACTTGCTACTACTGCTTTGAATTTTAGTGAGTCATTTGAGTTTGAGGTCATAATCAAACAAATGACCTACAAATAACATTAAAATCATTTCTAAATATGCTCTGTAGGACTTTAAGGAAGATGTGAGATTATAACATTTTTAAGGCCATCTTTTGATCTCAGAAAACCCAGTCCTGAGGTCTATTAAGATCCTGTACTTGTTGTTGACCCTGAGTCATTTCAATACAGTCTTCTAAGACACATTTTAACCTCGTCTCTTTCAGCAGTCATGTAATTCTACTGATGATATGTTTACATCTTTAACAAAAACCTGACTACAACTGAAGGACAATTTACATAAACCTAATGTTCTTCCATGGTTACATGAGCACACATGCCTGAAGACGTTCTGATCTAGGGTGAAAAAAAGAAAAAACAACCTTCAAAACATTAACATTGTATTCATGTTTATTCTGTTTTGTTATCTTTCCAGGCAACACAACACCACTGAAATCTTATTATTTGGACTCAGTTGCAGCAACTTTACTTTTGTCTTTAAAATTATCTCTCACAGATTTGGACTAAGCCATATAGTGTCTTGGATGGAGCTAACACGGACCAAGATTTTATACATGTAGACCTACAGCACAAGTAAAGAATCTTGTGGCCACATACAAAGAAAATGAGGTATAAGCAGATAACAACACACACAGACAGACACACGCACGTTCTGTCATGTTGTTGTGCTCAAGTATAACAGTTCAGAATGCACACTTTGTAGTGAAAGCAGATTTGATTCAACGGGTCTAAATAGACACAAAGAGGATTCCCATGAAACCTGCTCATTCCTCGCAATGTAGAACTAACATGGATGTTTTTATTAATTTGTTTTCATACTTTTCTTAGTATATTTAAATTATGTATTTAGATTATCATTTTAACATTTTAACTTGTTAAGTTTACTTGAAAAAAATGTTTCAATACTTAAACATGCATTAATTGTTGTTGTGTTTTTGGCCAATTAGTGGCAGCAACAACAAGTTATATATCATCACCTTTTAAGTTGATATGTTCTTGTTAATAAACAGCTGCTTATGTTCATGGAGCATTAGCATTAATTTTTAGTCGTGTTTCCGCCCACCTGATGGATTGTCCAATATTCCCTTTTTTTATGGTAAGTAGGTGTCTCTTTAGCTGCTAGATGCTCGTTAACTGTGTCTGTCAGCTGTATGGTGCTAAGCAGGTGGCATATATTGGGTTTTTAGAGCCTTTTTCTCTAAAAAAAACAGCTGCCTGCGCCAGCCAGAAACCACACCACTTGCTATAAGTCTCAGTAAAGCTGCAGGAAGCTGCACAGTTGGGTGATAATCACTGTGTGTTCATCATTGTGAGCAGCAGCTCTCACATTACACATTGTGATTTAATAGATTGTTATCATAAAGAAATACTGATTATAGATCCTTTAAGAATTGTGCCTATTAACACGTAACAGTAACAGTAACAGTGAAAAGAACTGTGTTTTTCTGTATTATAGCATAGAAACTAGTCCTAATGAATTGCCCTGTACTCATCAAGACTTTCAGTGCACTATTATTCTTATTTAAATAATCGTGACATTAAAGTTGCATGGATTCTTGCCATATAGTGCATGTAACTTGCTTTGTGTTCCTCCTTGATGAGTCATATTAGGTCTGTGTAATAGACAGTACAAGCCTGAATACTTTCTTCCCTCAAAGCCATTATCAGCCCAGTTCCAGCAGCCGTTCTGGGTACACCACTCTGTAGAACAGTTCAGCTCATTTCATCATTTGTTCAGGTTTACAGCATTAGTCCACCGTGTATGACTAATAATTTCAGCATTTTGTGCTGTTGAACAGAATAATTCCCACATGGTAATGATGTGCTCACAAGCTTTGTGACCATTGACTAATTTTCCCCTTTTTGGTTGTTACCTGTAAATGCTACCCAGGTAATTAAAAATGCAGTTTAGGGGACACTAATGGATAATCTTAAAGCACTGACAAAAGAGAGTTATCAATCTCTTTACTGCAGCAGTGTATGGGTTAAGTGCATCATGTAAATGGGTCAAATAAAGCCTTAATGGTTATGGTTAAATGGATTCAGTTGCCATAGGTGATTACTCACAGGAGCATCTGGCCTTTTTGAAAGAGCACAGTTTGTTTGCAGCACACAAGAGCTGGGCAGATTAACATATTTCCATGATTGTTTTCATTAGTGTGTAAATGCCAGGGTCGCCCCGGTCCCTGTCCCTGAGGGAATCAGAACAGGCGAAGCACACTGCCTGTTTTACAGTCAGGGGGGTGGGGAGGGTAATTAATATTCATAAAACACACCGTAGGTATATCTGTAAGCCTAACCCCACATGCAAAAAACATGCACCTTCTCTTCTACATGTTATCACAGAGTGCCACTAATCTGTTTTACACTGTCAAGTCAGAACATCCACAAGGGGAAATGGCTCCCATTCATTTAATTCCACGGATTATTAGCCGCCTCCACTCATGTTGATTCAGTGCATCAGTTAGAGCGGCGGGGATATAGGCTTGGCTCGGCTCTGTTGTAGCACTCTATCCCTTTTTATTCATTTTCCACAGAGGCAAGGAATGGTTCAGGTTTTGCAAAATACTGGACTAGATTAAACTGAGCTTTTACTGTCTTTAGACTGAAAGAGAGGTAGCAGCGACTCTGACAATGACACAGCAGGGGAACTGACAGTTTTGGCAAGATTCAAACAACATTGTGGGTGCTTTTCAACGGTTCATCTGAGAGGAAAAAAAAACCTCTCTTGCATGCAATTCAACAAGCGCCTGTCAACATGCTAGGATGATAAAAATGTATTCATAGAGCTGATGCAAGCTAAATGAAACTCTGAATGCTACAGCCTACAGCAGCCTGTTGGTCTTCCTTGACATGATAGATACATGTTACATTACATTTGGATGTGAAAGCTCTTCCACATTTCAAAACTAACATCATATTTTACCCATAACACCTGTCAGAATAAAATAAATCCAGAATGAATGCTATTTTTAGTATGCCGAAGCTTAATATAAAGAGTGACAAAAAAGACATAACTACAGTGTAAGTGCAGTATAATGACACTCACCTGTTATTGAGGCTAAGGTAAATGGAAAGGGTGATCATAACAAAATGTCCCTTTGCTAAAAACCCGTAGTTACTGTTGCTATGCCTACTTTCCAAACTCATATTGCACACATGTAGTTCACAATGACAACAGAGACGGATTCACTTGTTGAAATTTAAAGTAATTTTTGATACATTTGGGTCTGGGATTTTATACAAGGGGATACAAAAGCAGGCTGCTCATTTCAGAGACCATTGATTGAACAGACTTTAATGACACCTAGCTAGCTAGTTAGCCTTAATGTCACAAAATTCCTTGACAAAGCTATGTCCCGCAGGCAGAAGGCACTGTCAAAGGGTCTTAAATATACGCAATAATATAAGTTTTATATGGAGCCCGTAAAGGATCATGGTAAAAAAAATAATAATAATTGTGGCCACAATATAGCTATAACATGCGCACAAAATACTAATTCGTGGCCACGAGATACTAATTCTTGGCCATGAAATAAGTAGGCCATAACGTGCACACGAAATACGAATTTGTGGCCACGAAATAGGTTTAACGTGTGCACGAAATACTAATTAATAATATTAATATTAATATCATACCTGGGTGCTCGGTGCACTCTCAATGCCTCCCGTATTTCTGGTGACAGCTGCACATTGTAGAGCTCTGAAACTTGATGCAGCTGATTTAAACATTATGCTCGAGCTCTCACACTGTCCTATGAAATCACTTTAGTCTTTGGCAAATCAAAGTGGAATGATTTTCATTGATCAGATATTATCTGTGGTAATAAAGGATTGCGCAATTTTCTAATCAGGGTTCTATTAGCTGTAATATAGCAGTGTAAAACTGACTTCAGCAAATCAGGACCAAGCATAAAACATCATCAAAGTGTTAACATAATGGTTTAAAGGAATTATAGCACATTTCGTCAGACTGATCAATAATATAGTGAACTTTTAATCTTCTGTGATTTTATTGAAGGACAAATGTCCAGAGAACACTACAGACACATTCAGTAGTTCAGTCAGAGCAACAACAACCTGCAAATCAATACAAACTAGATTCTGATCACTGATAGGCTATAGGTTCTCTTGGCAACGTGATACATACAGTGAGCGCTACTGTAACTGCACGGCTTCGTCTGGTGGCATCATTAAACGCTGCGGTTCATATAACCTATGTATTCCCTCAGCTGAGAGTCTGACACACATGATGCTACTTTCAAAGGAGATGATCAGGGAAAAGACACGTTTTAAGATCATTTCAAGCTGAAACTGTGATCAGAATTTGGTCCGGATGTAGGCTATTGCAGGTTCTAGAGAAAGTGCGCTCGATTTGCTTACCCAGCTCTCCAGGAATGATAGTGATATTATTAATTAGTATTTTGTGCGCACGTTATACCTATTTCATGGCCACGAATTAGTATTTTGTGCGCACGTTATAGCCTACTTATTTCGTGGCCACGAATTAGTATCTTGTGGCCACGAATTAGTATTTCATGTGCACGTTATAGCTATATTGTGGCAACAATTTAATTAAACGTGCACACAAGTTAATAAAACGTGCACACGAGTTAATAATGTGCACACAAATTAATAAAACGTGCACACGAGTTAATAAAATGTTAGCACAAGTTAATTAAATGTGCTCACGTTATATTAAATCGTGCGAATGAGTTAATAAAACGTGCGCTCGATTCCGTCAACATTAAAAAGATATTGCATGATCCTTTACGGGCTCCGTAGTTTTATACACCTTTGCAAGAGAAAAGAATTTGAGGATTAAGAACGTGAGGTCAATTTTAGTGATTGCATATAAAGTTGTTGTAAAGACAAGTATGTGTCAAAAAGATCTTGGGGGGAACACACAATTAGCATTACTGTAGTTATAAGCTAGTTGACCAGAAATGGTAATGTTTTCAGTTAAGATTAATGTCATTGCCTTTTTTAGATTTTGGAGAGGCTAAAAGAAAATACCTCTCCTGTGTATGGAGTGTCATTCTTAATAGAGCCCTGTGCTCACTGCTTTAGCATGTGGAGAACATTATTGGAGAAGGTGGTTAGCAAACTGTCAATTTAGAGGCATAAAAACACCTTCTTCCCCATGATGACTGCAAAATGCAAATATTGTTTCCGCCATTGACACTAAGGTAAAAGGAAGGGGTGACCGTCATGATTGACCACTAATGAAAAACAAATGGAAGCAGCATGCATTGGAGCACGCATAAAAGCGGGCAGCAGGCACACAAGAACAGTGAGTCCTCATCAGGATGCAGACAAAAGGTTGCAGGGAATTCTGTCACCCTCCGTGTTTTCAGTTTCTCCGCTTTCACATTCCTGCTCTTATCATCCATTCATCCGTCTTTTCTGCAGTTACCAACAGCCGCAGTTACATATAGCTGCATCATCCCCTCCCCCCGCCTCTAACACTACAATGACCTTCACTAGCTCAACATGCCAGAAGATGGGAACGACAAAAGCAGAGCAGTATGGGGAAGAAAAAGGAGATGTGGAAAATGAAAAAGTACAGGAAGACAAGACAAGGTGGAGGTGTATTGAGAAGGAGGGAGGGAGGATATGGAAGGAGGATGATGGGAGAGAAGAGGGAGAAAAATTACATGGGAGCGTGAGTGAAAGCATGAAACAAAAAGAAAACAGGAGGTGTAAGATGGGGATGAGGTGAAGGCTGAGTGGTATGAAGAATGGGAAAAAAGATGTGTGTAATACTCTGAAGAATGATAGCATGTCTACTAAAATAAATACTCATTCTGCACATGTCCTGAGGGGCTTGACAACCCTGTTGATCTGCCTTCAATCAGATAGCATCACCCCTATTTTACCCCTATAAGGCATTTTTATCCACATACCAGTGGATCTCTTCTAGATATGCAGAAGATACAGTATGTTCTACTTTAGAAGATAATTGAGTTGCTCCTGCAGGAGCACTGCCTTGTGTGGCTGAAATAACAGGAGAAAGATTAAGTTCGTCCATGTGTGTTTGACCTTCTCTTTAACCTTGTTTAGCCCTATTTCACTGCATGGGAGTTCAACACACACACGATGAGGAGAGCAAGAGAGATGAAGAAAAGAGAGAGAAGAGGGTTCTCACAGCGCTGCAGGCTTTACCGCCTAGACTCTGACTCTCTCTTTCCCTCTCTGACTCATCGCAAAGTCATAAATACTAAAGCGGGTAAAGAGAGATTATTTAAAAACTATCTTATACATTCAGACAGAAAGCGTGACTGTCAGCTCCTGCAAAAGACCAGGCTAGATACGAATGATCTCTCTCTCTGTCTTACGGTCTCTATCTCACTCTTTTACGCTCTATCTTGTCTTCCACTCTGTATAATCTTCACCTCATTAGCATTTCAAAAATCGTATCCTTATGAGTCATGCATCGCAGGCGCTCTGGTGAGTTTGTCATTACTTGGTTATGAAACCGGGGCAAGTCATTCTCCCCTTTGCAAGACCCAGTTCAGGGTTGTCGAAAGACATTTCGTATTGCCACAAATTCACAAAACACACTGTCACAGTCATGAAAAGGAATGAATATATTAGGATGTATGTATGCAAAGACACACAAGATTAAATGAAATTTGATTGATTTCTGTGGAGAAATTGGGTCATTGCAGCAAAAGACGTTAACAAGACAGCACAAAATAAAGAGATTAAGAGAAGAGCTGATGAGGCTATTCAAGTGCCATGTGACAATATGTCGACAACATTTTACACCAACAGGTAGGAATGAAGATTTACCTGAAGTTGAAACAGTAGTCCAGGTCAAAAGAAGTAAATGCAAAGCATATTCAGTAGGAAAAATATACCAAAAACAAGAATTAAGTGTATTTACTAACAAAATACTTCTCTCATAAATTGCCAAAGAAAATCTTACTAAACCAAACCTTAATGCCAGATATTATCTACAATAATAAACTGTGAGTTTGTGGTAAAATAAAAATTACCAATATGATCCTCATTTAAGTTTAACTTTCTGTTTTCTGTATTGAAATACAAATAAACATTTTTTTCCAGTCCAATTGTTGTAGTTTAATGTTCAAGTCTAGGTTTCTTTAAAAAAAAGAAGGGAAAAAAAGAATATACAGCATATTAGTATAGTAACTATTAAGTTTCAGCAACGGGTGTCTGAAAATCTCTTTTTCATACCAAACCACCTCTTCAGACTTGTATGACAATGAGAAAAGGCAACTAAAGCTGCTGATTTTCAATCGAGTAAGGTGTCTTTAAACACTATGCCATCTCAGAGGAAAGCATTTGAATAAATGTGAACATTTCCAAAGTAAAATAACAGTTAGAAGTTAAATTAAAAGAAACTGTTAAACTGTAACATTCCCTTTACCTTGAATTAGGGTTTGTCCTTCCTTGCAAGAGTTTATTCTACTCTATTCTGGGATTCTTCTCATTCAAAGCTGTACCCTGCTGTCTAAAATGAGACAGTGTGGTGGTTAAATGAAATCCTAATTCCATTTCATGTAACTATCAAAACACCTACAAATATGAAAAATTAAATAAGAAGTCATTAGAGCCTATGATTTAAGTAACATATAAGCCAACTGAATGGCACCCTTCATGCATTAAAAACCAATGATAATAAGTTAATAAGTAAATAGCAGCATTAGCCTCTAGACCCGATACATTGATGAATAAAAGGATCTCCTGGCTCTGATGTTATCACCTGTGACAGGATGCTACATTAGCCAAGACCACACAGCTGTGCATCTTAGAAAAACATACATTTTGCTCACTGGAGATAATGAAATAAAGATTTCAAGGTAATGGGGTTACAGTATATTAGGCTTCCATATGATAAAGGTACTTTGTACAGTATATATGAGGCACAGGGGAAGAGGGTGGGGTCACTCAAAATTCCTGGAAGGATATGGATAGCACCCAAGTATGCCTTCAGCTTGGTGAAAATAAAATTGGGACTGAAAGTGAGAATAATTGGAAAAAATCCAGGAAAAATTGCAGGAGGTCCGAGACCTGGTAACAAAAGATGACCATATGAAATGTTTCCAGGAAAAGGACAAATGTGTTGCATTGCAAGGAGAGTACTTTGAAGGGGATTTGAAAGATTTATAATGAAAATGTTTTTAATAATTCCAGGAATTTTTGGGTCCCCCTTCACTCAAGGTTATTACAGTAAATGTTTTTTGGCTCCTTTAGCTATTACATCTATACTATTTTTGTATGTTGTATAATGTCAGTGTGTGTCTTTATTTCCCCCTATTCTAGTACTTATATATTTGGATAATATTTTACTTTTAAGTCTCAGACAATTAATTAAACTTATAGATTTAAAATCAAAAGAAAAACTCCCAGCTTTACCAAGTACATTTGATGTCACATACCCACACACACACAGTCTGCAACAAGGTGTCATTACAAGTGGAAACTCTGGAAATTTAAAAAAAGCTGAAATATTGTCCAAAAAAAGTCTGTGTTTGAGTTTGAGTTTGTCTGAGGTGAAAAGGTTAATTTACAGACAAAAGCTAAATGCGACAAAGTGCAATGGAGAGAAGTGATGACATACAGGAAACGTGACTTAAATGTACCATAGGGCAGCATTCAGTATGTGTATGTCTGGATGCTGTCCAGACATACTTCCAAAAGCATGAAGCTGTGATGTTAGGTATTCAGAATTCTCCATTTCCACTGTCCATTATGCTTTTCATCACCAGTATTTGTATCAAGTTATTATTGCTTTGACTGACGCTCTATTAGTTTCATCATCGCGTTGTGCCATTTTCTTCATTTTGCGTTTCACCGCACTCCATAGGAGAATCAGTTCTCTTTACTTCAATGTGCTCCATCCAGTAGAGTACCACAGTAGTAGTCATGGTACATTTGGATGGAAACCTGACTGTTTAGAGTTCAAATGTTCTTCGACTGCCTGTACTAATGATCAGATAAACTACTAACATACAGGAGATTCAATTGCCTGTGGCGTATGTATTTAACATTTAGTTTCAATCATTGCAAAACCAACACTGTAGACAACATGTTGTACACACACTTCACAGTGACAGAGTGCAGTATGTGCTGTGTATACTGCAGATGCATGAAAGAAGGAGAAAAAAAGGTTTTATTTTTATGAAATAACTGAATTTTCTTCTTTCTCCTACATGCATTGTGAAAATATCCTCATCCCTGACACAAAAAAAATGGATGGGAGTCAGTGCGGCTCATCACTGCAGCAGCTTCAAGAAAACACAGAGACGGGATCTGTCATTGTTGCTAACCATGAGAGGGGAGAGACAAGAATGAGACAGATAACAGACTGCATCAGCACAGTGGAAGGGAACTACTTTTTTTTCTTTCCATATTGCAGTGACAAGTGTCCTTTTTTAAAAGGACATGAACTTGTTGAGCACAATTTTGTTTTTTCAATTAGGTCAGAGTGATGTGAGGCATATGCTGAAATACAATAACAGGAAAAAAACACTGTATTTAGCATGCTGGTTCTAGACATTTCTGGGTCTTTTTTCCCCAATTCTTTTTATTTGAATTTTCCAGCGTGTCTTGAGATATAGAAGTAACAGATAGTGACATTCTTGGTCTTTTTTCAGTTTGCTGGTGTGTTCCTCCTAACTGATGAAAATGAGGGAGTTTTATTACAGAAAAATCTTTCTGTTGACTCCAAAATGTTAATTCTCAACAGCTGTGGTTTCTCTAAATGTTACAGTGATTACTTCAATGAGGCCATATATTATTGGAACTATTCTGAGCACGAATGAAAATCATTAAGTCAATTAAGTGTCTGATAATTGCCACCAGCAATGTTTGTGGCAAGATGAGGGGACAGAAATGTCAGAGTAGCACCAAGAAAGCTAAGTAGACGTCTGTAATTTAATTTCTTTAATACTCAAGATGGCCGAAGGGTCAAATAGTGCAGCAATCAAACATAAAATGTATAGTTTAGTGCAGTATGTAGGCCTGATGGTTAACTTCAAACCAACAGCACAACCTTTTCCCTCATGTACACAAGATATCCCAGGATATCAGTGCTCTTTAAGTCCAATTCTTTGTTCCTGTTCCCCATCAGCTGATTCAGTTCATCAACAGTGAAGCTAAATCAACCATGACAAATGTGATAAAGTTTGATTACTGAGTGTAAACCGGAACAGAACATTTCAAAAGGTGTTACTAAGTACACGGCACAATTGCAAATGAAATATAGACTCTGTAATCTTCCATCTGTGCCTGACAGCATAGTCCATAAACACGGTTCAGACATTATGAGATCGTTGTCTACTTAGTAGAAAGCGTGACGAGGAAGGTGATCATGGTATGAGAGTACAAGCAGAAGTGGAGCTTGTACTGAGTTCTTTTCAAACATTTTCATTCCACTAATTCTGTGTTTCATTTGGCAGTTCAAACCAAACCTGAGTAAGAATCAAGCTCCTACATGTTTTTCCTAAAGAGCTGGATTAGGGAGGGCTCACCAGACAATTATTAACTGATATCAAGTGTGGACAACTGTGATAGTGATGATGAAAAAAAACATAAATGTATCTAAATGGACATGTTGCATTTATACCACGAAAATACAAAAGTGACAATTTACATGGATAAACTATCCCTTTACGAATGACATATGTGCCCAAACTTTGCTTTGACGACAACGCTCTGCGAAATCACTAGACCCGGCTGTTGTTTGCAAAGACAAACTGAATTGATTATTGAACTGATTTATTTTTTGAAGAACTGAATTGACAACTGACCTGATTTATTTTGAAGAAGAATTGATTTATTTCTGAGAACTGGACTGAACTGCCTTATATTTTATTTGATTATATTTTAAAGAAAATTTGATTATATTTTAAAGAAAAAAATTAAGAAGAAAGCAAATTTGTTGTGGGCCATTATCAACTTTACTTTTGGACTCTATGTGCATGTTTACAAGCGTAATTACAGTATTGTACTTCCTACGAGGACTCTTTAATGGTGATACTTTATTTCTTATATGATCAATGTAACTAGTTTGATAGTTAAGTTAACTAGACGTTTCTACTTTTGTGAATCCAGTTGTGATTTTTACTATACTAATTTATTTTTTACAATAACTTTAATCCAAATGTTGTTTATTAAATCTTTTTCTGCTTTGTAATCACCATCATTGAATAGGTTGTCCAATAATGATTTCACAGTTTCTCAAGCACTTCCAGTAAAAATCTCAAAGGCTGTGTTCGACATGTATAGCTGTATAGTGAGGGCAAAAGACTAATAAAGTGACTGTATACCAAGCAGCAGCCAGACGGCTGATGAACATAATTATAATTAAGTATTTAGCAGCTAAAGAGATTTTTCCCTCAGGAGTCAATAGAGACCAAAAACAGGGCGAAGAACAGTGAATATTGGAACATTAGTCAGGGTGCCAGAAACACAACTAACACATTATTTCTAATGTTGCTCTGTGTGCATTTCATTTGTAAACAAGCAACTGTTTTCTTCATATACAGAGGCAACATACAAAAACTGTTCTCAACCAAATCAAATCAAAGATCATTATTATCAATGAGATCATCTAGCAAGCACCCATTGGTAATTCAGTGGATCAAAGACCCGATAAAGAACAATTCTACAGAAAGGAGCCATTAGAAGTAGAGTTATCACTGCACCTTACTGAAATGTTTATGAAATGGAAGAATTTTCAGTCTCTGAATGACGTGCCAAGTGTCCTTCGAATAATGATCAGAATGTGAGAAAAGTACAAATATGCTTTAATATGCATGTTATGCTGGGTTGCATGAAGATGTAATGTGCTTGTCATTTATGTCACTACACAAGTGGTGTGGGTTGATATTGTTACAGCTCATCATTTAGTTCTTGGCTCTATTCAATATATATTGTCTGGTAATGTCCTCCTCCACAGCACCTCAGTGATGTTTTCTTGGTGCAAAGTTACTAAGTAATCTAATGGAGAAGCAGATCAGCCTCCTCCTCATGTACACTTACAGCTGCAATCGTAACGTTTGCCTCCAGGCTTCATCACAGAATGATAAAAGGGAGAAATCGCCTTTGAACTCGCAATTTCAAACCTACGGAAGCTTATACTGTGAGTGCAAATTGCACAAATGCCAAATTGACTTTCAAATGTTTCCAGAGATAATTTCTTTTATACAAATCTCCCTGTAATTTACAGTGACATGTTTTTTGATGTTTGGGAGCTATGTACAGAGCCTCTCCACAGGACTTCAGAGTGACAGGACTTTCCTTTTATAAACCTCTTGCATAATATGTTAATGATCAAGTGAATGGATAATGTAAAACAAAAATAAAAAAAAACATTGCCTGAGTTGGCAGTTCATATTTATGAGCAGGAAAACACTTGAAATGTTGACATTTCTGCATGACTGCAGGAACCCTGCTGGTAAGTTTTTTAGCTCTGTTCAGTTTTAAGTAAAGACTCAAACTGTCACTTTTTCTTACTCTGCTTTTTACTGTTGCTTTCATCATATTTCTCTGCGTCTGTATGTTAATTTCAAAAGCTAAATCTGACATGTTCAAGTTCTTTCTGGGAAATGTGGGTGTATTGCATAGAAATCTCTCCTTCCTTCTGGTTAATATTGGTTTTCTTTTATCAAATATGTGTGTGGTTTAAAACAACTAATTAATGTTGTCTGTGTGGCTGGTTTGATCTGATGATGATCATAGTGTTTTTCAGTCTATATACTTCCTGTCTTCCATGATGTGTTGTTACTATAAATGCTGAAAATAAACCCAGTTTTCTGTTTTCATATAGCATTTTAATCTTTTTATCTCCATAATGTGCATGCTATGGAGAATTAAGACCCTGGGGGATGTTTATCGTTCATGTTCTCTTATCTTACTATAATGCAATCTTATTTATATGTGTAAATAAAACAAATAAGCCAGTAGAAAAAAAGATAAAACATGTAGAGGAAATAGGAAAAGAAGAAAATCAGAAAATAAATGATGGAACACTCTGAACATGGCAGCTGAGCTTTTTTTTTTTTTTAAATTTTAATGAACTCATAATGAAAATACTGCATCATTTTTGCTTTATGGGTGCAACAATTGCTGTTGACATCGACTCTCATCACATTGTTATTAGATTATTGAATTTACTCAGTGGAATATTATTGAATAGGATTATTCAGTCATCTTCTCTTTACTAAAAATGAATAACAACTGCTGCCCACGCAGTACTGTCTCTGCAGGGTGTCCATGGTTCTTGAAGAGCAGAAAAAAGTTTGTTGAAAAATGTCTTAAAATGAACAAGGGGCCTTGAAACTGTTATACTTTAATGAGATTTCATCAATAAACTTAAGCTCTCCTTTTGTCTTAACATCAACACATCTTGAGGGTAAAACCTGAGATGAAGGTTTTGATTCACCAGTGGATTTTAAAGGGAACATATTATTTTTACAGGTCTATATGTTTTATCTGGGGCTCTACTGAAATATCTTTGCATGATTTATTGCTTGTTTAACTCATAATGACCCCTTATGCAGCCCCTCAGTTCAGCCTCTGTCTGAAACAGGCTGTTTTACCTTCTGTCTCTCTAAAGCCCCCCTCCTTATGAGCCCACTCTGTTCTCAGCAGACTTCCACTGGCTCCAGAAGCTATGCCAACAAACCAAAAAAAAATTATAGTAGTAGGTATCACAACCTTTTCTCATATAATGTGTTAATTAGTGAGCTTTAAAGGTGCTGGTAGGCCAATTTTGATACCTTTGGACAGTGCCAGGGTAGCTGTTTCCCCATTTCCAGTCAAGCTTACCGTCTCAAGGCTGTAGCCTCATATTTATTGTAGAAACATGAAAGTGGTGCCGATATTTCATCAACACCAAAATTTATCCCACAAATGTTCTATTTCTTTACTTCTTTTAAATCCATGGTTTCCTTCTTGAGTCTATTTTCCTGGACAGGAAGTGCTCACCACTGCCTTCCTGCAACTAGGTCAACAATACCAGTTCCAAAAATGGACTTGAACTTCATCGAGCATTTTAAACACATTTGATGAAACACATTATAAGACACCGCAAGGATCAAAGCCAGCGACTCATGAACCCCTCCGGCGGAAAAGCAGTGGAGATGAAACCGGAGGGAGATGCAATGACCTTGGAAACGCATCACATCTCTCTCTTGTCAAATTTCTGTCACTGGCACTGACACCAGTTCCTTTTATAATCCTGAATTTATGTCAAAAGTGTTCAAAGGAATGTGTTCTTGATGAGCAGACCAAAGTAGTTTGCTACAAATTCTCCCTATAAAGGTTTAATTCAGTCAGGGAAGGTGCGAAAACTCAATTCTGCTCAAGGAGAAACTCTCCCTGTTGCTTTCCTTCTGCTGTCTCTCGCTTTTTCATAAATAAAAACATGCGGGCATCAAAACACACACAGAGTGATGTGTGTGAAATATGAAAAAGCTTATTCCAGGGAAACCCATCTGATATCTGTTTCAGTCATTACCATAATAATTGGCACTCCACTGCACTGAGTAAGAGCCTTGCGGACTAGGACAGAATAACAACTAGAGAAAAGGAAGGAGGGGGGCACACTGCAAAAAATATCAATCAAAACAAGTGTCATATGCAGTCTAACAGTACTTTTAAAATTGTAGAAAATGTGGATTGCAATAATTTGTCTCAAGATTTGTCAAAACATAAGAGTTACTGTATTAAAATGTGGAATAATAAAAGCAAAACAGGTAAGACAAAATACATATTTTAAACAAACAAATAAGTGTACATCATGTCACTACTATCTGTTACTTATTTAGACAAAATTAGGGTTTCACACCTAATGGCGACTTGTTGAAATGTACATTTTTGCAGCGTGAAAGGAGTGAGCGAGATGAGGATGTAATTCCACTGAGCATATGTTGAGCACAGCCCATGATGCTTAGTTTCATGCTGCATGTGCTGTCACTTCCCCGAATCTCAGCTCCTCTGAGATTTTTCAGCTGCCATGTCTCATACAAAAATTATTCTTGTGTAAGGCTTTTTTAACTTGTCTTTTCAACACTTAAAACAAAAGTAAAACAATCTTCATTCTTTTCGACCATTTTTCTGTTTCACAATTGATTTTGCACCAAGCACACAGCTCCCACTATTGATTAATGGCTCCATATTCAAGGTATCAAGGTTAAACTGCCCTAAAAACAACACAGATTCATTTTCTCTGTGAAATTTCTACTGTTGTAGAAATCAAACAACTACTGAAGTCTGATAATGGTGTTTCCAACTAATCCCTCAAACTAAAAACTAACTAAAATACATATGAATGCCTTCCAAAATGAGTTAATAAAAAAAGTGTTAGAAAAATATGTAGAAATGAAGTGTTAGAAGAATATGAATAGAATATGGTTGATGAAAACCAAAAAACATATTGGGAGAAAATGAGAAAAATATGTTTTATCACAAGCTAATGTGCCTTTAATGATAGAGCGCCAGTTGAAAAGCAATAGCTCACAGTTTTCTTGTGGTTTATGTGTTTCCCTTTAAAGCAGCAGTAATTGACATTTTTAGAATAACAATGCAACAAATGACAGTGTGTAATGTCAGAGCCATCACTTATAGTGATGAATCTACGGAGAATTATCACCAAACTCTGCAGCTCCAATCAGCTTTGCAGTGTTTTGTAGCAAGATTCAGCTCATTGTTTAGCTATAAAGGAGAGTAAATATTAGACTTACATTCACCAGGTGAACAGATACAAGACGCACTGTAACTGTTAGACCGTTTCTGCTGTCCCCACAAGTGAGTACAAGTGTACTGATGTATTGTAGTGTCAGCATGCTGCAATGTCAGCATACAGATGACACATTTATAAAGCATCAGCTGAATAGTTAATGCAGTCATAATGTCATGTGTCTTTAATACAAGCAGAGCAACACAGTTAACACAGTCATCACTTCATAAGGTGTTAATATGTCCCATGTGGTGTTTACAGCTTGTTGCACTGCCCCCAAGTGGCCAAAAAATCTGTTAAAGCAAATTTAAGATTGGTGAATGATCATAGTCATAATTAAAATAAAGCAATATTATTTTTTTGGGATAAAAAGGGAAATTAACAGCATTGATAACATCACCGTACTTTCTCTTTTGTTCCTGACAGGTGGCGGTCACACTGACGGTGATAATTCACACTGTAACTCAATGTAAATTAAAGTAAATGTAGGTCATTTTGGGCATTTGAATCTCTCTGTAGCTCTAAATTGACAGTTTTTATTTCAAAAAGCACTTGTTTCTAGTTTCTCCTCGAGTGGAAAAGCCTCTAGAAAAAACTTGAAGAACAATTTTTATAATGATTTATTTTATGTGTGTGTCCTTTTGCCATTATTTCTTATACAAGGATTACCTTTTGTACAGTCAGACACTGCTTCTGGCTTAAGCTGGATGATTGTTTTACCTGCCCTCACAGAGTCAGTTTCTGACCTCTTTGTTAAAGGAACAAAAGTGAACACTCGGCAGGTCCAGAGGGAGTTTGGCTTGCATTAATCACACTGACGGCAGCAAGCACATTGTGCCATTACATTCAGTTGTTACAAACGCCCCAGCAGAGATTGAACCATGTGGATTTATCAGCAAGACACCAGCAGCTGAAAGACAGCCATGGTATCTGACATTGATTTAGCAGCTGTAAGGAGACTGCTAATGTCGTGTGGGAGGAGTTGCTAACAATTTCATCATGCCGGAAGAAATCGCAGAGATTGAGTTTCAGTTGTACAGTATTACGAGCCAAACCCTTTAAGAAGCCAGCTTTATGGGTCACACATCTGTAAATCAGCTGATACATTTTTTTTGAATATAACAACCCCCCACGAAATGACTAATTTCACTATCAAAATCCATCAATATTGATTTGGTCTTATCACATTTTGAATTGCTTTGTTACCATTCAAGTTAGCCAGAGGGCTAAACCAGCAGTTAGTGGTCCTAGTGAGCATGCTCCATGGAATGCATTGAGCCCATAGAGAGTGCACAGTACGTTTTAAGGAAGTGACTTTTTTGGCTTTAAGTGCCACTGAGGAACTTTCATGGGAGTGAACAGGACCCTGCCTCAGAAGCTGTACCCAGTTCTCTTTATACATCCATGACGTAAATGTATGCAGCTATGAGTGTGTTATATTAGCTGTAGCCATAGTGAATCACGGGGTACCATATTCAGCAAGAAAACAGTTTAGAGCATCACAGAGAGGCTGTGTATTATGTTCGCTGTTGTACTGAAATAAAGTGCCAGTTGTCCACTGCAGAGTTTGTTTGAACTCTTTGTATAAAGCTTCTTACCAGCTATGAGCCAGGCTAAGCCAAGTAGGCTACCACAATACCAGAGGCCTCCGAAATACGTTCCAAGGCTGGAAACACTGGAAAGGTCACAACAGCGAGAAAGGTGAAGAGTGCTACACAGAGACAGTGACAGCAGTTTTTCAAGTACGTCCTCATGTAAGAAGTTCAAGCAATGATAATTTAACCACATGTAAGGTCAACTGTTTTACGTGGTGTTTTACTTGTGGTCACTTAGCAGCTACAGTGGAGCGGCTGAGGGTGCAATAGTACAGTGATTTAAGGCTGAGAAATTTAAGAGATTTCAGAGAACTGTAAATCTAAGAGGGGACAAACAAAAAGACTGGCTGTCGGCTGGCTTGGCTCCTACTGGACAGTGTCCTCCAAGGTCAGTGTATGAGTCATATGATGTGTTCATAAATCATTAAATGTGCAATGAGATAAAAAGCCAATACTTCGAAGTACTACTTTATGACCAGTGTCCAAATGCTGCAAAGCAAATCTTCTACAAATATATTTTGAATTCGCTTTGCCAAATACGCTTTTGAGGGAGTGTACTTGCTGTCAGGAATGCATTTACTTTTTAAAATGGGAAAATGTGCACAGAAGACGTGGGAAGGAGGAGGGGTGAATAGATGGAGATTGGTTGTTGGATGTAGGCTACTAAAAACTTTATTATTTGATCACTGTGTTATAGAAGATGTGTATGTGTGTGTGTGTGCACGCTTTACTGCATATACTTTTTATTTACCCTGTTGGAGCTAAATGAATAAAGTTCTTTGAAATCAGTGAGAAGAAACCAGTTGAAAAAAAAACTTAAGCAAGTTATTACAAAATACATTTATTTGATAGATTGTGCACAATAAGACAAGTTGAGGAGGTACATGAGGAGTCTTTCACTATTAGATCACACTGTGTTGTTCTCATTTTATCTGGGTAGTCAAACCACAGCTCTGTCTTCAAAAAATATGTTTAAATGTACAAAGTGCAGGAGTCCCACATGTTTGGGCAACTAAAGCACTTTGGTCTGATTTAATCTCTAAGAGAGTTAAGTTTTCATGCCATGAGCCGTACAGGAATATCCCCTGGATGGAGTCTATTCACTGGTGAAGATTAAGGAGTGAAGAGGAGTAGCTGAATATCTGGATGGACATGAGCACACTGGACAGACCCGGTGGACAGCTGGTCCTGATTAAAAAGGTAGGTGAATGGTGTGGAGGTGGGTTGCATCGATCTGACACTGAAATAACTGACAGAAGGGAACATATTTTAAAATTTGACGACTAACATTAGCCGTGTTTATTTTTGTGTATGAATTCATAATTTCAGTCTGGTGCTTTAGTTTTTTAAGCCCTGCTGTGAGAGCGTGTTTTTTAAAAATTTCTTTTGTTTTGTTTTTGATTTTTTTTTGTGTGTTTGTGATGTTAAGGCAGATCATCTGCTTAATCAGTGATGGTGAAAACAGACGTGACTGTACACCGTCAAGCTGAGGGAGGAATGGTAAAACTGTTCTAAAGATATTCTATTGAACATTATCAATGTTTGTTTGTTATTCAGTATTCCTTGAAAGCTTTGTATCAGTCTAGCTCACCCAGTGCTAACCTGATGGTAGGTTTCAGTTAACTGAAGCTGCAGTCAGACCAAAATCTGCCTGGTGAAATTTTCTCCAGCTGTTTGGCCAAAAACAGAAGTGGAAGAAATTAGTGATGCAGAGATTATATAAATTTGTCTAGCTTGCTGACAACCACATCCCACATGGTTGTAAATTATACAGCTTCTTAATAAACATTTTACTGTGATTAATCTCTGTCACTGTGCTTGCACTCACTGCTGTCAAACACCAACATTTCTTCTCTGCTGCATGTATCATTTGCTGTGTATCTATAAAACAAGATTATAAACAAACAAGATTTCCTCAGTGAAAGGTTAATCCGACACCCTCTCTCAAACAGGTAGGACACTGGAGATCCTCACGATTTCATGTGTCAAAGGTCAATCAGATTGAACGAAGTGAAAGAGCAGGGTCAAGAAGTTGTGGGCAGTCTCGCCCTGTTCAACATAGAAAAGAATGAAAAGCTTAAATTGCATTCACAGTTTACAGTTTGTAGTAATATGAGAGTGGGTGGCAGCTTGTCCTGGAGATGCAGTTTTTCTTTTTTTCTTAAATCTCTCTTCTTTTTTTTGTTTTTCAAGAGCGATTCAATTTTTTTCCACTATTTCATACATATTTTGTTTATAAATGCCACCTTCAAGCACAGCCCCTTTCCTACTGATCTGCTTCTTAACATCCCCTTCAAAGCTCACTGTTTGTGGAAAAATCTGATGAAAGACCCTGCACAGCCACAGCTACAGAGGAGATTTTAATCATTTTGACTGATGTTGCGTGTGTACGTGTGCAGAATGTGCTTGACTGACATCGCCATGACTCTCGGCTTTGTTTCACCTATAAGGTGGAGCATATTACACATTTATCATACGTTCAAACCTGAGCAGAGGTCTAATTCGCTAGAATCTCTGAATGTTTGTAAATTATTTCAATTTTGGTTCAATACTGAAAACGTCAATATATCCCATCTTACATGCTTTTAATTCTCCTTAATCTAGAAAGTGCTGCAAGTAAAACAATAGTCATTTGCCTGGAGCAGATTGTGGGGGAAAAAAATGAAAAACTCATTACAGTGAATAATTTGCAGATACATTCAGTATACCATATGTAATATATAATAATGCAAAAGTAATATGTAAATGTTTCTTAGTCACAATAAAACATAATCCAGGCAGAATCACATTTGTATATGATCATAATTCTTCAGAGACATTGTTGGCAGGAGAAGAAATGTGATCATCTGAAGGCTGTAGATCCAGCCAGTGAAGTATGTGGGCCAGAAGGGTTGCTCCCCAGGGGCTGGAGAAAAGCCAGTATACCTTTTTGATTTACTCTTTTGCATCCATCTGCAGCTGCATCATGCATTGCGTCAGCAGGTTCATGTAACCCGGTAATAACTTACCAATATTGCTGGTCTGTTTCACTACCCAACCTTCCAGTCTGGAGAAACTGATCTCTGAGGTGTTGATGACTGCTAGATGACAGATTGAATTGTTTTGTCTTTTGCCCTGTCTTCTAATGTTGTTTCTTCTCCCATTCTTTCTCCATCTCAGTATCTTTTTTTCCTCTTCAGGTTATTATAAGATGATATTTGCCCGCTAATTTAGCACAAGTATATTCTGATTCATCGTTAGGAGCTCAGAGTCTCACAACTCACACCCTCCTTTCTTCCTCAATGCCTCAATTTAGCATGACCTTCCCAAAGCTCTGTCTAGCCAATATGTCTCATTACTGCACCATGGGGGAGCTGAGACACACACACACACACACACACACACACACACACACACACACACACACACACACACACACACACACAGAGAGAGAGAGAAACTTACACACACAGATCACAGATATAGCTGATAATTAAAGAAGGCACAAGAATACTGACAGGCACACACAAGTAAATCAAATGCGTGAAATAAATAATACACATAGCTCTACTGCTTCATTGTTCAAGACACACACACACACACACACACACACACACACAAACGAGCATCAGTGACTGACAAAAACTCTGGAGAAAAAGAAATGGTCTAAGGAGTGATGCAGCATAAAAGCTTGGGAGATCTGCGCACAAACACAAACACACACACACACACACACACACACACACACACACACACACACACACAAACAAACACAAACACACACAAATGAAAGGGGAAACTTGCAGCAAAAATAAGTTAAATAAACAGAAGATATTAGAGTGTTATTTCAGATCAGTTTTATTATTTGAGGTGAGACAGCTGTTTCTGTTTGGCCATAAACCTTTATTATGACTTTTTCTGCTCAGGTTCACAAATACTGACTTTCTGTGTTTCTGGTCTCAAAATTACTTTATTTGTTTGAGGCAGCAAAATAATTTTTCTTCGATAAATGACATTAAGCCTCACTGGATGTCAGCCAACAACTATTTGTTATGTAAAGATTTAGCAATGTAATGGTGACCGCAACAGTGAATTAAGCCACACTACCACTGGCCACACACTCATTTACAATCAATAAGAATAATATAAAATATGGCAGCCTAATCATGTATCCATTTCAAGTGCCATGTAGAAATATTGGAGTAATATTTGTGCCATCATCCATTATAGTTTTGGGGATTTTTACATGGATTCCTCACTACATGGCATAATGAATGCCATTACTACATTGTTTTGTTTAAATATCAATAAAAAGTTATCCACAGCAGGTCAGAAAATCTTCAGGCAGCAGGCTCCTACCGCGGTATTGTGTCAACTAGCAGACCTCCACGTGGTCACAATAAAACTGTGTAGACAAGTATTTGTACCGTGTGTGCATCCTGAGATGTATTCATCTTGATGTGAAAGTCCGAGACCTATATAGAGGAATGCCATTAGCCTGCTTCCTGTAATGTCTCCCTCAAATCCCGGTTAGCTCCTTGATCTCTTGCCAAATGTGCTCAGATATTTGACTTCATTCACATCATGGTCCAGACTCTTCTAGACACTGCTGGGGTATCTGTTGGTGACACAGTTACGATACAAAAGCACAGGGACAGCTAATCAAATTTTATCCTTATCATAGACATACAGAGCTGAAGATGAAAAATGGCAGAATGTTTCTTTAAAGGCATACATGCTTTGATGTGAGCATATTGGGAACTGGAACCCTGAGGGTGTGAGTGCCTGTGTGTGTGTGTGTGTGTGTGTGTGTGTGTGTGTGTGTGTGTGTGTGTGTGTGTGTGTGTGTGTGTGTGTGTGTGTGTGTGTGTGTGTGTGTGTGTCCCTGTCCCTGTCAGAGGTAAAGCTCATGTTCACATGATGACAAATTGTCTCTCTGGCAGACTGTGTGTCCATGCAGTGTCACTCATTTGTCTCCTACACACACACACACACACACACACACACACACACACACACACACACACACACACACACACACACACACACACACACACACACACACACACACTCACACACAATGTCAGGTCTCTGGACAGCCTTGACAGTGTTTGTGTGTCTCACTATAATGTAATGGCTTTATTGACCCGAGGCCCAAGGACACCACAGCACTCTCCACCTAAACCAAATGGTTGCTTAATGGACGACTGTCCTCCTCCTCCTCATTTCATCCCCTAGTTTTCCTGTCTGTCTCCTCCCATCTCATAGTCTCCATTTCCTCCTGATCCTTCCTCCTCTTCTTAATCTCCTCTATCTCTCTCCGGCTAATATCCCACTCTTCCTCAGTTCTACGTAAGTGAACAGGGAGGAGGAGTGGGATGAAAGTCAAAGAACTGTAATAACTCCTCAACATTATCCAAAACACACACTCGATACACTCCATTTCACTTAAAATGGAGTGTCTGTTGAAAGCCACCCTTCGTTTTGTCAGATGAAACAAGGGGACGCTTAGATATGTGTGTATGCATCCGTGTGTCAACCCTATAGAATTTGCGTGTGAGGTTGCAATCACATGCAAGTATATAAACCACATGTATGCATGCTTGGTTGTTTTTTTAATCAATCCCAAATTCAATTCTTTCACCTTTCAAGACAAACTTGCAGGTGACAATGAATATCCACAAATATGTCACATAGCAAATGTTGATTATAGGATGATGTGTGTGTTAAGTGCTTTTTGTGATTTGTAGTTTACTGTAATTTGCTGTTTTGTTTGCTTTTAATGTGATAATTTGAGAATTTTGTCCATGTATATTCTGTGGCGGTTCTATGCATGTCGATTTATTATGAAGAGGACTGTTTTTCTGGGTTTTTGGTTTCATGTATTGTTTGCCTCTGCTCTTCTACACACCTGCCCTGCATTAAGCCTCATTAGCCCTGCCCTGCGCTGTATTCTCCCCACCTGCACCTCATCTTCTCGTTAGTTCAGTTCGTATGTAAGTCCAGGTTTCAGTTCAGTCTTTGTTGAGTTATCTGCTCAATTTGCCAGTTTCGTCTTGCTTTTCAATAAATAGTTCTGTTTTTGATCCGGTCTGCCTACCATCTCCTGCATGTTGGTCCACCTGCTTCACTCTCCTTGTGACAGAAACAATGTTGTGCTTACAAGCCAAAACCAGAAGTATATCCACATATCTTATTCCAAGATGGCATGAGTGTTATTTCCGTTAAACCGAGAGCATAAATTATTAAATCGACAGCACAAATTAGTCATTCTTTTTCTCCATGGTCCCTCCCGGGCTCTGTACTCTACTAATTGCTGGGGCAACATTTTAATCTCCCTATTTAAATCACTTTTTACTTTGATCTCAGAATCCATGCCCCTGAATTTGAGTCGTTTTAATTATTTTAACATAGCCTTTATTGTTTTATATCATTTTTGTCATATCTGGTCTCTTTTTTAACCTCATTATGAATATTCTTGAACTGACTGTTGTCCTTGTTTGTCATCCTGCGTGTCCTTGCTTTGAGTTCTTAGACTCCACATACTTATTTTAATTTACAAGCACATCCATCCCTCTGCCAACAAATACTCACTACAGTTCTGTCACACACATAGGCATAGACAACTTATGATACAACAGGCTCCTGGGACAAATGTCTGAAAGTGACCTGATGGCATGTCAAAAGCCCTGTCACCACCAGGCATTAACATGCATCTTGGGTGATCTGATCATAAGTGGACAGCCGAGACACATTGCCATTCACACCAGTCTCTATTATGTGTCACAAGCTGACTACTAGTGTCTGGATCTTGTTGCTGCCTACGTCATTTCTGCTAGAAGACCAAAGGCCCTCATGCACAGTTATCACGTCAAGAAGCACCAGATTTGTTTTTAGTGCAGGTTAAAGAGCCTACAAAAAGATTTAAAGAATTAAAATATATGTACGGGCTATTCCAACTGTTCAGATTACTCAAAAAAAAAGCCACATTGATGACATATTTTCCTATTATGTCTTTGCCAGGGACACATCAGGACACATAAGCCTTTACACTTCAAAAGATATGTGATCAAATGCGTCCCAGACCATCTCAGCAAGTGGTATGAGTGATTGGATCACAATGCACAGTGGTCTTTTACACTTGTGATCAGATCACCCAAGATTAAACAGGACTAAAAGAGTCAGTATGCCCCAAAAAATGTGCTTGTCGGATGGTCAAACTGTTTCTGAAAATCAGGAGAGCACTACAGTCAACTCATCCTTAGGGGGAGAGTACTACATTTCATGTCAATCCATCCAATAGTTTTTGGGATATTTCAGAAATAAAATGTGAATCTCATGGAACACGAGGAATGGCCTGGGGATAACAAAAGTCATTAGGATTCATCCTGCTGTTCTTAGAAAATGATACCTAATAGTTGTTGAGACTTTTCAGTGTGGAAAAAAGACATTGCCTTTCCCAGAGCCCCGCAGCCAGTGCAGCTAAAATATATAATTACTGCTTTAAAAATATTTTTGAGTCATTAGCTTGTGTGTGTGTGTGGTTTTACACGTGTGTACTTGCATTTCACAGATAAAGTGTATGTTGGAAGTGTGTGTGACAGAGAATACCAGGCTTTGGCCACTTGCAGAAAGAAGTTCTCTCACCGCCATCAGTGTCTGGAGGAAAATCCCACCAGAGGAATATAGTCATCTGCTGTCTTCACAGGTTGTTAATTAATTTCAGGATGGGGTCTAATCACCAAAGTCTGCTGTGTAAATATTTCACTCCTCTGAAGTTTCAGTGACTCAATCAAACGTGTGAGAAATCCCAGAGGCAACCTCAGTCTTAAAGACAACACCACAGTATTTTACTTCCTGTGCTGCATTCAGTGTATATTCTCAACACAAAGACCTTCCAGAGACCTTGAAATCTGGGTCACACAGTCAGACAATAGTCCAAAGCAGTAACTGTAAGGAGGGAAGTGTTGTTTTTGTTCCAATAAATAACTTTTAGGCAATAACTTACCAGAAACTTACA
This sequence comes from Scomber scombrus, assembly GCF_963691925.1. Taxonomy (NCBI): domain Eukaryota; kingdom Metazoa; phylum Chordata; class Actinopteri; order Scombriformes; family Scombridae; genus Scomber; species Scomber scombrus. Next base: position 18,466,507 of record NC_084982.1, on the reverse strand, counting down.
AACTTGTTCTGTCAAATATTTGTCATAGGGAAGCAGGAGCAGATTGGTTTTAATGGATTTCATTTAGGCTCCATCATGAGCTGACTATCAATCAGGTGAAAACAGCAACCATCCTTCGCCCTGAATGTCAGAGGTTCTTAAAGACTGAGCTTCCAGTTTGATACGAATTGTCAAACCCACCACAGAGCAGCACGTCATCATCTGCCTTCCTTAATAAATGGTGATGAGACTCAAATAAACAGGCTGCACTGACTGCATGCCAACCTGGACGGCTGACAATTATGGAAATAAAGAGTTTTGTTGTCAATAGGCCAAGACTGTCGGTATTTAACCTGAGCTCCTCTAAAAGTACACATTGTGTTCAAATCAATGAGCCCTCCTTAGCTGCTGTTTGTTAGTCAGCTAAGGTTTGGCTCATCTTTATTTTAGCCCGTTTTCTCCTGAATCTATTCCAGTACAGCTCTCCATGACGTCTATCCTAGCCTGGTGTCTTAGAGGATAAGGCTGGTGATTTTCTATGTTTTCCTTACTGTCAACAAAAATGTGCAGAGCCAAACCAACAACAAACTGATCCTGCTTACAAACATTGTGTGTGTATCCAAAGCCTGTTCTATCTCATTCCTCAGTGCCGTACATGTCCTTTGTTGTCCAAAAACTATTGAAAACACGTCAATGAGTCACACTGGGTGGTATGCTCCTTATAGAACAGTTTGTTTCTTTAGAAATGGCTCTTTTTTCCCTTGCCTTTCTAATGAAGTTTTCTGAGAAAGGTACGATGTAGCACAAAGTCAAGAGCTTATGATATGTAGCACAACCAGCTAGTGAAGCTCAGTTAACAGAACCACGTTCGTGTTTGCCTTACACAGAAATACTCTCAAGATTAAAAACGTGATCGCTGTTATCAGTCTTTGGAGCTGTTTCTAAACAAACCAACATGCTCAAAATCTTGTGATGAAGGAACATGTCACCCAGTTGAACAATGTGACTCACTGACATGTTTTAATAGTGTTTGGACAACAATGTCAATGAGATGGCACAGTAGAATTAGAAATATTAGGTTTTAAACGAACATTATTTGTAGGTAAGATCATTTTATTGTTAGTTTGGCACATATAAAAAAATAAAAAAAAAATTTCCAGCCTTATGGAGTATGGAGGGACAAATAGTATACTGTGGTATCCACCTCTAACTGCCCTCTCCTGCTTCCAGTCTTGATCCTAAACTAGGCTAAACATGTCCTGGGCTTAATAAAGATAACTGATATTGATCCTCTCATCAGACTGTAGGATTGACGTCAAACAAATGTATTTTCCAAAATGTCACACTGACACTTTGACGACATCTGCCATATAAAAATAATTTACAATGTTAATGCCCTCTGACTCAACGGTAGCAATTTAGAGATTGCACTCTTCATCATGAACAAAGCCACAACCTGTTTTTTATTTTTTATTTGCTTTGGCAGCTGATGACTTAAATGACACAATGCGGCCCTTGACTGTATTCAATTCATGTTTCACGCTGAGCATTGATTCCACTGTAATAGTTTATCGACCGTGATGACATGGTATCGGCTTGGCATACGCAAGCTCCAGGAGCTCATATTGTCTTAGAAAAGATGGATTGCCAGGTGTGAAATCAGCCGGCATTGTAAGCGCTGTGCATTGTTCATTGAGTTTCAAGGACGTTGTAGGACACGGAAGTGTTTTCCACCCACAGAAGAAAAGGAAGGACGGATAAGGGATAAGCCAGCCACCTGAGACAGGAGAGGAGATTGTCATTCAGCAGGCGTCTGATAGCTGTCAGGCAGTTCTCCTCTACTGCAGATGTGACGCAAACGTACACTCCTCTTTCTGTTCTCTCCGCTGTGTCATCCTCCTCCCCGCTTTCACCTCCTCTACACTTTCCTTCATCTTTTTAATTTCCTTTCCTTGTCTTGCCTGCTGTTTTTCTCTCTCTGCATGCCTCTGCTCATACTCTGGGCATCTCTCTGTGTTTCTCTTTCTTCACTCTCTCTTTGCTGCTTTTATTTAAATAGCTCTCTGCCCTCCCACCTCGCTATTTTCCCCTTCTTTCTTCTTCTGTCTATCCTCTCAGCGGAGATGAGTGGGTGGAGTGGAGCATTGTGCCCTCGAGATTGTTGTGCCATCCGCTTTTTTAGACGGGCCGAGCCAAGTGCATTTGTGTGTGTGTGTGTGTGTGTGTGTGTGTGTGTGTGTGTGTGTGTGTGTGTGTACTTGTAGAGCCCACACAAAGCAAGAAAACATTGACACTCCCTTTTACATGGGCTTAAATAAATGATCTCAGTTATTGGTTCATCGCTGTTGTCCTGCAAATATATAAATCTTACTTAGAAAAATGACAGCTCATTTTCAGTTTCTCCGGCCTTGCTGCATTTCTTGATTTTTTTGTGTGCAGCCATTTTTCTTTCTTTTTTTTCTCCTTTTTCTCTCTGATTTTGATTCTTTTTCCTTCGTCATTTTTCTCTCCCTTATGACTTGTCCTCTTCTCCCCTTATTCCTTTCCATGTCAGCTCTGAGAGAAATGTATCCTCCTCCTCCTCTCTCCCTTCCCCCCTCCAAGTCTTTCTACACTGCCACGTATCTTCTCACTTACCCTGCTTTCGTCTCATCCCCTCCTCCTCCTCCTCCTCCTCCTCCTCCTCCTCCTCCTCCTCCTCCTCCTCCTCCTCCTCTTCCTCCTCTTTGGCCATTTTTAGACAGTAAATCCCATCCTCTCCTACAGTAAATCTCTGAGTGTGTATGTAAGTGTGTGATAGAGATAGAGAGGGATGCACATGCAGCGACACACAAGGTGAGCCACCAAGTTTGCCACCAATCACCTTTTAAACACACATAGTGAAAACACACTGACTATGACTGGATATGACACGTACATGCCACTGTGAGCCATATCGAAAAATATTTTGCCACATTGAATTCGATTTGCATTTACTGGAAAAGGGAAAGTGAAAGCAGTGATACTGATTCTCCAGCAGAATAATTGGTTTTGCACAGCAGTTGGCTCATTAGTCGAATGAAAAAAAAAAAGATGCATCAGTGGACAAATCAAGGCAGTTACTGAATAAATGAATGGAAATGTGACTTGATTAGTTCTGTGAAACTCATTTATGGTGTTTTTGAGGCTTTAAAAAAAAAAACCCTATGTCACACATTTCCCACGCTGTTATTCAAGTTGTTGTTTTTTTATTGCATGTAAAAGAAAAGGTAAGTGCGTTTTTTTCCCCCATTACTTTCTTTCTCTCTCAGCAAGGTGAACCACTGGGTTTGGGTTATAGAAAATCAAAGCTCATATTTTTCCTTCTGAAGCTACAAATAATTGATTTTTTTGTGTCTGTTTTTGAATATAATGTTCAAGGTTAAATTTGAAGCTTCTTCCATATAAACAATAGATCATCATGGGGCATTAAAAGGTGAACTCAAAGACCATGAGGAGCTTATATCCAACATTGAATTAAAGCCCAACAATCAGCCCGCTTTAAACCTGTGACTGGCTGTGTAGAGAACCTCTGTGTAGAGAGAGAGAGTGTCACTCTTGATCCTTTAATCAGTGAAAGGGCAGTAAATGTATGCTGCTGGGGTTTAATTATATATTATAATAAATCATTTTTTAATATTTATATATGCATACAGAAGCAGCCTTTTGTACACATGTAGACAGACAAGTCTGTAGGGGATAAAGCAAAAGTTGAAAGAAAAAAACCAACTCCCGAACACTGTCAGCACATTCTGTTAATTTATTGAACGGTAACATTTTGATCACATACAGTAACCCGTTTTTCACATTCTTTTTGTTTTCAATATTTATATTTAACCACACTGATTTATTTGTCTAATGATCTCTACTGAAGATGATCTCAGCTCACCTGACATGAAGTTATTATCAGCTGTTGCTTAAAGTAGCAAGGCACTGATCTGTCAGTCAATTATTAGCTTCCCACATCCCCAGGAAAACAGATGTTTGGAGCTTCCTGAGATCCAAACTCGCAGAATTAGCTACTAAAATGTAACAGATGAAACTGAACTTTAAAGCATAAGGCTTGTTTTTTTCTATAATTTTTTCATTACAACAAATCTCATGTGCAGAGTCCACGGCACAGAGTACTACAATTATCAATATGAATCAGGCTTTGGATATTCACTGTTGGTTTGGATCTGCACTTGACAGACAGAAAAACAGAGATAATCATTAGCCTTATCTTTTCATACTGGTGCTGCAGATTGTGCTTGTTTTTAAAATATGACAGCAGCTGAACTAAAGCACTATCACTACCATTAATATGGTCTGAAACCAGTGTAGGTGTTTTGACTATAGGAGATACAAAAAGTTTAGATTTACAGACTTGAAACTTTCATTTGTGGTTTGGAGGAACTATAATGGCTTACAAAGTAGAGCCCAACAGATGGGAGCGATGTCATAGACGAATAATTATCCTCCTCCTCTACTGTATGCATAGCATTATTTCCGCTTTAAGTGCTACTAATAGCATATGGCATGCTGCATTTATATTTATCAAAAAGAGACAAACAAATACTTCAGTGACTCATACATCCACTATCTCCCTGCAAATCTATATATAACACAAATATATGACTTCAAAAATAACCACTGACACTAACACACTCTAAAATATAATGATCGCCATCTGTATCTCCACTGGCCACACTCCAGCCGCCACCGACCATAAACCCGAGTCCAAACCAAATCAATCTGGCCCCAATCAGAGAGCACAGAACAGTCCATGATTAGAAATAGATTAACTGAGATGCATAGCAAACTCTAACTTCACTGAATGAATAACAGCATGGGCTCTACGCCCTGTGAGGTGATGAATGGAGTTTTTTATTTGAAATGGATGCCTTGCAGAAACCTGCTCCAGACTGTGAAGAAGAGTTCGACCTCTGTGTCTTGTCTGTGTCTGGAACGAGAAGCAGGCGACTGAAGTTAGACACAGAAAAGCAGGTTATCAGATGAATGACTCAAGCATTTTGAGACACAATTCCAGTGAAAAAGAAATGAATATAATATAAATTAACATACTAATTTCTTTGTTATTTTTGCTTCTAAATATCTCTATATTTAGAAGCTATATCTCTATATCTCACTGTGCATCCTAGAAGTAATCAACTATATCTAAAAAAAAAAAAAGAAGATCTGCATTATGGCTAAATTAAATACATATATAGTATATTCAAAGATGGATGTGACCACCCACTGATACGAGCTAAAGTTGATGAGATATTCTGAGATAGTCTTATTATTTGGAGGATTGCTTTGGCTGTGTTTCATAAATAAACATTGAAACCTAAACTATGTCTGCAGTAATCTCAATGGCCTTTCTTAATGGCAGGTGACGAGGGTGTGTGTGTGTGTGTGTGTGTGTGTGTGTGTGTGTGTGTGTGTGTGTGTGTGTGTGTGTGTGTGTGTGTGTGTGTGTGTGTGTGTGTGTGTGTGTGTGTGTGTGTGCCCTTTTCTCCACCCACCCATCCATCCCTCCATCAGGAGCCCTGACAAGTTCCATGTATCACTTAGCCCTTGGCTGTCAGGCCTTTCCCAAAAGCCATTGCTGCCTAGAAGATTAATGACTGTTTTAATCTCACACTTAGAGATGTCTAATAGGTGGACCTGAACACAGACAGGTCGCTCTCATATTTCAGAGGAAAAGAGATCCTCATTTGTTTTGTATGCTTCATCATTTGTTCACCTTCCTATGTAAACATCCAGTTTTGGGGGGATCACTCCCAAGTTTAGTCAGTTGATTCATGAGATGAGAAATGAACAAAATATGAATAAAACATAACATTTTATTTTACAGCTCCTTTAAAGGACAGGTTCACATGTTTCAAGTCTGTTTTAAAACAAGAGTCAGCTGCTCAGATGAACAATGAAGTTTCCTCTTTATTTCCATAATTGTCAGGTTTTTCTGGCCATAATTATTCATACTGACCATTAGAGGATCCCTTCATTATGCACTTTGAATGAAAGTGATAGAGTCCAAAATCCACAGACATCCTTCTGTGCAAAAATATATTTAAAATTTAATCTGAAGCTAATATGAAGTTTCAGTCACCAGAGTTCAACAGGGAAACACAAAGAGAGAATTCAATGCTTAAAAGGCTGTAAATGTGTCAGATATCCACTCGATATGACTAACTCAGACTGATGAAGCCTCATAGAACCTTCTGATAAACTTTTAAATGCATTTTCCTATAAAATGACAGTGTGGACACACTGTGGCCCCCATCACTTACACTAAAAGCTCAAATGTGCTTTTAATATTGAAATTAAAGTCAGTTACAATTGTGAACCTTTCTTTATGTTATAATAATTTCCTGGTTTGCAGTTATTTAACAGTGGATTTTTAGGGCAGGGTGGGGTAATTTGCTACAAATTATAAGAAAAAAACAGAAGAAAGTGTGAATGTTCGTTTATTTGATCATCACTGATTCATTATATTTTGGGTTCATACCAAGTTAGACATCTAACAATTCCTTAAAAGTAGGTTCTCCAAGTAAAAAAAATGTTACTGTACCTTTCAGCAACACATTCTAATTCCGTTTGTGAAATTATATCAAATTTACCAACAAAACGATTTTCCTCTAGTTACACTGTCAAATTTTCTGAATATGAGAGTATAAACTGAAGTGACCCCCATCACCTGATGTAGCTTCTTCATTACTGGTGACTTCAAACGTTTAAGTAAAAGTAGCAATACTGCAATGAATCACTTACAAGTAAAAGTACTGCAATCGAAATCTCACTTAAGTAAAAGTACATAATTGGACTAGAAGTAAGAAAAATAAAAGTCCCCCTAATGCAAAATGGATTAATTTAGAATGTTATATTTATCATATGTGTATATATTATTTGAACATTAAAACTGATTGATGTGTACATGTAAGCTGCATTTGAATGTTGTCAAGGTAAAGCCAAAGTTAACACCTTATACTGTTGGATAGTCTAATCTATAATAATGCATATGGGTCAATGACGTATAAGGATTTATTTAAAAATAATAAATATGGGAATATATATTGCAGTAATTCAAACATTAAGAAAGGTTGAGTACACATAAATACATATTAAAATAGTAAATTAGGTGTTTTATGTGTTTTTCCATCTCGATGAATTAGAACTGACCTTAAAAAAGTCATGTGGTGCGACCGTGATCTATCTTAAAATAAATGAATTTAAGTGTTTCGAAACAAATTATTTGCATGTCCTTTAAGTTTTTGTAAATAATAATCTCATATTTATGTTCTATTATGTCACAGTTGCCTTCTTAAATGTATGTAAGACTTATTTTTCCTGTAAATTGCTTAAAAATGATTGAAAAAATTTAAAAATACAATTCAGTTAAGCATACTGTATCAGTGATTAATATTAAAATTGATATTTTACTCTGAATTTAATACAGTTATTGGTTTTATTGGTCGCACCACATGATGTTTTGTCACTTTAAATAACAGAAAAATTACTAATAACTTGTGGTTTTTGAAAAGTTAAAGTGATTTCATATAAATGAAAGGTACTACATATATATGGTATTTTTTAAAATCAATTTAAACCTTTTTCTAACTGAAACAAATGCAGTTAGACTGAACATGTCATAGGCACGTCATTGACCCATATATGACAACCTGATCGTCTGTTTTACATATCAAATATTGATCTGAAAAATAACCATAGCTGTGAAATATCTGCTGTGGAGCCAAAATGGCAATGAATGTAGTGGAGTAGTAAGCATGGCGTAGCACAAAATGGAAATACTCAAGTAAAGTACAATTACTTCAACACTGCACTGAAGTAGATGTACTTAGCTACATTCTACCACTGGTTTTAACAGATTTAAACAGATTTGTGGTGAATGGAAAAATGACTAACCTGCTTTTTGCTTTCGTGATCATTTACAGAAGAGGAAACTGACTTTTAGAAGAGCTAAGACAAGGCAGTGACCAATTCATTCTAGTTTATGTTAATGGGAAGTGGTGACTTGGAGATAATCAATTAACGCCTCTGTAAAGCAATATAGTCAGCAACTTAATATTACTCTTGAGATGAATAATGAGTAACCAAACTATATGCATCAGCACAATAGCAAATGTTTCAAAAACTGTGTAGGTGTAGGTAAAAAAAGAAAGAAGGTGAGTGTGAATAACCTGGTCCCTCTTGAATACTGCTATAAATAACATTGCCTTCTCAGTCATTTGGCAATAATTACATAAATTGAAGCCACTTCCTAGTTTATGAGTATGCATTCATTGAATCTCCCATAAGGAATTTATAGAGGGAAAGCTGCCACTTAATGGTTGGATAAGGACCTATTAAGTGTGTTTGTAATGCTTTGTGGATCATACTCATTGTTATAAACCATAATCTGTACCATGTATGTGAGCGTCAATTACCAGGACATGAATGGGGATAATCATTCTGCCATTTCAGGTTGCTTTTTTCTCTCTGTGTTCTGCTTGAATGAGCTCAGATGTCAATTAAGTAGAAACATGTCGATGTATGTGTCCCTGTGTTTCAAAGAGCTGATGAGACACCACCTCAGGTATTTATTCTAACAAGGCAGCATATACATGATTTACTTCTCCTCGCCTGCCATTTAAAAGCACCACAAGGAGTTGTCTTACATTTCTCCAGCCTTATTCCTTCTTGTGCTGTGATTCTTGAGGCTCCGTCATGTTGGCTCAGCTGCCTAATCAGATGTCTAAACAGCACTTTCCTTTAAGACAAGATGACAGCAGCTCTTCTCTGCCTCTTTTAATAGAAACTCTTGTCACACAAGCACACTGAGAGATGTCTGATTCATGTTGTTCTTACACTGGGTTCAAGGTTTGCATATTTAGTGGGGAGCAGAGGGCAATTTATGGAAATAGCTATGATGTGGGAAAGATAAGGTGTCAAATCTGTTTTAAAAAAAGTGTAAATGTGATGTATATAATGTGATATAAACCATGAATGTGAACCCAAATGCAGACTACAGAGGCAAAAATCACAAATTGACCTCTGATGAGAGATGGAAATTGACTGTGCCGGTACGTTCATATTCCTGAAGCACTTGTAACAGAGGAGGGTTAAGTATTCATTTGATGGCTCTCAGATCTGAAAACCACCTCAATGTACAGTATCAGCACACTGATGAAAGTTTGTGTCACACTGAAAAAATGAACCAATGAAAAGTGTTTCAGGGTTCAACAAACACTTACTACCTGTGGACTGAAGATGCCCATGACTGACTTTTTATTAACTGATTAATACAATCTGATAATTTCATTGATTTATGGTTAAATTGAGAGAATTCTCATTGTCTTTTTGTCCAAGTGGAACAAGACGCATTTGAAACACATCTATACTTGTGTGGATTCTGATTTTAAAAAGACCAGTTCAGGTTTTTCTCCCACAAAAATTGATAAATTGTAGGGTTAGTGGTTCACACGTCTGAGTGTCCCAAATTGCTCCTCCATGTTAACTGCTTTTGTCATAACATTCAGCAAAACTAATGTAATGCAACAGTAATTTAACAGCAGTGTTCAAAAATCTGGTAAAACTAAATCTACATACTGCAGATGTTGCGTTTAGTCATTGAGGTTAAGGTAATTTATTGATTATCCTTCTTTGTATGATCTAGTTCATTTCACTCATTCTTTGATCTTTATACTTGGCTTTTTTAACCTTTTTGAGGATTTACTGATTAATGTGATCAAATTAAATTGCTGTTTGTTTTATTATGATATGGACCCCTGGAAGACTAGCAACCACTTTGTAGATGCTTATGGGGATCCAAATAAGGAATAAATGTATCAGAGATGAAGCACTTAGTAACACAAATGTGACATTTAATGATAGGAAAAACTGAAAAAAATAGGAGTTCATCCTGGTGACTGGATGGTAAATGTGTGTTTGTGTTTGTTTCACTGATGGATCTGAGACTGTCTCAAAAGTTCAGACTGGGCCCGAGGCTCGGTGTCTCACATCGAGAGTCATCAGACTGACAGTCTCTCACTCACACACAGTGTAAAAGACAGAGAGGAAGAGTGGCACAATGATATGTTTATTGAGAGGCTTTGGATAATAGAAAAGGTGGTGGCTGCTGCTGGAATGTCACAACCATCGACAAAAAACATGGAAATAAACTCCCTTATCTAAACACACACATGCTCGCACTTACACACACGCACACACACGCACTTACACACACACACTCCTCACCTCCACTCCCATCACTCCAAAGAGAGAAAAAACTTACGGCAATGCACGGGACAAGACGGTTTCACAGCTTCTACAAGTTCATTTCTACATGAAAAATTCACAGTTACACATATATGAGGGAGATTTTCTTAGGCACAGCAAAAGCAATAAGATGTGTATCTCAACAACAACAAAATTATGATAAAAATAAAACATTTTGCACATTTCATAAACCCATAGGGGCCCAGATGGACTGAATGTTTACACTAGATTTGAGGCGGAAACATCCTTTATTTGAAGCCAACACTTGCACCAAAAGGAGAAAATGGTATAGGAGTTATGTATTAAAGGTGAAAATGACAGGGAAAGTGTGTTTTCTCTCAAGGGAAACTGCTACCAGAGTAAGGACTCAGTTCATCTGGTTGCCCCTAGAATACATCTTTATATGTTCTCTCTTCCTATACATATACACATTTAGGATTTGCAGAACTTGGGACTGGAACATTTAATATAAATGTAATCCCAGGTCAGTCAGAAGAGTAGCTATTAGAGCATTTTTCAGTCTACATACAGCTCCACTGGTCCGTGTCCAGCAGCTTTGAAATGATGATATACGAGTAAATCACATTAAGACGAAATCACAGACAGTTACTTGAGCTGTTTTTTTTTTTGTTTTTTTTTGCTGTTTTTTCTATATTTGCAATTCAAGTTCAGAGAGTTCACTGTGTCGTTCTGTGCCGTCTGTGTGGAACACTTCAGGAGAGAGCTAAAATTTTAACAAGGTAATTATTGACAATTTAGCATCCCGTCTCTGCACACTGAGAAAACCAAGAACACCAAGAGAGACCCTTGTACTCCTCCTCACCTTGTCTTTGGAAAACCAATATATCTACCACAGAAGCTGGACTGTGAAAAACACAATAGCTCACACTGCAGCCTTGTACTTTTTAAATGGGCACTGCAGAGTAGGAAGCTGTTGTTTTCATTTGTGTAAAGGGGGAAGCAAACACTTTTTTTTTGTCTTTCTATCCAATGGGACTCGGTTTGGATGTTTGTTATTTAGTCAATACTTTAAAACAGCCTCAGGAAACCAACCAATCAAACAAGCAAGCACTGAGGTAATAAGCAGTGTTTGTTTCCGAGGAGCCTGACAACGCTGAGAAGAAGAAAAATGCAGAAAAAATATTGCTGTCATGCAGAGTCAAATCCAAAACAAGTGCTACAGTAGAAAAAACAACAAATGTGATGAGGTCTGCTTTAAATTAGAATTTGAAACAAGCCATTTAATTTCCTTTTCCAATATATTCAGGTTGGTATCATGATATTGTTGCTATGTATATTCCTCACGTAGTTTATGGTAGTTAAAGTAGCTGAATTGAATTCTAGTTCAAATACTACAATATAGCTTATGTGGGAAGATTTCAGTAATTCTACAATGGAGCCAAGACTAAGCTGTGATGTGTTTTCTATTGTCATATCAGAGTAATTAGAATTATTACTGTCTGGCTTGTAAATAGTGTCCACGTCACCATCCAAATAATCCAGTACTTATGATTGGAAAACTTAGCTGTAATTAGGTTGCCTGAAAACCATATAAACATGGCTGCCTCACATTATCTGAAGTCATTCAAGGTTAATTAAACCCTAATTTGAATTTCCGGGTGTAGTGCTGTATTTTCAGTTTGTTATTATTTTTAGTCCTCATGCAGCCAACTCTTGGAAAATGTGAGAATCTTCTCCATCACTACCATATTCTCCTTATGACAGTAATGTGTCATTAGTATAAAGATGGACCCTCCAGAGTCTGTATTTCATCTTAACAAGCCAATAAGGCCTGTCACATTTCAAAAGCTCCTCTACACATGGCCAAGAAACGCCGTCAGCTTTTACCCAAAATTTGGAGGTCCTCTGAATCCCACAATCTGTTCTGTGCAGGTCAACAGCATTCAGACAGTCTTTGCCAACTCATAAGTTCTGAGTAACATCACATCATTGTGACCTATTTAACCAGCCTTTTTATCATATCACATGACCAAGACCAACAAATAAATGTAAATAATGGAAGCCAGGCTTGAACTCCAGTATTTGCAGCATGGACATGTTAGTCACAGGGCGTTACAAATAAGTGGAAGTTATACAGATGTATTTATCATTCACTTGGCCCATCAGTTGTCGCAAATGTAACAGCTTGTACTGCAAATTTTGTTGGCTGTATGAGGAAAAAATCATTTAATGGGGACGTATCATGCATATTTCCTGTTCTATATTTATACTCTGGGGCTCTACTGGAATACTTTTTGCATGATTTATGGTTCCAAAAACTCCTGATTTATCTTATGACTCTTTATGCAACTCGTCAGTTCAAATCAAGTTCAGCCTCTGTCTCAAACAAGCCGTTTTAACGCCTGTCTCTTTAAGGCCTGCCCACTCTGTTCTGATTGGTCGGCTCCTGAAAGCTGCCCCTCGACAGACTTATGGCAGCTCAAAGACTACGTAAACAATCAGAAGTTTGCAAAAGTGGTGTTAAGAGAAGGCTGAACCTGGGCTTTTGATTCGCAGGGAGCATTTTTTCATATGTTCACCTCAAGTTTTGGCTCTCTGGCCACATTTAACAGAGACATCATAACAGCATGAAAATACCTAAAACCCTAGAAAGCACGATATGTCCCCTTTAACAAACTTGGAAAGTTACTTCATGAACTGATGAGGAGCGCCCAAACACACCACAGTCTAGACTCTCAAAGCAATGGCTTGATTCCAACAGTTGCACCTGTGTCGCTGTTCAGCTGTGACGTGGCCGCCAGAGCTGATAGCGGAGGCTCTAATGAATGCTTGTGATACCATCACACAGGCTGCAGCGTGTTTCAGAGGCACTGAAGAAGCAGCTCTCCGCTCCAATGAAAATACGCACCTAGTCTATTTTTAATGGAAGTCGCATCACGCTGCACACCGGTGGCACTGCGCCAGAGGTCATTGGGTCAGAAGGTCTAAGAGGACATTTGACACCATGGACGATGAAAGGTTCATCATTGAAGTAGAAAATCACAAGACTTTATATGATATGACAGGCACAAAAATCGAAGAAAAAATAACCAAACGTTGGACAGCTAAACTAATGTTGTTTATTGTTTTCTTTAGATATCCATGGTTGTTAAATAGATTATTGCATGATCTTGCAATTCTCACGTGATCTCATGAATCCAAGCTGCCTCCTAAAGTACAGGCAGTGCTCCACTACCCAGTGGGGTACGACGGAATAAAACAGCGTCGCAGCCAGTATGCGACACATCCAGTGAAATCAAGGCGTAACACGGTCGAGTGGCTCTTTCTCCCTCAGCCTGAACTTAAGAACCTCTGACTGACTTTTTTGAAAACACAATCTAAAATTTATCCAAATGTATGCTGATAATGAATTTGCTGAACATTTTTTCATGCATGTAGACAGAGAAATTTTGAAATCCTGATATTATGGGTGACTCAAAGCTGGTGTCTGTTTCATACGTATACGCACTAACTTTCACGCTCTTGGGCACTTTTCCTCTTCTGAATGTTTCGACTGTTCCACTGGCTGAGTTAGCTACCACAGTGATAATATTGCTTCACATACAGCAGAGAATAATGAATCCTGGATGCTCAATAGCATTATTCAAAGCAACATTATATGCACACACAGCGATGACTTGTTGGAAAGAGATTTTGGTTGAGGTTTTTTTTTTTCTTTTGGGATGGGGGGGGTTGGAGATAAAACTTCTCATTTTCACAGCAAAAATGGTTAATCACAGTGGTGATGGTATTATGGTGCGACGTGTGTGTGTGTGTGTGTGTGTGTATGCGTGTGTGTGAGCATGTGAGTGTGAGAGTATTTCCGTGCATGAGCAACAGACGTGTTTATTTGCTGTGTGCTTGTTTAGATAAGCCTGTGCCTGGATGTACTGCCTGCAATGTTTCTGAGTGACTGTGTGTGTCAGCTCAGCAGATGGAGTTTGATTCTCACCGCTGGGAAATCTCAATCCCACAATGCACTGGGAGCAGCGCCAAATGAAGAAGTGGCAGCAGCAGCAGCAGCAAAGGGAACCAATCAGAGCTTAAATATTGGAAAAAAAATAACAGCGTTTTCCCACTCTCTCTTCTTCCTGTCTTCACTCCTTCATGACTGGCCACTGTTGTGCTATCCATCAACATGAATTGGGTCTATAACGCGAGTTACGAATTAACTCACACATAAAACACACAGACATGTATCACAGACACAGTAAAACTGATTAACATGGATCACAAGGGAAAATGGGGACATAGTGAAGGAGCTGTTGTTTGCCACTCCTTCTCCTTTTTGTTTCTGAGCAAATACCATAAAAGAACAAAAGCAAACAGGAAATCGTCTGGAAATCCTGGATTCAGCAAGAAAATTCTCCACAACAAAACAGAATGTCACATAACTCCTTGGTCTACAGAGGGGATTACTTCAAATCTGGCCCAACCTTTACATGAGAACTGTTCCCAAACCCCTCTTCTTTCTTAGTAACGTCTTTTGTTGGATTTCTAAGCGGTGAAAAGAGACAGAGGAAAGAGGAGTTGGTGATGTTCTCTCAGCATCTTCATGAGTACGACAAGATGCACCTTTTCGAAACACAGCTTAACATACAAATATAAGGAGTTAAGATAAAAGATCAGAAGTAACCATTAAAAGCACACAAATGTACCAAAATAACACAAAGTGCTCCCAGTCAAACAGGTGGGATGGCAAGACGATCTGAGAGATCATAGTGATGCGTTAAAACATCCTGATGACATCACATTCCCTAGCCACGGCATTGTGGTTTCAGGTTTGAAAAACACATCGCTGTCATGGAATATGTGTGTGTGTGCTAGGGCTCGACCGACATGTGATTTTGACGCCAATACTCCAAAAATCTGCTTTTGAACTGAACTCTTTTCACACCCAGGAGCATTTTAGTTTGTCTAGAATTGTATTTTTAGGATGTAAAAGCCTTTGAAACAGCATCTAGTTCACTGAGGAACAATGAGACTCTTCACTGAAAGCCAGACTATTGACATTAAGGCAGAGTGAGGCAGGTTTCATAGCAGGTGTTTGAACACCTCACTGTGGAGTGACTTTTCTGGTCAGACATCAGAGGTTAGCTATGATCAGGGAATAAACTCAACTATATCAGAGATGGATGATAACTGATATCTGATTTATAATTAAACTGATTATTATCTATGGCAGCAAAATTAAATATCGGCACAACCCTAGAGTGTGTGTGCTGTATGTGTGCATGTTTGCTTGCTCACAGTGAAAAAAAAAAACGTCTTCCATCCCCTGTAGCCCTTCTTTGGCCGGTCTGGAACAAAAAGGGAAAATAATAACTAATCACAGTCCAGCGGTGGATTGTGAGATTGTCAACATAAATTGCTACGAAAACCTTGATGTGAGGTATGAAAGGAGAAAAGGAGAAAAAATAGGAAAGGGTGGCTGGTTGGCCCGAGTTAAGGGTCTATATCTGATGCTTTCATCTGGGGTTTAGCCCAGTTAGTCCTCCTTTAGTCCCGTGCTACTGCAGGACCAGCAACCTGCGGCTGGCTTCCCATAGGCTTAGCTGCAGCTGAAGGTCAAAGGTCGACGATGTTGTCATCTCCCTGTGACCATTGGCCCAGTAGCCTCCTCCACACTCCCCCTCCAGGGCTGGAGACAGAGCAGCGTACAGCACAGTGGCAGCGCCCTCTGCAGGAGTCTGGGAAAACACACACACACACACACACACACACACACACACACACACACACACACAGACACACACACACACACACACACACACACACACACACACACACACACACACACACACACACACACACACACACACACACACACACACAGACAGACAGACAGACAGACAGACAGACAGACAGACAGACAGACAGACAGACAGACAGACAGGTATCAACATTTTTTTAAAGAAAGCATACCAAAGATACATAAACATCAAAAAGAACTGAAGTGTCTGCAGGATGACAAGTTCAACAACAAGTACGGAAATAACAAAGAGCGAGTGTGTGAATGTGTGTGTGAATGCCAGAGGAAGCTTGGTGTCATTGTATGTCAGTATCAGTGAAAAGAAGGCTCAGGGTGTGTGTGTTTGTGTGTTTGTGTGTGTGTGGTGTGTGTATGTGTCTTCTTGGATAAGTGTGTGTGAGTGTTAGTGCTGAATTTTAACAATGATCTCGGTGTCATCTGGGAGACCAGGAGCAGGTTCCAGAGCGGAGAGAGCGGATCACATCCTGGGAGCATCAACACCACACTTGCATAGTTTGTGTGAGAAACATTGCATGTGTGTGTGTGTGTCTTTGTGTCTGTGTTTGTGTGTGCACGCTGTGCTTTTAATAGTTCTTTTAAATTAATTGTTTTGCTTGCAGGGAAACATTTTTCACTTTGAACAACGATACGGTCAAACACAACTTGTATTTCATTATTCATTTTGCAGTGCACAGTTTAAAGGCCTGTTCACACATGACAGGTTTTATAGTGGGGAGGGGGAAAAAAACAGTTTTATTGAAGATGAAAAAAAAAACTTGTTTCCATGACGACAACCACTCATTTTAGCTCACCTGTTGCTCTGTTGTATCTCACTTCACCTCTTTGCCTGTTAAGAATACTGCAGTTTTAAAACAATATGCACTAATTAAAATGAACAATTCCTCAAAATACTGATTTCACCGGCTGGTTGCATCGATTTTTTAAAGAGTGACAGAAGAAGACTGCTTTAAATCCACTTTGCTCTTTGTCAGTTCAGATAAACAATGCAGTGTGTGAACATCATAAGGCGGATTTTTTGCAAGTAAAATTTAAGTTTTCTTGTCAATGTATTGTTTAAATCACTCCACACCTTCATCATCTGTGTGTAAAATGAACTTTCCTTATTAAAAGGTGGCATTTGAATTCTGTGACTGAGTGTGTGTTTTTGAAGTGATGACGATGTTAGCTCACACGCTTTCCTGATTAGTGTTAAAGCCAGGACCGTTGTAGATTTGGTAATTTACAGCATATTGCCACGTGCTATCAATGTATACAATATGTTTAGAGTATTTAGAGTATGGTCCAAATCTTAGTTTGTTCAGTTTCTAGGTAAATATTTTGGTTTAGTATTATTCATGCTTCAGTTATTATTTATTTCCATCTTTCCCTTTTTTTTGTCCATGTTTATTTTGTGATTTTGGAGCACTTTTTCTACCTATCTGCTCTCATGGTTGTCCACATGTCTATCTTCTAGCCTTTGGCTCTGCATGCTCTTAAACATTCCTGCCGGAGATTAAAGGTGTTTTAACAGGCGAGAAACACAGTTTGTGCATTAGTGTGTTTTTGTGTGTGTGTTTGTTAATGATTACATGCATGAGTTTGTGTGATTAATGTGTTTGTGTATGTGGGCCGGAACCATCCCAGAGGTTGCGCTTGCAGGCAAATGCCTGTGACAATAGCATTTTGTGCTCAAACATGCACGCACGTCTTCTTCCATTAAATCCCAGGGACATTAACAGCAGCCTGGGGCCAGTGCTTTAAGCTATGCAAGAAGTGCTTTAAAATGTAACACGGAGTGAACAGCATGCCTTGATTTTTAGTAGCACTTCTATTTTCAGTGATGTGGATGAACTGTGTGTATGTGCATGCAAATGCATAGGTGTCTGTGTTTCATCTTGTGTTATAAAATCCTGAACAGTTAAGTTCATTGTTTCAGACTTTGGAAAAAAACACATTTAAATGCAACATTTACTCTTATGACATTTACATTGCAGTAAAAACCTAACAACTTAGACCAGGAGAACTACAGTTTGGGGATCAACGACATTACTTAGTGGCCTTAAAATACTCCTGTAACCATACAGAGATCAAATCAAGGTCAAGGGCTAGAGACCAAGGACTATGAAAACAGAGGGAGAATCACTCATTGTTAAATGAGAAGAAAAGTGAAGAAAATGTGCATTACTTATATTCCATGGGACTTTCCTACAAAACAAAACATTTTAACTATCAGGTGTAGTTGTCCAGTCAAAACGGCATTCAAGAGTACTAACTTCTGTATCGTGACATATTTCCAAGTGAAACAGAGATACAGGTGGGATAACGCTGAGAGAAATTTGATTTGAATGTTGAAAAGTGTTATAATGAATCTCATCTCTGTGCCACTAAAAGATTGCTAGGTGGATGTCATGATAATCTTGGTTGAAATTTGTTGGTTCAAGCCTACATAAGTGCATGTCATATTTTGTTTTACAGGAATAAAACATGTTTGGATTTTGATATTAGAATACAAAGAGTTTTTTTTGGTATTTTGTTGTATTGTTAAATAGGTGCACAATATGACCGCAAATGTGATCTAAAAGGGTTTAAAAAAGGCATTTTTCATTCAATCTTGACTATAATGAATTGTCTTATCACCAGTTTATACAATATCTGCTTTCTTGTCCTTCAGGATCAAACTCAGTCAGTGTATTACCCTGAAAAGCAGGCGAGCAAGAGCACTCTGTGCCAGGCGGAGGGGCGTCCAGAGATGTCGATAGAGAGCAGTATCCACCATGCCAGGATCTACAGCACATGAACTCACTGGAAAACCACCACCCTGCAGCTCTCGGTGGAGGTGGGAGCTAAATAACAGCTGGGCCAGCTTACTGTCACAATAAGCTCTGTAGGCTGAATAAAACTGGCTGAAGAGTAAAAAAGAAAGAAATGTTGTCAGACTTTTACAGCGCCGATAATCAAATGCGTCTCTGTTTGAATATGACAAGGACAAAACTCAGTTTTTCTGTAGTTCATTCCAATGAAATGCTGCCACAATAGCAAACAATTTTCCAGGTAAGAAGGGCTTTGCCTACTGAACAAAGTTCTTTTTACACAGGAAATATAACGAGACCTCTCTCAATCCTTAGGCTCAACAGGTAAATTTAGCATACAAGGACACACAGTGCCCTTGATGTGAAGCATCTGAAAGGCCCAGACAACATCATTCAGCTGTAGTGTGTGTGTGTGTGTGTGTGTGTGTGAGAGAGAGAGAGCCTTTTAGAGGATTTAAAGCTCATATTTTCAACCTGCAAAGTAATTTCAATATTACTTAGGTATTACTGAAATTAATTACATGTTGATTATTGTTTCAGTTGTTGGATTTACACAGATAACACATTGCTCCAGGACATCTCACACATCTGATGATCAGGTGTTAAACCCAAAAGGGAAACAAAACTAATCTCTTCCCTGACATCTGGAGAGACTCTGCTGCAGATGCAAAGTCTGTTTGATATTACAGTATAACTGATTTCATGTGAGAGCCCATATCACTGAAAAACACATCCAGGAAACTAGACACTGTGATGTTTTACAGCTACAATCTGAGTTGTATTTTATTTTTATTTTGTTTTTTGAATACTTAATAGCCACTTGAGGTAAGTGGTGCTCCATTTCATCAAGTATTTGATCTAACCGGTGGTACAAATAAAAAATATTAAGCAGATATATATAGAAAGAAAATTGCAGCAGCTGATACCTTCCTCCACCTCTTGCTGGTGACATGCCCAAATTGGCAGGTCTAATTTGCTGCTGCTTTAATTCTCCCTTTCTATATATGATAGTAACTTGACACCTAATAATCGGAATTTTTATAGCAGATTAGTTATTATAAAATATTTTCTCAGATAACTTTGATGACGACACAGAGGTACATAGATCTAAATGATCCTCAGTGACAGAGAAACAGAGAACAAAAACAAGATATCTTGTTGGAATAATGCGGCAATCCTCCATAATGTAACTATTATTATAAACTAAACTAAACTTTTCCCTTTTTCCTCTTGAGGTAATGTAACAAGACAATAAAGATGTCCAGGTTGCTAATGCCTGCAGACATCAGTGCTATTAGCTGGGACTATACTGAGCCAACAGTTGTCCACTACTGCCAAAAGAAACTAAGACACCTGTGTTGGTGATGCCAGCACAGAGGGAGAGAAGGTGACTGTGACAGTTGGAGACTTTTGTTGTAGAAGGCCAACTATCAGCTAAACTAGATATGTTTGTGACTGCTAAAATAATTATTTTTTGTTTATAGGAAACTGTTCCTTTAATATATACATATACTGTAAATGCATATGAGTGTGTTTGCTTGTGAACCTACCAGCTATTCAAGTCATTGAGTCTGATCTCGCCGATGCGGTGAGCAGAGGAGGAGACGTTAACCACACGGGAGGAATCACTAGATGTCCCGCTGTTTTTCAGTGTGTCCAGGAGCAGCCTTGTCAACAGGAAGTGGCCTAAGTAGTTCACACCAAAGTGCTGCTCAAATCCATCCTCAGTACGACCCTCGGGAACCAGCATGACACCCGCTTGACATGCACAAAAATGTAATGCACATAAATATACAATTCAGTTGTCTGAAATATTAAAATTCTCATTTAAGTCTGATGGCAGGGTAACAATACTGTTGTGTCTAATATATTCTCCAATATACTATTTAATTTGTCTGCAGTAGACTACTCTGTGATATTGTTTATTTAAATCTTGTGTCTATATATTCCTATAGAAACGTTTAACTGGCATGTTGCCTGTGTTTCAGTCTGGCTGCAGAGAGTAAGCAAACATAAAATAATAATTTGAATATATTAACATTGAATAGATTACTGCAAAGAGCATGATGTTACCAAAAATCCTCTGAAAGGCCACATTGCACATGCTACTTATCAAATAAACTAGATAGACTAAAAAAAACCAAATCTGTCCACTAATTGATAAGCCAACCTGATGAAGCATATAAAAAGCACTCCTTCTGCACCTCTTCTACTTACAAAAAATGCTTAAATATGTTGAAAGACTTTTCAGTGCTTCACATTTTGCCTGCGTTTGACAGCACCTGCCTGCATTTCAGTTGTGCAGAAGATTTCTATCTCTGAATGCAAAGACAGACTCTCTCTTTCTATATGTACATTATATGTATATACAGTGTTTCAATCACTCACCATTATTGACCAAAATGTTAAGCGGTAGATCCCGCTTTTTGAAGCTCTCGACAAACTGATGGACAGACTGCGAAGAGGCGAGGTCCAGTTTCTTAAACTCCACTAGGAAGGACACACACAGACAGACAAACACACACGGGAATACACATCAGAGCCATTGTAAATGGATTATTTCTCCTAGCCATTTCGGTGGTAAGACATCAAAGAGTGTATTAATCATTTCTTACAGCAGGCTTGGTGCGTTCTCACACTACAGTTCTGGCAGCGCTTTACTTCCCTTCCTTCAACACATTATAACACACCTAATACTACTTCCTGAGCTCAATCAAAGCCAATATATCAGGTCTAATGTATGATAAGACACAGGTAAGGAAGCAATGACCAGGAGCTGCTATCATCAGTGTGTGACAGTGACTTAAGTGTAAGTGTGAGTGTGTGTATGCATGCAGAGAATTACTTTGGGGATAAAGTAATGTGAGAAGAGTTGACAAAGCTTAAACTTAAAAACCTGGACCTCTTTTCTTGCAAGGGCATCTACTTAGCACACTGTAAAAAGTGTTCAGCACTATTATTGTAATACCTGCTAAGTTATAAGACAGATATCCATTGTCAACAATGGCCATTGAATGAAACATGATTACTTTATATTTTTAATTTATATAACTTGATCTGCCTCTCATGTCAGTCATGTAACTGATCCAACCAGTAGGAGTGTGTGTAAAAGTGGTATAAGTGACCAACACACTAAGCTGCTCTCTGATCTTGCACCATGTCTGTTTGAGGAAGCATGGATGTATCTACAGTATGTCCTCACAGTCTCCTCTTATAAGAGGATTTTCTCACCATCTTTAAAGCTTTGTATTTGGACCTGTTTTCCATATATCTTTGTGTCTGCTCCTTTATTTACTAATACAATAAATAAAAGGAAGAATGCTCATTTCCCCCTCGCACCTACAGGCTCTTAATTAAAATCTTATCTCTTTAAGAAATCCTCTTGTGCATGCACAATGCAGGCTTAAATTTCAACAACTAGCATTGCCTACTGGAGCGCACAATGCTTCATGTCCTACTTACATATGTCCTCTATTTCATCCTATATTTCATTTCATCCATATTTATTTTGCCCTGTATTTCTTGGTTTGGCAGAGAGGCCATCTAGACAGAGATGATATTTTCCTCTCTAAAAAACAGACTACATTGGCAGGCAACAGGGGTAATATTCTATATCCTCATAGTATTGGAGAGAGCAGTGACTCTGGGATCAACGGGTGAAACAGTGAGGATGTGAACAATAAGATTATAAAATGAAGAACCAGGAGGTCATCAGTAGTGACAGTTACTCTGCAAGCTACATGTAACCTCGGGATCACTCACTTGGTGGGACCCTTCTATTCTTTCCATCAACTGTGTCAAGTCAAGTCAAATTTATTTTAAAAACAAACCCAAATTTAAAAACAACCCATGTTGACCAAAGTGCTGTACAGACCAGAGCAGATAGCTAAAATCACAAATACAAGAAACAGACACATGAACAACAAGGCAAGCAGCTCACAGGCACAAATAGACACGTTTAAAACCCAAAACTGGGCATGTACCAAATATGTAAAATATTCTTGGTTTCTGTCGGGCTCAGGATGATAAATCGTTTCTGGATTAACTGCTGCCAAAGTACTAAAATATGAATGTATACAATAAGAAGACCACATACATCATCCAAAAAATTATATATTGTACCTCCATATAGTACATCTGCAGTACGCCTGTAGAGGGTCAAACATAATGGAGAAAGACAAGAAGAGGACTGAGAGGGAGAAGAGGGAAGGAGAGTTGATGAAGCCGATAACAAAAAAGGCCGCCGTGACAGATGAGAGTGCAGCGGTTCCCGATGAAGGTCTGATAGCAGCCTTATCTCCAAGCCTTGCCACTCACCTCCTGCGGACTGTGTGTTTGTGTGCATGGGTGAGAGAGAGAGAGAGAGAGAGAGAGAGAGAGAAAGAGAGAGAGAGAGAGAGAGAATGAAAGACAAAAGAAAATAAAAGACAGGAACAGAGAGAGCGAAAAGGAAAAGAAAGACACAAATAGAGAGAGAGAAAGTTTGTGAGTATATATTGGGTAACTCACTGTATATCAGTGTGTATGTGATGTGGATTTGAATTGTATCAGCAAGCAAATGCGTGTGTCTTCGTGCATTAGCCTGAGATCAGGTACGTGAGTGTGTGTGTGTGTGTGTGTGTGTGGGTGTATGTGTGTGTGCGTGCTGCCTGTCAGTCCACTCCTGTCCTCTTGAGTGGCCTCCCCTGGGGCCAGGCCCTTTCAGACTGGCCAGTCATATCTAGAAAGCCCACTGGGAGCAAAATGCCATCGATCGGACGTGGGCCGGCTGCTGCCAGCCCTCAATTAAGACCCCAGGATCCTCTCTAAAGCTCAGCCTCCTTGGCTCAATGGCCAAACACACGGACTATGCTTTCGTTACAAAGGAATTATTTGAAACTGACGACAGGAACTGGCTTTGGAGACACGCGTGTGCAGTGTTAAAGCCACCATGTCCATTCAGTCTTCATCTCTGTATAATCATTAATAATGATTTGTGTATCATATGGTTTTTCCACATTAAAGCTCAAGTATGTGAAGTTATCCCTGGAAAATATGAATATACAAATATTTATAAATTCAATTCAGAATACGAGATATATCCTTTTTCACTGAAAAGTCCTTTCTCAGTGTATGTGCAGTGGAGGTTTTGAGTTTTCACATCATACTTGTTGAATACTGGACCATGGTTACTTTGAGGAGGGTGGACAGTATAAAAGCATGTCAACTATTAAAATCATACATGTTGTAAAATGCGCAAATAATGTGTATTTTTTAAAGCACTTTCCAGGGTTGTAAATCAAATTTTTGAGTATTACAAACTATTAAGTGCAGTGTTTTGTTACATTTCATGTCTATATTTTCAATGTTTGCACAACATAGTTTTTTCTTTTTTTACTAAAACTTCCCTTGGCTGGTTGTTGAATTATCAGTTTTTTCTATGCTGGACTTTAAGTATACTTACATACATTTTAAATTATCTAAAACTATAATACCACTACTCCTTGAACACTGTATAAACACATTAAACTCTGCAATGATTGTGTTTTCAGTTTAATGACATGGCCACAATTATCTGAACTGAGTGAATGGCTGAGCACAAAAACAGTCAAACTATGAATCATTGGCTCCAACTTCCAGATGAAATGGCATGACCAGTCTCAATTTACAATATGTAAGAATACAGAGAAATTTGGTGCACAATCCTATTAAAACATTAGTGGGGAGGAATGACTCCTCAAGAGCACTCAATGCACTACTTTTGTAAAAGTGCCACAATTTGTCTGACTGAAATTGCTGCAACAGAAAGGACTTCATTTCTATAATGAATGGAGTTATTTCCACTCCTGTTCTTAATCGCTCGTTGGCTTGTTCATTAACCATGTTATTACAGACATTTTCATGTGTAACAATAGGAAAAGCACAGCTGCACATGATGAAATTAATCGTGGCTGAATTCCAGTTTAGTTTCTGTGTCCTGGTATTGTGCATGCTGGCTCGCTGTCAGACTAGCACCGAGCCATTGTTAATGTTATTAGTAACACCTGTGCTTTCCCTATTAAGACAAGTCAAACAGTCAGCTGTAAAAAGGGCCCGCCCATATTAGTTTACTATTGCTTAAAAATAACAGATTACTTCAAAACCAGGACACTTTAAAGCAATATTTCACAAGTATGACTCGTGAAGTCTTTGAAGGGGTTGAAAGTCAATCCATGGTTTCATAGAAGAGTAGAGAAGTCTAACTCTGCTTCCTTTTCCAATTTCCATTCACTCTGCTTACACATACAGCTCTGTCTTTGTCACCTTGACCTGTTTCTCTTGGTGTCTCTTCTTCCCAGACACACAGAAAAGCAGGTTTCACAATTGTGTCTGTAATTTTGAACACTAAATGTGATTATGAATGGTTTCTGCCACATCACTGTGCAATCAGAGCCTCTGAAGTGCCTGTGCCACTAAAAAAACACAAAAACAAAAACAGAATGTTCAGCTTCTTCCAACTGAAAATCTTTCCCAAACTGCAGCACTTTGTCAATCAAATGAAAATGCAATACAAAATATTTGCATTCCCTGATGGGAATTTGCGAAAGACTTAGTATATGTCCCTGAATAAAAGCCAGTAAAGTGGACAAAATATCACCAAACTTTATATTTGAGTTTTTCTGAAAGTGCAGACAGACAATCAGTTCATACAGGCAGTTTTTTTAACTAAATATTGCAGCTGGGATAACAGTACAGACACTGAATGGAAACGTCTTGTGTCACTTTGCAACCTTAATAATGTTAGACTGTTTCAGTAAACCTTCAGTTATAAGACGGCTTCTTTTTTTTCTGTAGTTAATCCAACTGCAGTAGGTTGGCTAAACTTTGAGTGGAATTTCCAGCTTTTATGTTAAGGCACCTTGTCTAATCTCTTTGGTGTTTACTCACATAAAAACAAATAACTTCACAAAAATCAATCAAATCAAAAATGATGAGGAAGGACTGCCTCCACTTAGCATAAATCCCCCCCATTTCCACCTGGCTTTAACATGCATCTTGTGTGCTGACTGTGACTACAGTAAATATGATTAAGCTGGATTACACCTAAATCTGATATTAAAATGCACTGCTGGTAAACGCATCAAATTTCTCCTCCGCTTGCCAAAAGACCGGAGATCTTCCATTACACAAATGCTTCAAAACTGACAGTAAACACATTGATATGCAATTATTTTTTTGGCAAATGCTTTACTATGAGAGCTCTCACGACTGGAAATACACAGTCTTAATGTGGT
The DNA here is from genome assembly GCF_963691925.1 of Scomber scombrus. Classification (NCBI taxonomy): domain Eukaryota; kingdom Metazoa; phylum Chordata; class Actinopteri; order Scombriformes; family Scombridae; genus Scomber; species Scomber scombrus. The sequence continues at coordinate 18,440,435 of NC_084982.1, read as the reverse complement.
CAGATGTGACCGTCCATCTTGTGTTGGAGTGTTGAAGTGTTTAGATGATGAGTTTTATTCATCTTTGCTCTAAATACTACACAAATAAGACTGTCAAGTTATACATTTCCACAAATTAACATGCTTCTCTCTCTGTTGTGTTTGGATCAAACCCTTTTTCAGTTTCACTCATTCTCTACAATACTTACTAAATGTAGATTGAAACTACAAAAAGAATGAGTGAGCTGTCCCCTCTGGACAAAGGGTACCAGAAGAAGGGGGTCCAAGGGCCAATTGCATACAGTCAAATGCAAACAGTGTACATTGAGACCAATACAAATATTTCAGTTCTATTTGTTATGTTATGTTAAGTCTGTTTAAGCCATTACCTTAGCTATCAAAAGTTTTCAGCACCCTGTAGAAGACCAATGGGGATCACAAGAATGACGCACAGGAGCATTTTAATGATGTTTTATGGTGTGACAATACTGTGGATACGTTCTGGTTCGGTTTATGCACAAAACAACACTTGGTTAGGGTTAAGGAAAGATCATGGTTTGGACACCTGAGCCACAGCGACTCATGGTGTAAACACCGGTGAAATATACCACTTCTTGCGGGGGAAAAGCCAGCCCGAGACCGCAGCGATGCATGATGTCTTTCATAAGTATAAGATACTTGGTTGGAAATGGGAGGTGCAAGAGTTTATTTAGGTTAATGCAGGCTATGAATAACATTTTCATAACAGCATGTCATGTTGATTTGCGAAGGTTAAGCAGTAGGAAAGTAATGTTTTTTTCTGATTTATCATCAAATATGGAGTTGAGGCATGGCTGCTTATAACAGAAAGACATTGTTAACTTTCCTATTGCCTGCTTGCTGTTACTCAGAAGGGTTACTGTCTTGTAGACCTGTGGTTTTGGGTAACTGACAAAAAAGCTGGTATCTTATCCCACAAGCACTAGTTCGCTGCTTTGTGTTTGAAATTATACTGCCAACCTGTGGTTCAAGCTATAGTTACACCGTAAAAGTCGTTGTATCCGGTCTATTAACCACCACACACACTTTTTGGCCCCCACACTTCTGAAATGAATCCAGCACCTCTGCTCTAAACTCACCTCTTATGAGACCTAGACAAGAAAGTATAAATAGTTTAAGCTGTCTGATAAACACCACAGTGATATCCAAGAATATTAGGTCTGGGCAGAGTGCCAGTGTTAGCTCCTCCAAAACATTTTTTATTCAGCTCATGTAGGAGACAGGAGGCTGGCTGGTGCCCCAGTCAACCCCAGCATGTTGTGCTCGTGGAATGATAGTCTCCCAAGCTATAAATCTATGTATATTGTGAGGCTGTCCTTCATAAGTTGGCCTCCACTATGAAGAGACCCAAAACGGTCTTAGAAATGTTGTGCACAAGGCCAAATTTCTTTTTTTCCTCTTTTTATTAATCAATAGGCTATTAGTAAGAGGCAGGTATATCCTCATCTCTCCCTCTCCCAATCTGGTTATAGCACATTCATCACCACAGGTGCATCCCCTCAAGTGACAAGCTTATTAATGACATTGAAATAAATTGAATGAATTTAATCTTTAATCTAAAGTGAACTCATCTGTACCCATGTCAAGAGGCATTTTTGAAATTTACTTTGCCCCTCTGTGTGGTATTTTGGTGCCCAGTGCAGAGCGCACGGTGTACAGGTGGGAGGAGAGGAACACACAGATGGAACATTCATTATAATGAGGCAGCTCAAAGCTGGTATTTTGGTGGAAAAAATGGTCTAAGACATTGTGTCTCTGAATGTCTGTTTCTGGCACTGTTTCACTCTGCTGCTAATCTGGTGATTTTATCAACAAGAGCAAACTAAGCACTAATAATGCTTAATATATAAAACTAATAATGCTTAATATATGAATGAATATCTCCAACCAGTATGTTTCCCATATCAAAATATAATTGATGGTGAAAACATTTTGTCACATTTAAGGGTGTGATGTGCCAATTTACAACATGAAATGCAATAGAATTATGATAAAAAAAATCATAAAATAATCTGTCCTGGCACCACCTTTGATGTCTTTTGCACTATCACAAATAACCACACATATACATGTCTTACATACACGACGTCCAACCAATCAGACACCACACCTTTCCACAAATGCACACGACATGCTTATATATGCACACAAAAAAAACATCTGTGGAGGAATAAACACATGGCTACCCTGACAAGGTCAACCTTTCCACAACTTAAACTTTGGAGAGGTTGATTACTTTCATCAGGACTGAATATTTTAAAAACAAAGGTGACCAAAAATTATGTTAATTGGAGTGAGAGCGCTTAGGTAATGACAGTTTTTGTAGGAAGGGAGCAGCTGGGTTACCTGCGCTGAAAGAGAATTTAATATGTGTTAAGCAGACACACATACACACACACACACTCATATAGCCTTGTTTCACACTGTTAATCTAGGCCTATGGTTTGAGGCAGAATGTGTTACTTTCAAGTGCACCGTGACTAAAGTTAGTGGACAGACAGCTCAGCCTATGGCAAAAATACAGAAATACCCTGTATCTGCTTGTACCTATGTGTTTGTGTGTGTGTGTGTGTGTGTGTGTGTGTGTGTGTGTGTGTGTGTGTTTAAAATGCTTAAAGCCTCATTGACTAAAGCCCACTCACAGTCTAAAGTCATTAGCATATTTCTAAAGGAGAGTTGAGGTTTTCTAGGGACAGTAACTTTGTGAAACAAGGCCTTACACTGCAGCATGATACTAAACAGTGCCAAAAGCACTTTTATACAAAATGTTATATAAATATAAAAATACACGTACAAACTCAGATCTGGGGGGAGTATTTCAAATGAACTTCAACTTTATTTGTATAGCACCTTTCTAAACTAAGGTTTAAAAGGAGCCTCACAGGGTAAACACAACAACACCGTTAATTGAAAAAACAATAATAGCATTGTAAATTGAACCAGTAAATAAAATAAAGCAAGAAATAGACAGTAATAAAACATGAAAAAACAAAAACACCTGGTGTGGGACAGGTAAGATAGAAGGATCACAGGAAGCTAGACTATATAAAAGGGTGTTTTAAGAAGGGACTTAAAATGAAGAGATGGACTTTGTGCTCCAAATCTCCTCTTGAAGGTTTTTTTCAAAATCTGGAAAATCTGTCACCTTTGTGTTTTAGTCTGGATTTGGGAACCACCAGGAGAAGAGCATTTGAGGACTTTAGGGAGTGTGATGGTATATGGGGAGTTAACTGTTCCGAGGTTCAAAAGTGATGAGTAAGATTTTAAAATCAACTCTAAAACTAACATTCAGTCAGTGCAAAGATGAAAGGATATGTGTAACATGCTCTCATTTTATAAATCCTAACGGCTGCATTTTGAATTAATTGTAGTGAGACTTTTTGCTGCCGACATAGAAAAGAGAGTAGCAATAATCTATCCGCAATGAAATAAAAGCACGAATGACAAGGTTTTGGTAGACAGAAATGGTTTAAATATTTAAAAAATTCTAAGTTGAAAAAAGCGTTACTGTATAATAGATTTTATGTGGCTGTTCAAAGTGAAGTTGCTGTCAAATAACAGACCTAGGTTTCTACACTGCGGAGTCATAAAAAATGAGAGTACGAACCTAGTATGTTTTTAATTTTAGTGTTGGAGGAGTCAGTGCCAGGTAGAAATATCTCAGTCTTTTTTGATTGAGTTGAAGGAAATTCTGAGCCATCCATTTAGGAGAATCCTTGAGACAGTTCATAAGCGAAGACATTTCATTAATTGAAGTTAATGGGGTCTCAGGTGATTTAAAGTAGGGTATCGTCTGCATAAAAATGGAAACTGATGTTGTGTGAGCTTATGAGCATGTAATAGGTGAACAGAATCGGGCCAAGCACTGAACCCTGAAGAACCCCACAAAACATCATAGAAGTGAAAGACCTAGACTCAACAATACCAACACAGAAAGCCCTGTCTGTAAGGTATGATTTAAACCATTCAAGGGAAGTGCCACTGATGACAAACCATTGTTCTAAACAGGACAAGAAGAAATACAATCAACTATGTGTAACACTCTACTAAAATCTAGGACTACTTAAATGGAGGCATGTCCAGCATCAGCAGCTAAAAGCAAATCATTCATTACTTTAAGAAGGGCAGTTTCTGTACTACGATACAATTTCATTAAGGATGGAATCACATGTGAAATCTAATTTAGCTAGATGTTCATCCACTGATAATAAGGGCTCTGTCACACAAGGGATAGTGTTAAAAGCTTTAATACAAAAACTGAGATAGAATTAAAAACTGTAGATTGTGTAAACTTTGTATGTGAGCAGCTATAAAGAAGGAGGTAAAACAAAACATATACAATAGTGATCAGAAATGCAAAGATCAGAACAAGTCAAGTCAGATAATGTAAGACCTTAAGATGAAACAAGATCAAAAGTTTGGCCCTGAGAGTGAGTGTGTCCAGTCAGTGAGCAAGATAAAATAATCAATTAGGGATAACAAATTTGGCACTTCAGGCTATAGGTGCAGCAGACATGAATATTAAAATCACCTAGAATTAAAATTCTGTCATATCTGGGTAGGATTATAGATAAGAGTTCTGAAATGTCATTTATGAAGCCAGAAGAATATTTTGGAGGTCTGTATACTTGACGGCACAGACACTGGGTATTCCCCTTTAAATACAGATGTAAATGCCTCAAAGGATTTAAATTTAAATGTATTTCATTTAAATTATTTCTGAAGCAAAAGAAGGAGAAATATTAAATAGGAGTAAAATTCTCAGGCTGTACCCATGATACAGTTGTCATAAAAATGTCCAGATACAATGTCCAGATAAGAATGACTTATTTAACAGAGATCTTACACTGAGTAGCCCTGCCTTGAATATATTTGGTACGGGGCAGTGGAGCTGACATAGGCTGCCAGGGAATGTGAACAAGATTAAATGGAGTGACCATATGGAGAGAGAGATGGCTTACTGAACACCTGTTCCTTCTGTTACTGGCCACAAAGGGAATACTACTTTTAAAATCCCAGAAACGGCCAGCAGGACTTTCACTATTGTAAAACAGGCTTTAAAGTGAAGTCAAAGTGTAGACAGGGTCATGCTGAGGTGTTTGTCAGAGAGAATTAAAAGTTATAAAACTAGAAACTAGTTGCTTAGTTCCTTTTTTATTAGGGTGTAGGCTGTCCATTAAATCTTGTTTCAGAAATAATTGTTTTGAGCTGCAACAATTAGCAAGTTGATTAATGGATTACTATCTACTATTGAATTTTATCGCCAACTAATTTTGATAATCGATTAATCTTCTTTCTTTTTTTCTTTGATTCCAGCTTCTCACATGTGAGTATTTTCTGGTTTATTTGGTCTACAATACAATAAACAGAGTGTCTTTGGGTTGTGGACTGTTGCTTGAGACAACACAAGACATCTGAGGACGTTATCTTAGGCTTTGGGAAACAGTGATCTAGATTCCTCACCACTTTCTGACATTTCATGGACCATACAACGAATCGATTAACTGAGAAAATAATCAACCGATTAATCAATAATGAAAATAATTAGTAGTTGCTGTCACAGCTGGTGCAAGTAGGATAAAAGGAATACAGGGGAAAGACCAAAATGCAGGTGACTGAGGCAGACTGATACAGTTCAATGACTTAATGACAAAACTTGCGGTAAAAGGCTTATGGAGTACGTGAGGCAGGCAAGGGTATCGAAATGGGAGCAGGCAAGAATCCAAAATCCAATATTGAGGCAGGTCAAAACAGCCAGATTACAGGATTTCAGATTTCAAATAACAGATAAACAGATAACAGACTGGAGGCTAGAAAGCAAAAGCATGAAGCATGGCAACAATCTGGCAGAGAACAGTGGAAGTGGACCGCTCATGAGGGAGTGAGCTGCAGCAGATGAGTGGGCGGAGTAGGCCAGGTAACTGCAGGACTGATGAAAAGTGGGAACAGGTGTGTAGATGGGTAAAAGTAGGGAAAGTCCGAGGGCATCTGGTGGACAGTTTGAGGATGGCAAGTCTGGGGGAGTTGGAGGTAAGTAAATGGGCTGTGAGAAGACGAGAGAGTGTCGCTGTAGAGAGGGACTGAGGAGCAGACAGTTGCAGCCAAATTATGTTCAAATGCAGAAAGAAAATGTATCACAAACAATGTGGACAATTGATAAATTATTATGTTTTTTGGGGGGTTTTGGATGACATCACTTTGGGCTCCTGGAAACTTTGGGGGGTGTTTTTAAACTATTATCTGACATTTTGCAGCCCAAATTATTAATCAAGTAACTAACTGATTAATTAAAAAACAAAACGAATAGCCAGTTTTTACATTACCTACATATTTACTTTGACAACACTTTGAAATCCCTTACAGGACCCAAACGGATTCATCAGCAGGTCCCTCATTTCAGAGCTACCCATGCAGCCCACATGTATATTAGGAGCTGTCTCCCATTTCTCATAACAGACAAATGTGCAAACACTAGGAAGGATGCCAAAGGGCGTTTGGACAGAGATGTTTAAAGCTCCTGCCTCACATACTAATGAGAATCCATTACCATCTCATTCACACTCACACAAACACACACACATACATACATACACATACACATACGCACACATTCTCATTCAGTGCACAAGCATCTGGATACAGACGCCCCCCTCCCCTTGTCCCCTATGCCTCAGTGCCTGCCAATTACAAAAGAAGTAATCAATTCCACCATGGCCCCGTCCAGGGAAATCGACTTCAATGACACCAGCTACATGGTCGCTGTCTCTGTACCTGACAGCCACTTACACACAGGCAAGGACCCAGCCAGCCGTCTTTCTGCTGCCCTCCACTGCAAGCCTGCCTAAGACAAACCACAGATGTATAACCTGTGGTCAGCTCCGCCATTAACTCATCAGGTTTGCTAATTTCTTATGAGAGTTTTAATCAATAGACTTGGATTTTACAGATGTGTATTTAATTAAACAATGCATTATTGTATTTTGATTGCACAATAACCAAATGATTCCATTCAAAAAACAACTTTTTCATTCATACAAGGTTCAGTTAATGAAACCGAGTCATTCCTCTTGTGATCAGAGAATTGGTTCTTTTAGTTTCACTCAATACTCTCAAAATTTCAATAGAATTTTTTCACCAATAGTTTCCTGAATGCCAAGAATAACTGTGTATACATGATCTTTTTACTTGTGTGGTGTAGTTACTTTGGTTTGAATTTTTACATAAAATTTGTTTTTCTAGGCAGAGATTTTTGGTACTGACTGAAAATGTGGTTATTACAATTTCATTTGTTAAGTATCAATAATAAATAATATATTTTTTATCATTTCCAACAGTCTGACAAGCAGAGATCAGAAGGACACCAGTTGAGTTTGTCTGTCTGCTAACTGGACAAGGATTTTCTGCATTATTCATTGGCATGTTGTCTGTCATTCCTGCTATTAGTGTAAAGATTTACAGATTATGGGCCAGATTTGTCTGTGTGATGATGGCAGAGTAATTATATTTAAAGGAGGTCTTGACTAAAACAACATCCGCGAGGAAACACAAAAGGTTTTTCATTTTCGGTAACGCAAAAGTACTCTAACAAGTTACTTTTCTCAAAAGGTAATGCTGTAATCTAACAAGTTACTTTTTAATGGCAGTAATATTGTAATGTAATTTGTTACTTTTAAAAGTAACGTTCCCCAACACTGTTCATTGCAACATCTTGCCATTATGAAGTATTGTTTTCAAAAGACAGAGTCATTATTTGACAACATGTTGACATCATGAACAAGTATAATTTAATATACTGTTGTCACTTTAATACTATTATGTAAATGGTGTAAGGGATGTCAGTAGAGTGTGTGTGAAAATGCAAATATTAAAAAACAGGATGGTGTAGCTTGCCAAATATACAATAAAAAATGTATTGAGTCTGTATATTTGTACTTCGGTACTTTGCATTAAACAGAAGTATTTTGGTATGAAATACATGAACTTTGATCACCTAAGGTTTCTATGAACCTAAACTGCTTAAATTGACTGACAATTCAGTGAGTTATGTTGGCTGTAAGAGCAAATAGACCTCTTCTCACAATATACTTTCATGCATTTGGAGCAATGTGGCGGCTGCTTGACACATCGATACACTAGCTAGCAGCACCCAATGCTGTACCAACGTGTATATATGTGTACTGTCAAAATAGAATATAAACTTAGTACGATGGATCCTTCAAGATGATGAATGAAGAAAGAGGCAGCTTTAATTGGTAATGGTCAACAGATGTTTGGACAGCTGACAGAGAGTGTCCGAGCTCTCAGCCATCACTTAATGAATGTCAGAGGAAATGACAGATGCTGTTTGTACAAATATGTTCACAGCAGTTTTAAAAATGTAACATACATAGAAAAATGTTATGTAAGTATTATTATGTAAATATATTCTAACACAAAAAGTGAAATGAATTCAAATCTCAGTGTGACTTCAAAGTTTAAATCACCAGTTATTAAATCACATCAAGTGGTTTTTATAAATTCTTACACACCAAGCTGAGTTGAACAGCTTCTGACACGACTCCCAAGGTGTTAAAGACTCAAGGCTGTTTGGTACAGAAAAGAATAACTTATGAGGCTGCTTAGACGTGAGACTTCGGTGGAATTTATGGCACTGCAAAGGTCACCGAATCAATTTCTCAACATGGGAGTTAAAGAGAAAAGCTATAGTCAATGGAGTAATAAATCTCTTCAGGGCTACCATTTGTCTTCCCTCATCTCCATCACTTTTTCTTCTTCCATTCTCCTTCTACCTGCTTTCTATTTTTTTCCCCTATATTTCACAATATTTGTCTATTTGTCATTAATGTCCCTGTCTCTCAACCTCCCAACTCACAACGTGCCTGACTTATCTTCCCCTCTTCTACTTCGCATTGCTCCTTTCCCTTGTATCCTCCTCTTCCTCACAGTGCATCAACAGCACTCTTCTCATCGCACAGCCAGCATGGAAGCTGTGTATGTTCAACTGCAAGTGTGCAGTTATGTTTGTGTTTTTTAAGACTGTAAAAACAAGCCTCAGGGACACGCTGCTGCAGTTCTGCCCTTTATCTTCAAACGTTAAAAGTGCATGCGCGCACATGCATTTGTGTGTTTGTGCATGTGTTTACAGCCATGTTCGCAATGGTACCTTTGGCCTCTTTAAACTCTTCACAGATCCTTCTGATGGCTGCCAGACCCTCCTGTTCATCCCTCCCACCTGAAGGAAAAGAGACACACGACCCGGTTATTACAACGTCAGACAAGCCCTTCGAGGCTTTTCACAAAATAATAATGATGTTACAGTTTGTTTGTCAGTCCTGTGTCGTCATATAAACATATATTTCCAGGAAGGGTTCTTAAAATGAAAATTGATATAACCATTTAGCACTTCAGGGACATTTAAGAGATTTGAAGTTTCTGAGTAAATCCTTCTGCTTCAGTAAAGAGCCTGTCTGCAAATCTGGTTTTAAAGAATATATAGTAGGGCTGCAAGTATTTTCATTATTGATTAATGGGCCAATTATTTTCTTAATTAACAACCATTACCCTGGCATCCAGAGACAAACTAGCTGTGTGTAAAACATTATCCCACTTGTTAATGCTTTAGTCTTATAAGGAGGGGACCAAAGCATGCATACAGTGCTCAGTTACAATCCAAAACAGCATGGATTGACAAGAAATAGAAAGCATTTACTAGACTAAATATGAATGAATCAAAGGTAGAACTAACTTGTATTACACATATCCAAGTTATTTGAGTCATAGTGCTGCTACGTAAACAAGAAATACATCCATACAATTTATTATTATTAACAAAAAAGAAAAAGAAAAATCCCAACATATTTTTTTGAAATTAACAGGCAGGTTGAAACATGGGTCAGAACTTCTCAAAACACAAATTGTGTGTTACTTTAACATTACAGTAGATACAGTGCTACTAAAAGTACATTCAATATTTTCAACATGCACAGATGCCCCTGGTGAAAGATACAGTCATTGACTCTGACTCAGGAAGGACTTTCTGTTTACTGAGGCCGTCTGCATACAAATGAAGCTGGCTTCTATTAGAGGGAGAGGGAAATGTTTAGAAACAGAGGCTGAAAATATGAGAAAGACACATGGAAAAGAGAGAGACAGGAACACATACGCAGACAAACTCATACTCTCACTGCCTATGACAGCGCTGACAATTTGTCAATTAACTGATTAGAGAATTGACAAAACATTGACTGAGAAAACATTAGTTCGACATTAACTGGTGCCTACTTCTCAGATGTTCGGATTCTCTGCAACTGTCTTTTTGCACAGACTCACAAATAGCCAACATGCACACTCTCATTTTCTCTTTGCGCACACACACACACACACACACACACACACACACACAATCACACACACACTCTAATCTTGGATTATCACGCAGCCCTTTTCAAGGGCAGTGCATCATTTACCCTGATGCACTGCGGTTCAGGCTAGGCTGAAGGATGCAGCTTTTCTGGGTGATGTGTCACAAGGGTCACACACATACAGGACCTGTGCACATTGATCCCAAACAAATATGTTGCGTTTTTTTTTAGTTGTTGTAAATTGTTTCCCCTCAACAGACTTCTCTGCTTATGGACCAACAGTCACTGACAATGCTGCATATCATTTAAATACACATTTCCACATGCACAAGTGCTTTCGGTCAAAGCTCACCATTAAAATAGCCACTGATTAAAAATATGCCCTGTGGAAATAATTTGCCTACTAAACATTTTGAGCTAAGGGTTAAAAACGTAACCTAATTAATTTGCTAAAATAATTATGCTGCTTCCGAACAAATGGATAAACTGAGTGTGACATAGAGTAAAAAAGTCTCATTCAACTCCTCATACAGAGAAAATTACACTTATACTTGCACAAAGTTCAATATCTCTTGTCTGTGTGTTAAATAGTCAGTCTGTCTTATTCATATTATAAGTGTTGTTCATTTAACATGCAAATGAGAAGAAACTTAAGAACAACCATTTGTCATTTTAGGCTGAGTTGTACTCCATACAGTCTGGTTTTCCTAAACATATGGAGAAACCTACATTTATACACCATTTGTTTACTGATATATGTGCCTATCTTTAGATTTTGCAAATGTGTGTAATAAATCAACTTTTCATATCCATAACTAAAGGAAAACACCCAGATCTAAAAGGAACTTCACTGTTGCACAAATTATGTATGCAATAAATAAATTACTATAAATTATGGAAAAGAGAGTTTTCAATTTTTGGCTGCTAGCCCAGCGAAAATATGGTCCAGTTAAACTCTGATCTACCTGCCAAGTAGGTCAGTGAAGAAAAACGCTACTTGGACACTGTCACAAGTTTTGTTTTATACCAAACTTGGCAACTTCACTGTGACACAAAGACTTTGAGATGCTGCATGCAGTCACTGTGCTTGGCTTTTGTTGGCAAAGAAAAACCTCCAACATGTAACTCCCTCTACAACTGGTGTTATTATGTTTCTATTAAAGTGTTGGTTACACAAATGAGACACAACATGTTCATTTTTCAGTTTTAGAGGTGTTGGTAAGGTATTTGGACAAAGCCAGCCTAGTTATTTTCCCAGTAAACTGCAGAAATCCCAAAAGTGATGTGTGGAAATCCAAGTAACAACATTGCAGTTTAAAGCATCTCTGAATGCCTTTTATGGCACTGTATAAATAAATACATAAAAATGTATTAAAAGTTGGGACACATACAACAAACAACCAAACAGCCAACATTTAAAAATGCTGTGGTTCAGGAGGAAGATTCAAGAGCTTTATTGTCACATGAATAGCAACAGTGAAGACACTAAAATGTAGCTTCTTCTAGCTGTAGTTCAATTAAAGTACTGAGTAAAAAATTAACGAGAGAGGAGTAAATCAGGAGAGAGTCATATAAATGAGTGTTATATAAATTTAAATATCAAACTTTTTCCTGTATCAGCAGTCTAATATTTTCAGTTTTTGCATTAGACAACTGGCATGGGTTTTTTTATTGTTGCAAACAGCTGGACTTTCATATGAGCTGATGCTGATGCATGTTGGCAGAAGACGATTCCTCATCATATTCAAGAACGGGCTTATTGACATAAATGGATGTGCATATTTCCCCAGGCTAAGTTGATGGGACTACATAACACTCATCGGAGCGTCATGATTGACAGTTCATTGATACATTTCATCAAGTCTGATATAACAAATTTGTCCTCCTGAGACCTTTGCTTCCTGTGTAGCAAATGCAGTAATATGGATTTTCAGAAGATGATTTCCTTTGTTTGTTCAATTTATCAATCCCGCATATCACAATGTCTTATATAAACCTAATTTAACGGCACTTTTCAGAGTGAAGTAATGAAGTAATGTATTCAGTTATTATTCTCCATATTTGGACGGCTGAAACGGTCTTCTTCATTCATGATTCTATGAATGATTAAGAGACAAAAGGTTGTCCAGAACTCATTAATGCTAATCATTATTATAGTCATAACTACAAATACTAATAGACTTTTTAAGATATTTGAATTACAAATTATCTTGTGCAGAAATGAAAAGTCCAATTAGCCAAATGAAACACAGTCTTCCTTTGAACCATTGAAAAAGTATCATATGTAAAATTAAACCAGACTGATGCTTTATGTTACATCAGTTACGCTAGTTAAGTCCATGTTCATGTGTTCATGTGTGTCCAAAAACTAAAGCTTATTCTATTCAATAATGTATGTACAAGAATAACAGAATTACTCACATAATCACTGCACATATTTTCGTTTTACTTTCATTCTTTTTTCAGTTTGTCTTTCCACAACATGAATATGTGATGCAGTTTATTTGCAGTTATTCACACTAAGGCATTCAAGTATTCAACACAACCTCATTTATAATATGTATGTTACTTTCTGTCAAAAACATATTTTGTAGCTGCTAAGACGACATTTTTCAACAGGAATTTTAGTTCATATTGCATGTTCCTAGCTTAATAAAGATGTCATTTTAGTCAAAAATGTAACCAAAACTGCTTCAAATGCAATTGCACACTGTTTAATATCCAGCTGTGATATCTGACAGTGCAAACGCTCAATCCATAAACTCTCATCACACAAGCACTGTGCTCCCACTCCACCTGAAATATGCATGCCCACTCCATTACCTGAGACAAATCCACTTTACCATAAATATTCTCACTTCATGACTTATCTCGAGAGATGAAAATATATGAAACCGAGATACACTCACAGTCCTGTGAGATCAACTTCAGTACACGCAGGGTTGACTGAGACAACAGCAGACATTTAAAGTTCTTAATGTATTGATTTTGTTTGTGTAATCATACATTGCGCTCGGGTCTCATTTATGTTCTGCTCAGTCTCCAAGGATACTCTGACATTGACTCTGCGGTATACACACAGTGAATGAATAAAGCTTGTGTTTTCTTCAAAATCTTGATACTCGTGAACTGAATGAAAAATACAATCTTGCCTTGACAACATGTTGCTGTTCGTGGCGTCATGGAGCTGCAAGGTCCTGCACTTGAAGATGATTTTTATGTATGGAAAATAAAAGTAAATGTTTAACTGCGATTTTCCAATAATTTCATGGTACATTAACAGATTTTGAATGAATCCCTGTCAGTGTTCATCACTGCCACCTCAACTGCCTGTCACTTATTATGGTAATGGCCTAATTATAATGGATACCAGCATGATTCCTCCTCATATTCTATGCTGGCTGTCAGGATGTAGACTCTGCACAGACTACTCTGTACTACTACTACTACTAATACTTATATTACTATTTCTGCTGTTGCTACTACTACTACTACTACTACTACTTATATTACTACTGCTGCTACTACGTTCAGTCAATTGTCAGTTGGATTTCCCTTTCCTTAGCTTTATTAAAGGGTCATTTAGGATTTTAAAAGCTTCAAGCTGATTGTGTTATTTTAATAATGAACCACTACACAGAAATAAACATAACTGATACCAATCAATGAAGTCTTCATTAATATCATATCATATCATATCAAAATATAGTCATATCTTAGATCTTACTACCAGAACTGCTGTGTGAATATATGGAAAATACAAACATATACACTGTATGTTAACTTTTCACACCTGGTACAAAGCAAATTTTCCATTTCACAATGGAATTGAGAAATTGAGAGTAGAAGCAGCAGACAATAGTGAAGACAAAGGCAACATAGCAAATACTACAACCAGGCCTGAGCAATGTTTGCCAGGGATTTGATATACAGTATAAAATATAGTAATTTTGATTATCATTAGACTATGACATATTTAAACTGTATATGCTCTCTTCATGTCTGCTAGGCTACTGTATCATTTTTTATCATTAAGTGCAAAGTGCTTCGAAAGAAACAATGCTGTCAGATTAACAACCATCAAGTGATCAAAAATCAATCAAGGCAATCAAAAATTCAGATCACACATCTCTCAATATTAACAAATACACTTCTTCTACATATAAACTCTCTGTTTGATTCCTTCGTTTCTGAATATGACATGAATCTGAAGAATTTATCCAAGTGAGTCAATCTTCACGCAAACAAAAGCAACCCATGCAGGTTTTTGAGACTGTTGTGCACTGGTATGAAAGCTTTTATAACAAAAAATGTAATCATTTTCTTTCAAGATATGTGAGATTATTTCACAATAAGAAAGTTTTAAACTATATCAACTGCAGCTGCATTAAGTTGCTATGAATCACATAAATACACACTGTACTTTTGATTCAGATTCATATGTTTATTCATCTTCTGTGTTGACAATTCATGCCTGAAACCACTTCTGTTTTGCCCTTAGAAAGAAAAGCAAAGTAGATGAAAAGAAAAGCTTTTGTAAAAGCCATTATCTCGTGCCCAAAAGAATGATTGGTAATGGAGAATATAATGTGTGTTTGACCAATTGGGAGTTGCAATTACTGATAGCTTATTATGTTTCACCTGGGCACCTTGACCTATAACATAAATTAATTTAGTTTACTGTTTAATTTGGGAGGGACAGGCACAATTAAAAATTACTGCAACATTATCTTCAAGTTAATTTGCATCTGCCGTGCCTGGGCTGAACTAAAGCTCTCTGTAATTTATGATTTTGGTGATAAGCGGGTTTTTATACCGACTGTAAAATGTAAAATCCTTGTTTGGCTGTTCTTTGCTGTCAACAATTGACAGTCATCACTCTCCTCATGATGACTGCAAGACTTTTATAGCTCTGCGCTTGACTCTGATGACTACATGTTTAAGTTAAGGAGAAAACCAATCTCAGTGAAGGTGGACTACAAATTTGGGATGCAACCTTCAATCGGACATCAATCAAAACTTATTTTTTACGCCTGATCGGCTCAGACAGGAAACGGCAAGCTTTAGAGTCTCTCTGACTATAAAGCTGACTCTTATTAGCCGATCTGGCATCACACTTGTCACACATTTATCAGGTCAGTTTCCTGTACATGTACATTTTTTTAAATTAATTAACTTGTATATTTCGTGTAGGCTGTTATTTATATCAAACTAAAGAAAATCTGTATTGGAATTTAAGGCTTTTAAAGAAATTTGCGGTCAGAATCTTCCAAGAAAAATGCCATGGGTGCATCCTGACTACAAATACACAACAAAGAGTAAAACTCAATCTTGTTAGTTTAATGGAAGCAGCAGAAATGACATCAAGCCCCACAGGAGAGTGTACAATCGAGGAGATGCTAATGGCAGTTAGTTCAGCTGCCAGTTGTGGAGTATCGCTGAGAGAAATCTAAATGAAAAGCAAAATGCACTCCAGATCCCCATAGATCTCCAGCAAAAGCCTCCAGACAGAAGAACAAAGCGCAGCAATACAAGCAATTAAACAGGAAGCCATCTTACTGCTCCTGTGTCTCCACTGCAGAGAGGACTAAAGATGTACAATAACAGATGAGCCAATAAAGAGCACGTCAGCTTCTGTCTGGAAGACCAGCTGAATGATTGGTGTGCGCTTTAACCAGGCTTTGTCTGACAAATCACCCTTTTT
Organism: Scomber scombrus; assembly: GCF_963691925.1. Classification (NCBI taxonomy): domain Eukaryota; kingdom Metazoa; phylum Chordata; class Actinopteri; order Scombriformes; family Scombridae; genus Scomber; species Scomber scombrus. Next base: position 18,424,352 of record NC_084982.1, on the reverse strand, counting down.
TCTACCAAGATTGTTCCTGTAATAACATGTTTGTATTTACGTTTTTATGCACAAAACACAATAACATTTTGAACATGAATATTTTCTGCATAGACCCTTTTGCAAATACTAATACAGACTGTACGTAGTTAATCTGTATTTTTGTGTCTGTGCACAGTACAATTACACATCAATGCGAGTGGAGACCATATTCACCATTTCCTTTATGAGACTGTCGTACCTCAGTTATCTTCCAAAAGGAAATATTAATAAATAATATGGAACAATGCCAGACCTTGTTTCATGCAAAAAAAACCTATCCTAATCCTAAATTTGCATTTAACACCCAGTTTGACAACATCTTTTTAATCCCAGCTGAGCTCCACAAGACTTTACATCATCCCACACTGGAGCATCGCACATACTATATACTAATGATGAAAACAAACTGTTTTGATGTTATTCTGAACCTTAAGAGGGATCAACGGGGTGTTAAGAAGCGCCTGAATGCGCTATTGACCGCCTGATACTAATTAAGAATCTCTTGACAACGACAGGATTTTAAGTGGGCGCACACACAGAGGACACCTTCAATAGGACTGGCACTGCAGCGCTGTGGTTTTGCTTGCTGTACAATACACATTAATGTACATTATTACAAGAGGCTGATTCTCCTTAACCCAACCAACAACATGAGCCTGACTCCATTAAGCAATATTTGAAATTTTTCTCCCTCGTCCATTTTGGAAACAGTTTTCAAAGGTAAAAATACTGAAATCAATCCACAGTGGATTATCCTGTAATCTGTACCAGACTGTACCAGACCGTAAAAAACGTAAAAATAGTGAACTTTTGTGTTACTTTCTAAAGGTCATACCAACCTTTAGCTGTCATTGGTGTGTTATCTGTTTATTTGTCTGACAGATGGAGACTCGACTAATCACTGTCATGATTATTATTACTCCTCTGCGCAGCCTGACACAAGTCTTTTCAGTCCTCTTGGCATTACTGATGCACAACTTCAAACTACTCGCAACCTGTTTAGCAGTGTCCGAAGCGTTCTCAGCATCGTATGTGATGAGACAAGGTTATTCTGCCTTCAGTCTCACACCATGCAGCATGCAAGTGTTTTGACAGATTGCTTTGTCGTTTTTGCTGCCGTGGACATGTGACTCTGAAGTGGACACAGCTTGATGTTAATTCAAAATAATGAGCGTATCCTGCCTACTCTGTAAAACTGCACTTTATTTACCTTCTTCCCTCTCGTACCCAGGCATGTGCTGACCTCGGAGGACCACATCATTTTTTTTACTTAGAGCACTGTAGACGCTGTTTTCGTCAAACCAATAATTGCAATGTAACCGAAATGCTGAAATATCCCTTTAATTGGAAAGCTGGAGTGCTTCCACACAGATGTCACGCTTGACAAACCCCCCAATTTTAGGGCTGACACATAGTTGTCTCCTAAAACTGTCCATGCTGTGTTCATTCAATGCAGATGTGTAAGGTCAATTCTGACTCACATTTCTAAATGACGGCAAACAAGCAACAACAGAGAAATATGACCAAAATATCTAAAAAGGGTTCATGAGTCAGGAAAATTAGCTAGCCTACAGTTTGGAAAACAACACACTCGTCATCTACTTCTTTAAAAAAAAAAAAAACTTGTTTATACTCGCTTCATCTATCTTTCTTTTATTTATTTCCCACAGTATCTGGCCTTTGTTGACTATGTTGTTACTGTATATGTTTTATTGTTGTATGTTTTGTTATTGTGGCATTTTGTGTAAATTAATTGTAAAGCATGTCATCGTCATGCGGGGTATTACATAAATAAAGATTATTATTGACTGTGAGTGCACACACAGAGGCAATTGTTGAAATCTCTTCATCATAAACGTGTTCACCCTCTCGTCCCGTTTGTGTGTAAGTGGTGCCGTGTTTGATACTGTACCTATGATAACATGCGCCCCCAGCCTGGCCATGTGGCGGACTACCTCATAGCCGATTCCCCTGCCTCCTCCTGTCACTATGGCAACCTTGCCATCTTGTCTGGGCATCACTGGCAGAGGCAGAAGAGGACATAGAGATATCAAGGAGAATGTCATTTGATAAGCAATCTGATTACATCCTCCAATAAAAGCCGCTGTTTCGAGACATGAGAAGTCCTTGTAGTCAAACCTGTTGAATGTCAGCGAGTCTCAGATGGACTTTATCTAGGATTTAAATTCCTGTGATACTGTAAAATAATGCTCCTATTGAAGAATGTTGGCTCTTACACAGTTACTGAGTTGTTTGTAAGAGTATCTTGTTGAACAGGATTAATAAGCACAGACATCCCTTCATATGGGAATAGTGTTGAGTGAATTGTCATAGTCTCTGTAGTGTATCAGCATTCTGCTCACATCAGTCAGGAAAGTCAATGAATATGAATGAACTGGTAATATTTTTTTTGAAGTTGTTCAGTCAAAACTGAAGTAAAAAGGAGAATGTGAAACAAATGTCAGAAGCCAAACTTTGAGAAAGTGCACATCTAACGCTGCGTTTGATCATGGCTGCATAAACGGTTACTGTAATGTTTGAGACTGAGATTTACTGACATTAGCAAGGTTATTCACTCATTCAAATTCATATGTATTCAAATTCTATTTGAGTATTTATACTTCTGTTCATATCATATCATCCACATAGTCTTTATAATTATATTCATATTCTCCTTTTTTGTGTGTGTTAGTTTTATTGTGTGTACAGGCACATTGTCTATATCATGTTAATATGCATGCACATGTCCAAGACCCCACTACACGGGATCTTGGACATGTGGACCACATTGAATTCCTTGTATACTTGCAACTTGGTGAATAAATCTGATTCCTAAGACCAAAAAATTGAGAGATGAGGAGTGAATATGATGATTACAACTCAGTGTATTGTGAAAGTTTGCTTCACAATTCAGTGATGCAGTTCATTGGTGTGCCATTGTCGGCAAATTTTCATCAGTTTTATTAAACACAACAACAAAACAGAACCATTACGTACCCGTACACATTTAACTGCTGGTAATTACTGAGTGCACAACTGCAAAACATTTCTGAGTTGATGCACTGCACTTTTCTTGTAGCCATGTGCTGATTTTCATTGGCTGGTAGTTGTTGAACTGTCACTTAACGCTCATGAATTACCACACCAGTCCAAACTGCATTACAGAAAGTGGCAATTTAATCATACATAGCTTGTCAACATACATACTCACTTCTAAAAGAAATATTTTAGGATAATAGTAGACTTTAAGCTTTTCTGCTGAATTCGGCCAACATAATACATCAGTCAGCTCTGTATTTCATTCATGTTTACACCTCTGCCCTTATCTCTAACTAGCTAACATAAGTTAACGTAGTGTAAGAGTTACAGTAGTTAGCTGCACCGCCGACATGAATAATGGCTCCTAAATGCCCAAATTAACGCTAAGTTCGTTCTTAATGTGTGTGTACAAACCACAACGTAAGGACCATAACATTACTGACTAACCCTAACTCTAATGCTTACTGGATGTGACACCCAAGCTACACCTGTCAACGTAGCTAAATGAAGAGTAGCAACTTTTACGGGAAGTTGAACAGACCTGGCAACCTGGAAGTTTTGCTGAACAGCTGAACCAGCAGGACCTCCAAACCCAGCAGGTAGAGCTTGACAGCTGGAAGGAGATACGACTGAATATAAGACCACATCCCTGTTGGTTGTATGTCGGTAATGTTGAGGCAGAGAGCAGTGCAGGCTGTAGGGGAGGAGCTGCTCCGTCATTGGGACACGTACCAATAAGATGTGATGAAGCCTACATGCTCGCTTCCTTCCTTGTCGTGACTTTAAATTAACATTTGCCACAGAAACGTATTTAAACAGAGGTGTAAGAAGTATTCAGATCCTTTACTGAAGTGAATTACCAATTAAGCAATGTAAAAGTAATCCAGTACAAGCAAAAGTCCTGCATGAAAATCCCACAGTAAAAGTACATAAATATAAGCAGCAACATTTTAGAATATACTATAAGTAGTGGTTTAGTCTGACATATTATTTACAGTCTATAAAATCATAGATGCATCAGTGTTTAAACAACATTTTACTGTTGGAGCAAATTTGAACTAGTTTATAAAGCCTAATTTACAGTTAATCCAGTGGTTCCCAACCTACGGGTTCCAAAGGGTCACTAGATAAATCTGAGGGGTCGTAAGGTGATTGAAGCAGTTTAGGCTTGACACTGTAATGAGGGCACACAAATAAAATAAAACATTAAATAATAAGCTAGGTGGAAGTTCCTGGAGGCAGCATTGAACTTGAACAGAGTGAACTTGTTTTCCCTCGTTTCCCCCGAGCAAGGTTGTGCATGTTACAAATGACGTGAAGGCTCTGCAAGTTATCACAGCTTTTGAATTTTTGTTACTAGGTTCATGCTGCACTCCCACTGAATTTGGTATAGCTGGGATGGCTGTCCCATTTCATAAAACATGGAGACAAGCAACTTTAATAACAGTATACAAATGCAATGTCCGGTGTGTCTTTATAGCATGTGTTCTCTTTTACTTATTGACAGAAAATGACCACGCACCAAAACAGGGAAAAAATTTAATAATAACAACTCTCCATGTTGTGATACGCTGAGCAAAATAGACAAAGACCAGAAATAGTAACAAAGAACACTTGTTGACTAATTGTATATTCACAGAATATTTTGTTTGTACACCGCCTGGTGTTTTGGAGAATATTTCAACAAACAATGCTTTGAGCATAAATGCCTCTATGCATGATTGTAGCTTGCGTGCCTTCTGCAGAGGCCCTCACCACTGTGTCTCACATGAGTATAAAAAAGGCTTAATGGGAGAGGAAAGAAGAAAAAGCAAAGTTCTGATACACAAATCTGTTTTCAGTTTTTGTATTTTTTCTTTTAAAGTTTAGAGGGAAAAAATCACTACTTGGTGGAGCTGTTAACAACTCATAGACATCTGAAATGTGACCTGGCTACACACTGCTGTTTATAAGATGTCAAAAGCCAAAAAGGTTGTAAACCACTGGTTTCATTTTTAACAATCTGTTTTATATATATATAGGGAAATACTGTACTTTTCTACTTCACACACACACTTTTCAGATGAAGATCTGATACAATGAGTAATATAACAAGCTTATATATATATATATATATATATATATATATATATATATATATATATATATATATATAGACCACATATAAGCTTGTTATATTACTCATTGTATCAGATCTTCATCTGAAAAGTGTGTGTGTGAAGTAGAAAAGTACAGTATTTCCCTCTGAAATATGGTTGCGTGCAAGTATAAAGTAGAATACATTTTTAAAATACTTAAGTAAGGTACCTGAAAAGGGTACTAAAGTACAGTGCTTGAGTAAAATGTTCTTAGTTACTTCACACCACTGTTTTAAACCTGTTCACACCGAATCCTAATTTAAATAATTTATTTTCTTGAGATTACCGAACTGACTAATTGTTCTGGTGCCCTATTGTCACTGACTAGCTAACCTTGAAAAAAAGGGATCTGCAGCAGCCATCCATCATATCTGTAGCTGTAACTGCGGAGGCAGAATCAGTGCGTGATGGAGAGGACTCGTGCCTGCTGCTTGGCTGCTTGATGTTCCGTATGATCCCTCTCTGTAGATCCAGCATATTGCTCTCTTCAGCTCACAGACTATCTCATTAACAGCTGCCAGAGAGGTCACACACGATAGTAGCAACAGAGGGATGACACACAAGTTTGATCTATAATTTCCCAGATAGACATAAAGAGCATGTTTCTGGAGCAGCACAGCGCCCGTATGCAGTAATGTTGCTCCTCTTACAGTATGAGGAGCAAGTGGCTGGATGTTAGATTTTCTTCTCTTGAGTTCACCACTCTACTCTTATTACAGGCTACTCTACCCACGCTGCTGTGATAATTATCCAAATGGGACCTCAGCTGTGAAAATCATAACTTTTACACCACCTGAACACTGATTCAATAATATAATCAGCACTAAATTTTCCTTCAATACATACACAGAGAAAAGACAAAATAATGGATTTCAAATGACAAGTAAGTACAAGTAAAATATACTGTAACTCAGGTTTGTTACACAGAATTAAATGATTAAAAATATTATCTGTATTTATATACATACATAAGGTTTGATTTAGTAAATATATTTTCAAGTAAAAGGCCTAGCTGGTATCATAACAGTGCTGATCACAGCGATGATTTCCACTTCCACAGATAAGCTACTGACACTCCACGTCACTCACTGTAACTTCCAGTCTGCATGCAGTAGATACTGAACACCTTAGACCATATCAGGGACTAAAAGATTCACATGTCAAGTTGACATTTCTAATCATTTTATAATTTTATCTTCAGTTTTCCCCATTTTCTGAAGCCGAGTTTGTTGAGAACACTCTCACACTTGAGAACAACTCTGAGTTGTTTCAATGCCACAGTGCTCACATGTTGTCAAGATTCAATTGAATTTTATATAGCGCAAAATCTTAACAAAAGTTATCTCAAGGCATTTTCACACAGAGCAGGTCTAGACCGTATTCATTAATTAAATTTAAAGAGACCCAGCATTTCCCCATGAGTGAGCACATGGTGAAAGCGGCACGGAAAAGCTCCCCTTTAACAGGAGATTAGATGCTAAAAGACTTGTTGCATGCACCTGTTTATGAATGGAAATGTTTCATTACTATATCAAATAAAGCATGTCTTTATTCATGAAAGCTTCCCTGTAAATATATGCTTATTGGTTGGCTTTTTACAAAAACGATGCAATTTATTTATCCATCTTTTTGTGAGAAAGGCCTCCTACACACAAGCTTAGCTGGAGGGAGTTACATTGTGTTAATGTGTGTAATTGATGACTGTGAAGCTGTCAGGGATTGATTAAAAGAGCAAAGTTGTTATTTAATCCTTCCATGTTGGATGATTGTTTATTTCACCCTCTTGGAGTGCTGTGAGAGGACAGCAGGCGTCACTGAGTCACCTCCCTGTAATGGCAATCACTAAATCATTTGAAGTAGCAAGACCTTTATGAGATTGGTGGTTGACTGATTGATGGTTTTTTTTTGTAATGAAGGAGGCCATTCTGTTTGAATTGTAAAATAAGAATGATTTCAGTTGTACTGTATAATATGCTATCAGTGGTGGGAAGAAATTAAGTACATTTACTCACATCTGCACCTAAGTTCAAATTTGAGGTATACTTCACTTGAGTATTTCCTTTTTATGCCAATTTCTCCATGTACACGACTACATTTCAGCTGTAGATATTTTACTTTTTAGTCCATGAAGATTTTACATTAAGAAACACACAGTGACACGATAAGCTTATAAAATACAAAGAATTATGAAAGACAAAACCAGTGACTCCAAACCTTTTTTACTTGTGACCCCTTCACAAAAAACTGTATTTAATTGGGTCTTCTTCCCTCTCAATGTCTCCAAGTTGGTAGTAGCTCCATCAGTCTTCCCCTCTAATCTTTAAATAACTGTGTGAGACCCAAAGAAGTAAAATCCTATTAAAAGTCCAAAAAACAAGAACAATTTGTATCCCATTGCTCATGTCACAGTTTATCTTACGACCATGAACTGGAAATCACTGTACTGAATACTGAACTGTATAAACTAGTTAAAGCATAGGTTCACATTTTTTTTCAAGTGTTAATGAAATACTCAAACTCCAAAATGAGTTGTTTTCAGTGCAGACTCCTGCTTTGTGTTGCTGTTCCTGCACCACATAGCTCAACAAGGAAACACTAATTTAGACTGCAGAAGCCTTTAGACTGAAGATAGATAGAAAGTATACAGATGACAGGAAGGTTGTATCAGGTACCTAAGCTACAGGGAAACTGTGGGTCAGAAAGACCACTTTCACTTTTGATTAGTGCATTTTTCTGACAACATTCATTTTTTTTATATAGGATCTTGATGGATTTAAGTGGAAGCCGCAATGGTTGAACAGACAAAGAAAAAGCATCACAGCTAACACTTAATCAACAGAAAATCCAAGAAAGACAAACACAGGATAGGCCACACCGTTTGATCGACAGGCAATTGGCACACACCGCAGGACCGAACACTTGGCACAAAACAGGCTGAAATCATAACATCATTAACAGACAATATTTTAAGCATAATGCAGAAGTTTTGTCATAGACTAAAACATTATCAGACAGCCTGCTGCCATGATGGATTGCGTTTGGCTAGCAGGGCAGGAGCCAGCTGAATTATCACTGGCACACAAAGTAGGGCAACCAAACTCTCCAAGTCCCTCGTTTCAACTAAATTACAGTCATTTCTGTTAAAGACAGGTCTGGAGCATTCACAATCACTTCGCTTTTTCCTCTTGGCAGAGGAATCATTAGTATTGGTTTGGTCTTGCTCACTATCCGATAGTTAAGGTCAGGTCAGAACAGCAGCACTGACAAGCAGCTGGCCCCAGTTATTAAAGTCTGCTTAGAAGGCAGTTAAGTGAGCAGCAACAGTAAGGGACTGTGTCATCACCACCGCCCTGATGGAGGCTGAGCTGTGGGGGCTGAGTGTGTATTTGTAAGTGTTCTTGTATACTGCTGTTAATGCAAGCTGAAAGAATGTGTGTGTGTGTGTGTGTGTGTGTGTGTGTGTGTGTGTGTGTGTGTGTGTGTGTGTGTGTGTGTGTGTGTGTGTGTGTGTGTGTGTGTGTGTGTGTGTGTGTGTGTGTGTGTGTGTATGAGAGTTTGTTCTGCAGTATCCTGAGAGGTCGGGGGTCAGTGAGGCGAGCTGGCCTGCTATTGTTTAAAGGAAATCGCATCTCACGCATGACTGTGAGATGATTATTTGGGATGATGGGACATCAGGGAGACAGTCCTCCATACACAGGCACACAAACACACACACACACACACACACACACACACACACACACACACACACACACACACACACACACACACACACACAGAGACATGCTGGGAACAGGACATGACAGGAGGGTGTGTGATGTAAACAACATGTGAACAGCATCAAAATAGCTCCAACCAACAGTCACCTAGTCTTATATGACAACCACTGGCTGGCTTGTCTCATTTTGTAAATCCAAGCTGACAACGTCTGTCTGTCTGTCTGTGTGTGTGTGTGTGTGTGTGTGTGTGTGTGTGTGTGTGTGTGTGTGTGTGTGTGTGTGTGTGTGTGTGTGTGTGTGTGTGTGTGTGTGTGTGTGTGTGTGTGTGTGTGTGTGCTGACCGTGTAAAATGTAATCTTTACTCCATGTTTCACATAGACTTATTCCTGCTGAGAAATAAGGTGGATGATATGGGTATTTTTAGCAGAAAACGGCACTAACTGTGACACTTGAAATAGGACGGTTTTTAACACACTGTTTCTTAGCCCTTTACTGCCGCTTGTTTTTGTTACTGATCAACTGACACCCAGAGGAGATGGCAGTTGAAGTGTCATATTGTGAAGAAATGGAATTTTCCAGGTGTGTCATGGGCAATTTGGGCTCCAAAGTGCAACAGCTTGTGAGAATTTAGTTTTTTGTTTTTTTTTTGAGCTGTTCCTTGGAGAGCTTTTCCTCAGATGCCTCAGACATCTAAGAGGCAGACAATCAAGGATGGACTTAAAGCTCAGAGACTCAGCCAGAGCTGCAGGCTATGCTGTGTCCAGCCCCTAATGAGACAGCACGTGTGCATGCATATGTAGGAAAGAAAAACTCCACAGGGAAATGCTTTATTTTGCAGTCTGATGCAATCTGAGGTTTGTCTGTCCCTATCGCTGTTCATGTAAATAGCAGCAGGTGAGTGCAGATCTGTTGGGGTACGTGTGTCATTTTGGTTGTCATTTTTTAAAGAGGTGAATCTGTTACCCCAGTGTTATAAATAAATAAGACAGTACACTTGTTCAAGTACTAAGTAGACCTACATGTTTAAGGTTTTTCCATTATACAGTAGTTTATATATTACACTACTTTACTTCTTATGACAGTTTCTTTTTTTGTGTTGCAATGTTATATTAATGCCAATGTATTCTGAAAAGGGCCATTTTGGGAAATGTGTATGTTTGCTTTTGAGAAGTCGATGAGAAGATCAACACCACTCTCATCTTTGTAAATATAAAGCTCAGCCCAGGAAGTGATTAGCTTCGCTTAGCATCAAAACTGGAAACAGGGCGAAACAGCTAGCCTTGGTTTGTCTAAAGCAGTGGTCTCCAACCCTGCTCCTGGAGAGCTACTGCCCTGCATGTTTTAGGTATCTCCTCACTCTAACTCGTTATCAAGCAGCTGAGGCTCGTCAAAGGGCTTGATAACGAGTTGATTATTAGAATCAGGTGTGTTAGAGTGAGGAGATACCTAAAACATGCAGGGCAGTAGCTCTCCAGGAGCAGGGTTGGAGACCACTGGTCTAAAGTCTATAAAAAAAAAACACAATTTTGTGTAAAGGTCACTTGCACCGTATATTATATATTTTTTATCTATAAACAAACTGACATGTAAAAGCAACAAGTTGTGGTTTTTAAAAGAAGTTACATGCTGGAACTACCTAAAGTTGTACATTTTACAATTTGTGTACAGATTAAACTGATGAGATATAACATGTTAATTGGATTTATTTTTTATTTTTTTATTTTTTTATTTTTCTAAACTTTGGACAGCTGTTTCCATTTGCTCCAAGTGTTTCTGTTAAGATAAGCTAATCATCTTCTGGCCCCAGCTTCATATTTAGTGTACAAGCATGAGAGTGGTATTTATCTACTCATCTAACTCTCAACAAGAAGGTAATTCAACAAATGTCAAACTGTTCCTTCAAGTTCAACTTGCTGCAAAGAATCACTTTTGCTTGAGTAAATTAGGAATGCAGTCCTTTTACTTATAATAAAGTTTGTTTAATCAAGATATTATTACTTTTACTGAGTATTTATTTCAAGTACTTCCAACATTTTCAGTACAGTCAAGTCTATCTGTGTTGTCCCGTTTAATGGACAGTTTCTCAAAGTGTTATCGGCCCTCAACAGCCCTGGTTCCAATCCAAGCTATCTGGAAAGGTGAGGAGAAACACCTGAAAACAAACAGTAACACTTGGCTTGAAGGTAAAAAGAAAATAAATAGAGGAAACATCAGGAGAGGCAATTCACCCTCTGCGGATGCCTGGATGTGCACTAGGAGCTGTAGGTGGAAAAAGGCAGTGGACTGTACGTGGACAGATTTGGTAATAGTCATGTCGCCTCAGCTGCAGCCATCACATGCTATCCATGGGGAAAGAAGCCAAAGGCCAGCTTGTAAAAATGAAACCTGAGATTTTTGCATGTGTTTGCAGTGGGCAACTGCACACACACCATATAACAACATCCTAGAGTCACATCGGGTCTGGGACTTTTGCCCTTTCTTTGACTTACGGGGATTTCTGTGTTTCCAATGGGACTAAAAAGAAGTTGTACACCTTTATTATTGGGAGTTGGAAGTTACCATGAGTGCAGCAAAAAGTATTTTCTATGATTGCTTCTTGATTAGTTACAGCTAAATGTTTTGTAAATCCTGGAGCACAAGGTTCAAATAAATGAACCTGAGAGTTAAACAGCTGTACTTTAAAAGTGTGAGATCCTCTGTAGAGTTTCATTAACCTACTATAATGTCAAATTTGTTTTCAAATAGCTAACCTGTTTTCATCTGCCAAATACCAATATCCAAATTTCCACACAGCGTCACACTCATTAACGCCCTTCTTCGTGACCACTTGAACACACAATTCCTTGAACTGTGATGCTTCTAATATTTAAGCTTGAAAAACACAACATCTACTCTGGAAATGCAAAAAATATCTCAGAAACCTTCCAACAAAATCAGGTTCCGAATCATATTTGAGGCAAGGAATAAGCAGGTGCACAACCATGCTTCATTTTCTATCTATAGTATCTGGTTTTGAAGGCAGAACCAGGTGATGCATCACAATATCATCTAAAAATGAGCTAGTTTCATCATTCATCTGATTATACATTTTAGATACAAATCCTGGAGCAAAACCTGAGCTTGTAGTCTTGAGTTAGGAGTACTAACTACTGGTTTATATGTATGTAAAAGTGCGTTTCTCTCTGTGTGTGTGTGTGTGTGTGTGTGTGTGTGTGTGTGTGTGTGTGTGTGTGTGTGTGTGTGTGTGTGTGTGTGTGTGTGTGTGTGTGTGTGTGTGTGAGAGAGAGTCTATTACTGCATGTAGTAGCTCCTGGAAGAAACATTTTCCTTATGCCTACAGCTATTTTCACGTGTCTGTAGACGTATACGTGTGAATATAGTTATTTTTATGTATGGGAGTTGAGTGTGTGCCATTTATTCATCACATTATCGGAACAAACATCAGTGTGTGCGTGTGTGCGTGCGCGCGTGTGTGTGTGTGTGTGTGTGTGTGTGCCTCATACTCATCAAATACATCCTAACACCGTTTTTCCTCGCTGTCTTCGGGGAGTGGATGTCTCCCCATTAGTAGATGTAGAATGAGGAGCAGTGGGAGGGATATTTGCTTGCACCAATTAAGCCTGTCATTAACGCTATGCAACACACACACATACATGCGCGCACACACACAGTATTTGACACATTTAATTTAACAGTCTGTGAGTCAGTGTGTGCGCTTCTGTTTCTGTCTGAAACCTGTTGTCACTGAGACGATACTGGGGGAAGACTCTTTCATCTCTAGCTATCTCTCTTGTCTCTTTTTCTGTCTCTCACTTCAGGGCTGCATGAACACAGATAGCCTCGCAGTTGGTGTGTGTGTGTGTGTGTGTGTGTGTGTGTGTGTGTTGTTTTCTCAGCTTCAAGCTCTTCACCTACCCCTCCATTTAACCCAACATTACCCATGCCTCGTGCATTCACACAAACACACACACACACTTATTTGTTTTGGGTGTGTCAAAGAAAATTAAATCTGATATCAGGCTTCAGAATGTGATGTGATGTGATGATTATTTGTGTTGTGACAGTGAAATCATTACAGCATTTCATTTTAAGTGCTGAGACTTCTGTAATATAACCTTCATACTCCTCAAGTCACATTAGATGAGGGCTGGACAAGCGAGGGTTATTGGATGGCATATTGCACTTTGGACTGAATTTAAAACCTTTAAATGTGTCCATTTTCCCCAGTTATTTAAAAAGACTTTGTACATTAACATATCCCAAAGAATTTCATTCTAGTGAGGATGGAAAAGCCTCTCAACCAGCATTAAGAGCACCACGGGACAATAAAATTCTCTGTTGAAACCGCGGTTAATAAGGGCGGAAACATATTTGCATGGAAGATGATTCATTATAATTAATACATGTAATGGTCTCCCCAGAGGAAAACTGCACAGATGATAAATATATAATCAAACACACTACATCACATCTGTTTTATGAGAGGATACAAACAGAACCAGATCGGACGATTATTAAATCAACAGCATCAACAAGCTAAGGTATCAGTCTAGCTGTGGAGTCAAGCGCTGGGTTGCCCATGTTTACCAGTATTGATTGAACTGTCCACCTGGCCAGAGGGGTGGCGGATGTGATTCATGTCTAACGGGGTGTTTCCCTCCTAGTCAGTGCTGAAATGCTAATAACATACACTGTTTGGGCTGGAGGGAGTCCATTACGCTGACTGTATCACATCTTCGTCCATCGGGGAAGGCACACTGGGGAATGTAGAATAAGAACAGGGAAGGGAAGGAAGAATGAGAGAGGCTTGCATGCATTTTCTGGGAAATGCGTGCATGTGTGTGAATGTTAATGTGTGTTTTGAAGCTCGGACACAGCAGACACGTGTCACATCAGCTCCAGTGCCGTCAAGCTAAACTGACATAAACAGCCCCAGGCGGCCCTATCAGAGATGGACTTTACATAACGGCTGAGTCACTCACAATCTATTTTTATGGCTTTGAGGTGTGTGCGCGTGAGTGCGTGTTCCAGGACTTCTATCTTTCTGAGAACCAATTTAAGTTTTAGACCTTCACAGACTTTGGGTCATCCTGACAATGCTCCAATACTTTAAGGGGCTGTGTGAAGGCTAGGACTTAGTTTTGGGGTTAAGGATGGAATAGGGATTAGGTTAAGATATTTGAGGCATGTAGTGCTTTTTTGCCTTTATGAGAGATGATGTGCAACTAAAGTGCGCACCTGGACAGGAAGCAGGGACATTTCGATTATACAGTTAGCAACTTAAGCCTTTATGCCACCAGGAGAGCCCCAGAAAGTAGTGCAGATGGCAGAAAATGAGTTGAGTTGAGTAATTTATAAAAAATATTTTAAAAGTGTGTGTTCCAGAGAGAAAATCTGAGCGCTTAACATGAAAAATAAAAATCAGTTATTGAAGTATTATTTTGGTAATGTATTTTGGAGTTTAATGATAGCCTATATAGATATATATCATTTTTTTCTTATTTTCATATATTTATTTACTCTACATAAATGCATTGCAGAAACACACATTTTTGATTGGGATCACTTAAACTTGGTTACTGAGTGGATATGGTGTAAATGTGCTCTCTCTTACAAACAGACAACAGACAAACAAAGAAATGGGACAAAGCTTGAGATGCATAAATGTAAATTCAATTCACTTCAATGACCACACAGCTTTGAGGTCAGGAGTGGGATGTATGAGAATGAATTATATCACTGAAGGGTCTTTCAGAAAGAGATACACACACGCAAACTGAACCCAAAAATGTGCTGTGGGTTTTTCTGGTCTACTAATGGTTAAGGTTCATACCACATAACCACAATGTCCATGTTTCAATTCCCACCCAGAGGATCTTTGTTGCATGTCACACCTCTCTCTCTCTCTCTCTCTCTCTCTCTCTCTCTCTCTCTCTCTCTCTCTCTCTCTCTCTCTCTCTCTCTCTCTCTCTCTCTCTCTCTCTCTCTCTCTCTCTCTCTCTCTCTCTCTCTCTCTCTCTCTCACTTACACACACTCATTCGTTAATAAATTTAAGGCAAAACTGCCAAAAAAAAACCTTTCAATAACATGTACTTTATTTGCATTTTGGATTCAATCTAGCATTTCACAAAGCACCCCATTATTCATTTATTAAGATGAATTTGTATGTACAGAACACCATTAACACAAAACCATTCATTAAAGCCACATTAAAGTCCCTTTATCAGTATTCTCTCCTGAAGAGTCCTTGAGCAAGACACTGACATTACCAGCTCAAGCAATATTGTTATGTAGTTGGCCTCAACCTTTGACATCTCAACAAGAAAAAAGCTTATACATATTCAGATATTGTTCTTACCCTAATGTTTTTTTTAATTATTTCCCATTCTGAATACTTAAACTGTATGGCCAAAAGTATGTGGACACCATAACACTACACTCTTTAGGGAATTCATTCCACAAGGTTTTGAAACCTTGCAGCAGGGATTTGCCCCCATTCAGCCACCACCGCATTAGTGAGGCCACTAATGAGGACAATGGTTTCTCTGCACTCTTGGTCATACTGTTTAAGTTACATTTTCTGACATCTGAACTTTTAATGTTAACCCTCTAACTAAATGTATATGTGTGGATGTTTGTGTGTTTTTAAAGCAATAATCTAAGAAAATGTTAATTAGGCTTGTGTGCAAAATAGGTTTTGCAGGTGTCGGGCACTTGAAGGACAAACATTGAAAATGTAAATATACAAAATAATCTGATCACATTGAATGCCAAACAATAGCATAGTTATTTCTTCTTCCATCAGTTGTTGAAGCAGCCTCTGCTTTGTGACCTTAAATGACATATTACAATAACCCAAAAAGAAGTCCTGACCTTTACAACTGTATTCATGGTTTGTTGATGGGAAATATATCCAATCATTTCTATATTTATGAAGGCAGTGTTAATATTGGACTGTCAGCAGGGTGCTCTACCTCCTCAACCATAAGTTATTTGTGAGTATAAACAGCAGGATGGCAAGACACACACACATGCACACACACACACACACACACACACACACACACACACACACACACACACACACACACACACACACACACACACACACACACACACACACACACACACACACACACTTTATATACAGTATAGGCATGTTCTGAGGGCAGAATAGATTAAAAATCTCTTCTCTTCAGCCTCAAGCTTCAATAATTTATTTTTATTTCTTTATATTTTATGACTTCAATCTTGACTGAACTTGGGTCTATCAAGGTGTGTTAATGTTCAAACATTCTGAGAGGCCATTGTGCCTGCATCCCACCTTGCATCACAACTTGTATGAGTCATCACACATCTGAGTTATGACCATTACGACAACTTGAAAAAATAGCAAATGTACTTCATACAGCAGTAAAAAGTTCAACAAATGAAGGAAAAATCTATTGAGTGTCATATTTGACGCAGTCTGCAATGTCTGTGTGTGTGTGTGTGTGTGTGTGTGTGTTTGTTGTCATTGTTTAATTAACTGACACACAAACACACCTTCATACACAAATTACATAAACCATTACTTCTGCGGTTTCACATTTATTTCACAGCAATATTAAACTTTATATGTATTTAATGAAGGAAAATGTTTGCAATGGACTTGAGTGAATTTCAGTCACGCTCACACACATGCATACATGCGCGCACACACACACACACACACACACACACACACACACACACACACACACACACACACACACCTGTCTTCAATGCTGAGTCCCGCTGAGCCTTCCCTGCTCCACTTTCCTTCTCTTTTTTTTGTTCATCTGTCGTTCTGGAGCATGTCAGTGTTTAACCCCCTCCCACGCTGACACACACACACACACACACACACACACACACACACACACACACACACACACACACACACACACACACACACACACTGCCTTTCGTCTTTAACAAACTGCACAAATATACACAATCACTCAAACGAAGCATTTTTCTTTCTTTCCACCTTAACCCGCACTCTTGCGCAGTCAAACATTCACACACACTCACACACACACACACACACACACACACACACACACACACACACACACACACACACACACACACACACACACACACACAATCCAGGGCAAAGGTTTAAACAGACAGACAGAGACAGTTGGAGCAGTTTTCATACACCTCCGTGCTCTTTATCTCTCTCTTTCTGTTATTATATCTTTTGCTGAGAATGATGGAGTGAGAACATCATTTATGGTCTATGTGTGTGTAAGTCTTTGTGTTGAGGGCTGACACAGGCTGGTTGCATAAATTAGCTGACAGGAATCATTTTGTAGTTCGATCAAACAGGGCATCTGCCATCCCATCTGACTCCTTGTTTTTCTCTGCAGAAGAGGACACACAACAGTTTAGGAAGCTGCAAGATTTCTTCCTCATGTCCGTATCCAGCATTTAGGCTGCTTATGGATTTTTAAATACTAGAGTGTGGCACTCATTGCTCAAAAATAAGAAGGTTTAAACATTTTAAGCTTAAACTTGCACTTTCTTGAAATGAGGTGCTCGGCTGTTAAAATCCTCCAGGGTGTTTATGAGTAAAATAGTGATGTGGCTTTTCCTTAAGAGGTGGCTAAACTGCAGTCACCAGTTTCAGCAATCATCATTCAAGTTTACTTCACAAGTGATTCAGTCATGCATTTCCCTTGTAAAAAGAAAAAAAGCCATCTTTGTGCTATGTCAAGATTTATTTCAAACGTAAAAAGATGAGTAACCCACGTTCTGCAAGTAAAGAAAGATGAACTGGGATTTAGTAAGCACAGCCTTCACTACATTACTGCTTAAATATAGTAAAAAAAAACTTAAAAAGCAGTGTGTCCTTGGTGTGTCCTTCACATTCTCCACTTTGCAATGTGCACAATTTGTTAACTTTACTGGTTTGGGGTTGCAGGGTGGGTGGTGGTAGTAATGGGGAGAAGGGAGTGGGTGGGCAAAATCAAACACAACGAAATGCTTTGGGCCCATGGGTGAAAAATGGAAATCATATCTCACATGTTTAATAGCTTTATGGGCCATGTGACAGCATGTAGGCATTAGGGGCCAACGTGTCTGCAATATTGAGAAGCCACTCATTAAGGTTAGTCAATAGAAGCATTGTGTGTGTGTTTGTGTGAGAGAAACATCCTCTTCAACTAAGATTGGACATAACATGTTGAAGAAGCTCAAAAATGTCAAAGGGGAAATATAAATACGCTATGCGTAAAAGCATTAGTGGTGTATTCAATGATAAGGAGTGAAAAAAAAGCATGACACAAAACAGATTAGCAAGACGCACAGGAGCCAATGGAGATAATCCTGTTATCTCGTCGGATGTAAAATGCCAATGTGGAAGCATCCTCAGAGACCAAGATGAACTGAACATGAACTAATGCTGCAGATATACGGCAGGAGGAGGAGTATGAGGAGGAGGGTAAGGATAAAACAATATTGGCAACCTGAGGTAAACATTGTTGTTCCTGACCAAGAGACTCGCGTGCCGCTTACCGCAATGTCACCCGCGGTCATCTTCTATTCGGTTAATTGAGAGCCCACACACGCGCGCTCCGCACCGTTTACTGTTTGACACCAGTTCGATATCCTCCTGATGACATTGTATCACCTTTGAGAATTACTGTCAGTAATAAAAACGTAGTCTGTAATTCACAATCCCATTATTAATAGGTGATCGGTGTTGCTTTTTAAGTTTAACAGATGCAGGTAAGCTCTATTTGGGGGCTCTGCTCTTTTTAGGGTTTGGGATACTGGGGTGCCGGTGAAGACGCACGCCGGTCATCGCCTTCTAACCAGAGCGCATTTAACATTACGCACGATAGGAATGCACTCGTGCACACACATCAACAAATAACAAGAAACACGCACACACAAAAGGAATTGAAGCAGACTTACGGGATGACCCTGGGCTCTGTGGGGTTCTCAGTGCGCCCCATTGTGTTATTCCAGTTATTATCGTTTTTTAATGGAATCCTCAAATGCCGTGGTCGCAGTCCACGTCTCTGCAAATGTACCAAAGGATCACATAAAGGATCAAAAGTATGGCGAAGATGAAGAGCGCTACTAGGATGGCCTTGGTCACAGGAGAGATGAGCGACTGCATGTCAGGAGCAGAGCCGGGCAGAGCGGCGTGGAGCTCCGCGTCCGTCCGTCCTCAGTCTGCTATCTCTCTCGCTCTCCTCCTCTCCTCTCCGTCGCTCCGGTGGCAACTGTTGAAGACCGAGCCCGGGGCTTTGACATGCACGAACTCACACATTTAGAGCCTGACACACAAGCACATGCACTCCCCGACGCGAATATATGCCGGAGATCCAGGCGCGCAAAGCGTGGGGGGCTTCCCTTGCTAGAAGCAGCGCAGGGGGGGGCTGTCTGTCCCCAGATCCACTCTCTCTGGCTGCCCGTCGCACATCGGTAGAGAGACCGGGGAGACGAGAGTGATAACAGTCGTAATTCGTTCAAAGAGGGTTGATAAGGCTGAGATTCAGCAGGTGGAGGTTCAGATTAAATCCAGAAGAGAGACGTTTCTAGACACAGAGTGGAGAAGTCCTAAATTGCGCGCCGAGCTGCTGCACTTGGGTCGGCAAACAGGTTGATTAGTATTCCTCACGGCAGTGCGTGTGTGTGTGTGTGTGTGTGTGTGTGTGTGTGTGTGTGTGTGTGTGTGTGTGTGTGTGTGTGTGTGTGTGTGTGTGTGTGTGTGTGTGTGTGTGTGTGTGATGGCTCGGCATGGCAGGCTATCATCTTATCACGACCCTCAACATCCCTTTTTAGTGAAGCTGTCAATCAAAGGATTAATACAGAAGGTTAAACATGCTTCCACTTGATGCACCCTTTAATTTATATTACATAGGCTAAAGTTGATCGTTGAATGTAGCCTTTCAGAAATATATCTAATCCTATAGCCCACAATCCCAAATTAAAGGATCTAAGTATGTCATGGAAAACTTGTCAAGTCATAGTTATATTAAATTCTATTGTATTATATTCTGTTCAGTAACCTACTTAGTTTTTTTTCTGTTTATGTATAACAACTGGACCACAGTGCGATCGTGGTCCATCACTTTGCTTTAAATTAAAATGTCTTACTGACCTCATAACGCCAGGTGCAGTCAAACGAGGAATGCTGCATTGTTTTTTTCTACGTATGGGCAAGAAATCATGCCATGTTAGTAGTAATGCAAACACGTCAAAACAGTTGATAGACATGACTGCATAACTGCATGAAACTTTTAAAGTTGTCATTCATTACCCACTTTAATATGGATCATCATAGGCCTATTTGCCAAATCAAAACTCTTTGTGTAATAATGTGCCTTAAAATTGTTTGAATTGTTTACATATGGCCTACTTAAAAACAAGAACTACTTCTGTTTGCTGTGTTGTTTGTACATTTTTATATTGCATATTGCACTTTAATAATCTTATAGATTATTCATGTTTTATTTATGTCTTTAATTGTTTTTAATTGTCTTAAATGTTTTTATGTCTCATGGAGTGCTATCTAGCCTAAATTTCGCTATCTCATTGTCTGACCCTCAATATAATGACAATAAAGCTACTAGTCTACTACTACTACTACTATTACTGCCCAGGCCTATTTGCCACTGGGGCAAGACTGGGCTATTAATACACTTAAATATAAACATGAGTTAATATAATAATCACAAATAACAAAAGTAGATGGATAATCATTATTAGACCATTTACAGAAGTAGGTCATCAAAGTGAAGATTGAGGGACGATTAACAGCAGATGAGGAGCGCGCTGGTCGCCACACTGACACCCACTGGCCACTAGATGGCGACAAACACACATCTTCAAGCCTTCATGAGAAACGTGATGGTGTATTTGATTATTCCGCTCACCATCATCACACTGTAGTCTTGCATAACAATCATGACAGCTGAACGGATTTGAGACGCTTAAGCAGGTAAGAAGCAGCAATGCAAACTGTTCTTTATTTCTGTACGTATAGCTTAGACGTGCTTGTCTCAGGAACGAGCTAATTAACGATCATTGGCTTTACTAGCCAGCTGTAACATTGTGGCCTATTGGGCAGAGTGGCTAACGCGAACTAGCACCTTCTGGACAAGTTTGCTGGAATATGCTAAGGAATGTTGTGTGACGTGCCACGTAAAGAGTTTAATATGAGCTGTGATAGATGTGGTATCAAATGAATATCACAGCAACACACATAAACCAATGTTTGCTGCAACTTGCTAGCAGCTAGTAAGCTAGCTCGATACAGGCCAAAGACAGCGTCAAGTAGATGATACTTCCGGTGGCTGCCTTCAGTGTAAAGCACTCTGTTATGCACGTTTTTTTATTTCTGGGTTAATGCACAAATTATAGTTATAATGGCTCTGGTCGGGTTTGTACTGTGATTATAAGAAAATATACACCCCTTTAATAGGTTCTAGTGGACTCAAAAGTCCTCCTTTAATGTAGCATGGTTGTGTTATTGTTACTGCTTTGGAGTCTGATTTTGTAAAGAGAGATGATACTGGTATCTGGTACAGTGATAGTATTCGTGTTACTTTGGACTACTTGCATCATATTAAAAGTTTGACTATAAGTATAAGTTGATTAAAACATATGGCCCATGAGCCAGAACCGGCCCACCTAGGGGTCCAATCTGGCCCAATGGATAACCTTGCAAAGTGTGAAAATTGCAGAAAAGTAGTTCTAGTTCTTCAAGAAAATGAACCGCTTTTCTCACTTATTTTCTCTCCCCATTCACAGTTAAGGCTTCTGATCTGCCCGGTGACGTCCAACTTGAGATAACTGACTTACAATGCGTTTCAGATTTGAAGGACACATTTTCCTCAGTGGGCTCTGACACACACAAGTTATAATATCTATTACATACATATTGTATATTATTTATAGGGTATTTTACAATGGTTTTACTGGTCTAGCCCACCTGAGATCAAATTGGGCTGTATGTGACCCCTGTACTAAAATGAGTTACAATAGATAGATAGATATATAGATAGATACTTTATTCAGCCCCATAGGGGATATTCATGTAGCCAATAGCTCATACAGAAGCACACAACACAAATACATACATAAGAACAAATAATATATACAATAAGCCTAAAAGCTAAAAAATAATATATACAACAAAAATATACAAGAAAATTATATTAAGAGGAGGAAAGACTATTCAGACTATTACATACATATACCAGTTGAGATCAAATTGGGCTGTATGTGACCCCTGAACTAAAATGAGTTTGACATCCCTGACGTGTGGAGTATGTTGCAGGTGTGATGGCGCTTTTATTTTGAAAGCGGACTGTCTACTCCTGCGTTTGAAGCTAAATGTGACGTCCCAGCGATGCTAACTGAGCTAGTTGGTTAGCAAAAGGGACTGAACCCATTTTAACCTAAGTGACACAGTGAGTGTGTTTACATATGGGGCTTAGTGGCTGTTGGTGTGAGTGTTTGAACCGTGACCGATACTTCACCTGTCTTGTTCGCCTCTTTGGGTTAGTGTATAATGCCTTTCAGTGTTATTCACGGTACACAAATGCTATGTTAGCTCCTGTTTTAAAATCAAGTGATGGCTAGTTAGCGCTTAAACGCCAAGTAAAGACAACGCTAGTATAATTTTGCAGTAAACTAAATATAACTGGATTTATTTTTTTTAAACTAGTCTTACTATTTTCAGTACTGGAAACATCCGGTTGTCAACTCAGTCTGATTGACATTTAAACGCCTTTAAAAAGCCACATTAATATACAGAAATGATGTCAGTAGCAATGTCTGCCTGTCTTAACACGAGAAAAAAAGTACTTTATACAACGTGACTGCAAACGTTGTGGAAATCCACGGTCATGCTTGTAATTTTGGGCTCACACAAGCAACACATTATTGGTATGAGTTGTTCACTGTCAGTTAGTTCACGGTGCTTTCTGTGGCTCTCTGCAGTGTAGAACATTTTGTGAGATAAGGACTACAGAAACAACAGCTGACCCAGTTACAAACGCTGACACTTGAGGCATTGTTTGCTGAAAAAGGATACATGAGCGACTGAGCCTGATCATAAGGCATGACAGTGTTTGAGAGGTGGTATGTCACACACACATATATATATATATATATATATATATATATATATATATATATATATATATATATATATATGTATGTATATATATATATATATGTATATATATATATATATATATATGTATATATATATATATATATATATGTATATATATACACACACCATGAGCTAGTCTCAATGTACATGTGCAACAGGTGAAGAGTCAAGCCCACCAGACTCAAGCTAGAGTTGTTGATATCTTGGAGAGGTTCAGTACCAACATAGGCATCTTCTCTTTAATGTTTTGTGATGCCAAAAAATGAAAAAAAGACACATTGGCACATTAAGAGAACAAGTAGCCACCAAATGTTTAAGAAGAAGGTCAAATGGTGGCTTATGGGAATCTTTAAAGTGTAAACATACTGTATCAGGTATATACTTGTCTTCTGAAATCCTGTATTGTTGCAATTTTCACATCAAGAACCACACTGAAAATAAATATTGGACTTTATTGTGTTATCCCTGACAGTTATGTAGGTTTATGTGATTTAATGTCTTGCTTGTGTAAAAAAAAAAACAACCCAAAAACCATCATCTGTGTTTGATATTTATTCTGCCAACACTGTCTGTTCATCTCTCTATTTTCTTCTGTTTTCGTAGACTCACCAACTACTCTATGTAAGATGAACACTGATGACAAGTTGGAGGGTATGCTGCTAAAGTGCAGCAGTGGAGGAATAGATGGAGGAGGGAGAGTTGGGCTGGGCAGCGGAGGGGGACTAGTGGTGATGACCCTGGGGGAGCGATCACTGGCAAACCACCCTCTGCTGGCTGAGGATGACGAGGACGAGGACGAAGATGAGGACTTGACCGGGAGCTCGCTGGTTACTCATGACCTGGTTCCTCCCGAGCAGCTGATGATGCAGGAGGAGATGACAAAGAACGGTGGCGAAGAGGAGGGAGGAGGCGAGGTGGGAGTGCATTTCCCCCTAAAACTCACCCATAAGTTGCCCTGCTTGCTTCATATGCCAGTGAGTTCATGCTGGTTGAGAATGGTCCACGTTTTGATAAAATTATTTGTGTGGACACTGTACCTTAAGTCCACATAATCATCGTTTTCTTTTCATTCATTTCCATGTGATGTTGGTTTAACACTAAAAACAATCCCACATATTGACACATAAATATCAGTTTGTTAAACAATGCCAAATAAGTTATAAGTAATAGAGTTTGAATATTGTTAAAAAAGCAGTCTGAAATGGTATACTATATTTAACATTTAAGTTAAGGATAGTAATATTAAGTAAATGACACAAATATAAGAAGTAAAAATGTCACCCTACAGACCACAATTGTGTGATTGGTGAAACATATTTAAGTCCAAGTGAGGCTTTTTACTGCAGTTTTCAGACCTCATCAGCGTGTCAGGTGGTCAGACACAGGGCAGAACAGAAAAAAATGTAAACCCAAAATGTAAATGTTGCCACAAACCTCCCCTCTCTCTCAAAATGTAAACGTGTAACCTCTTGGAGTTATTGTCTTTGAGATCTATGCCTTAATTGATAGCGCTGTAGAGCTGCTGGAGAGCACTGTCAACCTCTCATGGACTGCAACACAATCAGCAGGATGTGTGTCTCCTCACTCTTACAGGATCTCCCCTTCTTCAAACACTGTCTACACATATTATACCTCCTCATGCTCAGTTAGTCTTGTTGCCGCTAATAATGTTCAAAGCTCTGAGATAGAAGCTCAGAGATTTGAACAGAGATCTTAGAGACATCTGAGATAGAAGCTCAGAGATTTCTTCCACAAAATGTTAATTTGTGCTCCATGTTTCAGGGATATCTGCTGGTTAAGTCCTGTTAATGGTCAGTGTCCCTGTTAGATTACACGGTTCTGAGTTTGATACCCGCTTCGCGCTCCTCATCGCATTGCACTTTACTATGTGAAAGCATGCAATGTGATTCCAGCACCCTATAATGTTATAAGATAGTCAGAACTTCAACCCTTAGTTTTTAAAGCAATTAAAATATATAAATGATGGTTTGTTCTGGCACACGTTAGCACGGTGCATAACATTGCTGTCTAAACACCAGGTCGTGGGTGAAATTGCATTTTCTGTAGGGAAATAACATTCGTAAACACTAAGCACGATATAGTGAGGGATCACAGCACTCACTCTTGTCACAGTGAGAAAAGCATCAGTCAAAATGTTTGTGCTTTTTAATCTTCTTCATTACAAGATAAAGATGTGAATCTCAAAGGCTATTTTTTACTCTGAGCATGAACATGACTAAGAATAACCTGAACCAGTCCACAGGATCAGGAATGAGAGATGTTTAAAACTTCTGGCAGGGGAACTGCAAACGCTCCCAGGCCAGCTGGCAGATGTAATATCTCAGCATATCCCAGGTCTGTACTGAGGTTTCCCTGCAGTCTATTATGCCTGGAGCAGGGGTCACCCTCACAGGATGCTTGAACCACATCTACTGGCTTCTTATATTGTGTAGGCTACTCAGTGGTGAGGTTCCCTCAGATTGGTTGGTTGTCCTCTGTTTGCCCTTTTGCAATGATGTCCTTGACCCAGATGAACTGCTGGATGGGTGGGTGGACTGTAAAGCAGGTCATGTGCTTTGTCAAATGTCTATGTGTGGTCATACTTTTACAGCTGAGCATAAAGCAGGAACTGAAGCTGTCTGAGCCTGCAGTCCAGATGAAGAAGGATAAAAAAGCAGTGAAGGACCTGATTGTGTGTCCCAAGAAGAAAAAAAGGAAGCAGCGTTCACCAGCAAAGGTGCAAGTCTGAAAAGTTGTAATACTTATTTTATTGAAGTAAGGAATTAAGAGTGAAACAAATACCAGTATATTTATGTGTTCCCTTTGTTTTTGTAGATTCTCAACATCAATGATGATGGATCACTTGGGATACAAAACCCCAAGTGTCATGTGTGTGTTCACTGTAATGCAGCATTCAGAACCAACTACCATCTACAGAGGCATGTCTTCATTCACACTGGTATGAATTACCCAGTCATGTTTTATAGTGTCATAATTATTTGCTTTATTTTAAATATTGTCGATGGATGATCTTTTAAATCATGAAAATATAAAATTAAGTTGCCTCAAGTATCATATGCAATGTCGAAATTGTTATTCATATACTAAGGTTTCTATATATTGTTCATACTGCAGGTGAAAAGCCATTTCAGTGCAGCCAATGTGACATGCGCTTCATTCAGAAATATCTTCTCCAGAGACATGAGAAAATCCATACTGGTGAGTGAAAGATGAATGGTATAATCAGCACTAGCAAGGATGTTAGTCTCAAGTGAATCACCTCTTCTTTTTTTTCCTTTCTTTGCTTAGGTGAGAAGCCGTTTCGCTGTGATGAGTGTGGTATGAGGTTCATCCAGAAGTATCACATGGAGAGACACAAGAGGACACACAGTGGAGAGAAGCCCTACCAATGTGACTATTGTCACCAGGTAAGCTGCTTTAGTTTGCATGACTATCTGGATATCAGGGAACAACAAGAATATTCATTATGCTTGTAAATCAGGTACTAAATACACCATATAGTCAGTAATGGTGCTCATATTATCTTTATGAATTTTAAAATGTAAAAGAGAAAGTATACAGTAAATGTATTTGCTATAGTAAACCCAGTATTTGAGTCAGTGTCTATAAAAAAATAAAGAACCAGCATTGAAAAGAGACTGAAGTCATAGGTTGTTGAATGTAAAATAAAGTTTTAGGCTGTTTTGTGAGATCATGTTGTTTAATTTGAATTGTCTGTATTGCCTTGACTTTACTCTTCTGCTGCATTTGTCTATTTATTGCTGCAAAAGAATAAATACAATTTTATCCTTCATCCACAGTACTTCTCCAGAACAGACCGGGTTTTAAAGCACAGGCGAATGTGTCACGAAAACAGAGAGAGGAAGACCAACAAAGCTGCTGGTAAAGTTGGACCTTTGCGTGAAGCAGATTCTGTAGGCATCCCCTTCCTTGCCAAAGAGTGTTCCCTGCCCAAGAAGAAACGGCAAAAGTGTGCAGACAAGTTGCAGAGTTCAGGCGCTTCCACTGCTGCCCAAACAGAAGGGCACGCTGCCCCTGCTCCAGAAACAGAAGAGAAAGAGGAGCAGAGACAGAATAAAATTGAAGGTCTACCTCTGTATGCTGTGTCCTCCAAAGTCAAACACGAGTACGTGATTGCTGACTATTCTGTGGAACTTCCTGAAGAAACGGCAAGCCAACACCAAGAAGTAGAGGGGTCATCAGAAGAGACGACTCCTCCTAAACTAGTCCTGAAGAAGGTCCCCAAGAGAAGTCTAAAACAACCCAGTGAACCAACTCCGCCATGCCTGTCCACTCTGTCTTCCTTCGAGGATAACAGCAAGGACGCACAGTATACCTTTGAAATAGTGGACAAGCAAGGCCTTTTAGACGTAGAAAGCAACACTGAACATGAGTCAGTCGAAACTCTTCAAGGAGGACCAACAAAGCCAGCAGCCAGCAGCACAAACTACGATGACGCCATGCAGTTTCTCAAGAAAAAACGTTATCTTCAAGCTGCAATGGCCAATAACAGTCGGGATTATGGCCTGAACACGAGCAGCGTCTCCTCTCAGGCACCTGTTACACAAACTGTGGTGTCAACCGTCATTGACGAAACTGTACCTGCCACCATCCTGGAGCCCCAGCCCATTAACACAGAGATTAAGGCGACTCATGATAGGAACGTGTTGCCAGATGAGGTTCTTCAGACTCTGTTGGACCATTACTCCAACAAAGCCAACGGGCAATCAGACATTTCCTTTAGTGTGGCTGACACAGAGGTTACTTCAAGCATATCCATTAACTCCTCTGATGTTTCAGACAGCAGCCCTGTGGAGAGTCTCGGAGCCTCTAGTGCCCAGACTCAACCACCTACCGAGAAGGTCAGTCTCTTGCAAGAGTACTCCAAATTTCTCCAGCAAGCACTGGAGAGGACCAGCCAGAACGACAGCTACCTGACGAGCCAGAGCCTCAGCTTGGTCTCCGAAAACCCCACCTTAGCCGGACAGCCTCTGTTCTCCACTGAGAAACAGTTTCCTTCCCCCAGTAGGTTCAAATCAGGGATGAGCTCTCCATTAAGATCCACTTTAGAGAAACCTCACTTTGGATTACTGGTTGGAGACTCCCAGCACTCATTTTCATTTTCAGGTGATGAGACCACACCTCCCTCCGCAGTATCCCCAGCGGAGGAGGACTTCCTGGAACAGGTTTCAACCTCTAAAAAGATAGACTCGTCACAAGGGATACTGCAGACTTTTCAAATAAGCTCCTTTGATCCAAACTTCAAATCTCATTTCCAGACGACAAGATCTGGACCCTCCTCACAGTTTACTGTTGCCAACGGACAAGTAAGTCTACGAGGTCACAGCACAGACTTCTCAGAGTTCCCCTCAGTTAG
Organism: Scomber scombrus; assembly: GCF_963691925.1. Taxonomy (NCBI): domain Eukaryota; kingdom Metazoa; phylum Chordata; class Actinopteri; order Scombriformes; family Scombridae; genus Scomber; species Scomber scombrus. Next base: position 18,395,872 of record NC_084982.1, on the reverse strand, counting down.
AGTCACTGAGACCAGGTCCCAGCTGACCTCCTCACCTGATGTTTCAACAAGCGAAACCTTTGGCTGAAGGGAGGGAAGAATTCATTTCTGTTAATAATTTCAGCAGCACTTTATCTCATGTCACCTGTTTTGCCAAAATGAGTCCTGTTGCAAATATGTGCTCTTTCTTAAAGCATTTTGATATAAAACATATTAATGTTTTTGTTTATGTCATTGTTCAGTTCAAACCTCCTAGAATGTAAATATTGAAAATTGGAAGAAAAACAAATAGATATTGGCGTTTCCCCCTTAAACAAAAAAAAAAAAAAGGAATTAGTGCATGGGTATATTTCTTGCTCCAGAATGTCTTGAATTGAGAGATTAAGCGACCAAAGTTAATACAAAAGAAATAGTGAAATATTCTCTCACACCACTGCCATGGAGTTTTTTTTATGTTGTTGTCAATCAGTTTGCCTTGCACAAAAATTATAAAGTCAGTCTTGCTGCTTAATGCAATATTTCCACTTGACATCTAAGATGTAGGCCCTATTTATGGATGCCCTTTTTCTGTCAGCTACCTCCCCTTGCTGTTCATCTGGTAAAACAAATTACAAGTTAGTAATCACTCCTAAAATAGTTTTATTGTAGAGATATAACTCCTCTCTAATTGCCTATTGAAATTACATCATGATTAGAGCACCATGACTTTATGTTGAAGCCACTTTACTCTCACCTGAAATAGGTGTTTCCACATGATACGTGTAATGAATGAAAAGATTTAACTGATTGTATTGATCTGATATTGATCTGAGTCCAGTGTGTTTTTTCATTGATCGATTGGGTCTGAATTGATGGCTGTGATGGCCAATAAGAAAAAAAGTATAGTTCTCATTCATACATGTTTGATATGGCCAATTTGATTGATTTTACAAATGTGACATGCTGGGCTGTGTTAAATTAAAAAGCACCAACAATCCCCCCCGCCCCTCCTCCTCATCCCTCACGTGTGGAGATATCAGCTGCACACATGTAACGGTTGCAGGATAATTGTTATTTTTAATAGTATAAGTGGTTTGTAGTGAAATTACTTAAAAGGATTGTGCTTAAGGTTTGCACAATTTGCACATTTTTCACTACAAAGGAATGTAGTACTTACTATCACAGTGGAGGAAGACCTGTACTCACGATTTACAGAATTATTTCTGTTAAATGAAATGTCTAAGTTTGACCCAGAGACGATGCTCTTTGCTTTAGTCACTAATGATGTAGCTGCTGTTGCTACCTTATTATTATTATTATTATTATTATTATTCTCGGAAGATGTAGAGGTTTTAATATGGCTATATAATGAAAATACACAGTAATGTGGAAATGAGGTGCTTGTTTTTCCATTTTTATTAGTTTTGCATCTGTGCCTTTTTTTTTTTATTCCAGCCTTTTCTATACTTATTCCTGTTTAAATATGTTTTAATTTTCACTTAGTCGATGCTCTAAGGCTACCAACTCCACTCGCACAATAATGACAAACATATAAGCTATCCATCTGTTCAGCCTGTCATCTTACATTGAGATCTGGGAGCTTCATTTAATCTTGCCCATCATATATTTGCTGTTTTTCAATTTTTGCAAGAAATTGCACCAAGATGATACAAGCTATTGTAATAAAATAGCATTTTCAAAGACTGTGTATATGAGCACAGAAACATGTTATAGATATATGCAGGTTTGATAACTGGTCATCACCTCTTTGCTAGATATCGTTATTAAGCCACATCTGTCCAGGTCTTGTTGAAACAAAGCGGTTGGAAGTACAAATAGTTAAGTGAGGTTTCTTCTGTACTTCATTAGACATTAGATTGTTTTCCTGTGTACGTGCGATGTGTTAGGTGCTATCGTGTAAAACACTCTTAATGTGCAGCATCATGTTAGGTTTGAACATTTAATGTTAAGCTCCCTCTTGTTACAACTCTTTTGACAATCAGGGACAGACGGCACCCACGTTGATCATTGAAATACTTTATTTTCTTCCTCATTGAACATTCCCTCTAGAATATATGGAAAATGTCCTGCTGTAAATACATTGTATATTTTTTTATGTTCTGAGAAGTACTGTTAGATCTGCGTGTCCGTAGAGAGACGAGGCTTGTGCTAGAGACTCTCTTTGTCTGTGGAAGGCATATTCATTTTGTTTTTCCAGCATTTATTAGATTTAACAGTGAATCTGTCTCACTTGTTGTCGAGAACGTGGCTTTTCTGAGGTTTGTATATATCTTCACCACTGTTATCCGAGGAAAATTGACTCTTCTTTTTTCTTTTCTTTTTTTAGTTTTTATTACTGATTGGTTAAAGTGAATTTTCTATTTCTTTTGCAAATTAATGCAGTTGATTGTACATTATGATGGATTTTTACTGTATACAACTGTTTGTAATGAAAGAAAAGCCCCTGGGGGAAAAGATAATTTTGGTTTGAACTAATACTCTAATAAAATTGTTTTAGTATCAAATTCTCAACCTGAACAGCTATAGAGAAAAATATAATGAGGGTGGAATATTACTTGAAAATAATAGCTCTGTGGTTTCTACTAGATACCCATTTCATCATAAGCAATTATTAAAAGCACAGCGCAGATGAGTAATTCTGCTTGGGTAAATTGTATCCTATGGTGGAGAATCTTGAATTCAGCTCTTTAAAAAAAGCAAACCTATTGATGGAGATTCATGACTTATAACAGCAGTACTATGGTTTTTTTCTTCTTTTTTTTCCTCCTTTTAACTATTGTCAATAACCTGGCCATAAGTGTCCTTGTATAAGCTAGAGAAAAAAAGGTTTTGTGTAAAGATCTGAATTATGAACTTTTTTGATAAAAACTATTTTTGAAACATGTCATTTAAGGCACTGATATGTACAGTATATCATATGCAGTCACTATTGCTACCCTCATTTATCTCTGTACAAGTCGTTTGTGTCAAGATCTTTCAACTATAGATGTGAGTCTCCTTTTGACTAGCATTTTCATACTTTTAAAGAGCTTGATGAGGAAGCCCTGCAACGTCACTGTGGGGGGTCTGATCTGAGGTTTATTTGCATGGTCTCTAACTTGTTGGGTCGAGTGAACGTGTTTTATGGATAATGTGCAGCTTTAATTGTAGCTGATTAATTTCAGTAAAGTAACCCATATGATTAGAGTTTTGCAATATATTATGATTTGTAAACAATCTGATTCAATTGTTGTTTTGATTGTTGTGTGTCATGTCCTTATAAATAAAAGAATTCACAGAAACTGACCTTGAATTGTTATTGATATGCCATTCATCTGCAGCTGCTATGTACTCTAGTGTTGTACATTATATTCAGACTGCGTTTGAGGCAACAAAAAGTCAATTTCTTGGTCCTTCAACAAAATGAGTAAAAGTGTAGAACTACAACAATCAGTCTTATGTTATAGTAGACAAATCAAGTCAAGTCGGCTTTAGTTGTACTGCTCAATATCATAATCACAAATTTGGCACGGGGTTTTACAGTTTATAGCAATACAACATCCTCTGTTCTTACACCCTTAATGTGAATGAGGAAAATGAACCTTAAAAAAAAACTTTAACAAGGAAAAAGTGGAAGAAAGGCAAATCACAGAATACAGCATTGAACAGGAAATCGAAAGATAATGGATTTATAATATAGCCTATATGATGAAGAGGATGCCAAGCAGCTTCCTGGTGCCACCAGGGGCCCGTTTCAGAAAGCAGGTTTAGTGAAAACTCTGAGTTAGTTAACCCTAAGATGAGGGAAACTCTGGTTTTTCGGTTTCACAAAGCCAGTTCAGCTTAACTCCGAGTCAATTACCCTGGCAACATATTCCGTGAACCTAACCTGCTCGCTGGCAGGTTTTCTTCAACTAACCCTGAGTTTCTCCTCCTTTTTACTGAAGCCTGCAGACTGAAGAAGCTGTCAGACATTTCTTAAAGAGTTAAATATTGAAGCACAAATACGAAGCAGAAATCTCCGTCAGAGGGTGATCAGACCCCACTGGGATGTTTTATCTCTGATGATGTTCTGTTTGAGTGTTTCCGTTTTTCTGTAGGCTACAATCGATCATTTTATCTGAACAATATTTTCAGCCCTCGCATCGTCTGTACGACACATCGTGGACATGCTCTCAGTTCAGAACAAGTTTTTTGTGTTGCACTTTGTTTTTTTCTTTGCCAATGGCAGTTTTATATGTAACATCTGTGACGCTGAGCATGTTACCAAGGCAACCGTCTGTCAGGCTGTCAGACACGTAATGTTTTAAAGTTATTGATAGCCAAGTGGTTACTGCGCATGCCTCATAATGACAGTATCCCTGGTTCAATTCCTGCGATTCCTGCAGGTCTTACCACTCCTTTTCTCTCCCTGTTTCCTGTCAACCTCTATACCAGCTAATGTTAAATTAAGGTGAAAGTGCCCAAACATTAAATCTTTAAAAAAAAAAAGAAATGTGACTCTTGCACTGAAACGTTTACACTTTGGTAGTGTTGTGTGTATAAAGGCATTTAGGCTTTCAAATATACAATATTAAATAGATACTGGTAGTGTTGGGATGGCTGAAAAATTGACTCTCTTTTTTGCTTAGAAGATTTCACTAAGTACTGAAATATATCACATGTTGAATGTAGCCACTGAATGCTGTTTAATGAGGGCAGGCTAAACAACATCACAATTGCTTGTAATGAAATTATACCTGACTTTTTTGAGCTATATTTTTATATATTTCATATTCAGTTGCTGCCAAGTAGGCCTGCGTTTTGTACCTGTTGGGGTCTGCATGAATATTAAATGTGTTACACACAAACACATACACAGAATATAAATGTTGAATAAGTGGAACACTCGAGACAAAACTTTTTTTCATTAATACTCACACATTGACTCGGTTGGTAATTTTCTGCCACGTCAGCTCATGTTCTTTTGCTGCTGCTACTGTATTTCTTTTTTTCTTAAGTATACTCATCATCTGCATGCATTCATTAATATTTCTAACTCCACTGGGGAGAAGTAGGAGGACTGAGCCCTTTGTTTCACCTGTTGCCATGGTGAATCATGTTATCTGTGCTCCATTGATGAGGGCTTGGTATCTCCTCATGCACAAGCTTCACTCAGAGTTACTTTGACTCAGAGTTGATTGAACCAACTGTTATCACCTGTTCTGAAACCGAAAACTCTGAGTTTGACAGCTCAGAGTCGGTCAACCTAGTGTTAAGGTTTTAACTCAGAGTTAGTTAAACCTGCTTCCTGAAACAGGCCCCAGGACTGATTAATTTGATGTCAGCTCTCCCTAACATTGTGAAGTAGAATTCACGCTGCGTTGGATTGTAAAAGGGAACGTGAGCTGGGATTAAACCTTGGTGAGACAATTTTGACCCTTTTAGATGTCTTCTAATGCCTTGTTTTGTTTGACCAAGTGTCTGAAACCCCAAAATATTATTTATTTTTGTTTTTCATTTTCACAATGGAGAAGCTGGAACCAGAATGGTTGGAATTATCAATGGATAAATGCCATTAATGTCCCCCTCCACTCAAAGTGATTCTTGATACAGTACCTCAGTTGGATGTTTGAGTTTTGAATTTTCAGTGTGCTGTGTTTCAGTGTAGGCTTGACTGGCAGAAACAGAAACATCCTTATAGCCAAAAACCATTATCTCCTTTCCCACCTGGAGTCCAAATGTTGGGAAAGAATTCAACAAATAAAAAGATAAGGATATTGAGCAGTACTTGCATGTTTCAGCTGTAATCATTGGTCAACCTTGCCTACTGTAGGGCTTGCCAAAACTAACACAGGATCCTTGTGCAAAGCAGCAACACACCCTGGAAGGGAACCAACCACAACACATTCATGCTGACATTACCTGCTTGCTGACTGCTGACGTTTTCACGAAACACGTTGTCAATACTGACTGATTCATCACCGAAGCACGATGGAAATCATCAATTGAGTTATCATTTTGTTTTTTTCCTCTCATTTTCTTCCGAGCATGGGCTGATGTCACTCGAAAGGTGAAAGGTAAGATTTAGGCATCTTCTAAGTGAAGTTTGGCTGAGACGCTCCAGGCTAAACATTATTCAAAACACTTGCCAATTCAACCTGAGAGTTTATAGTTTGAATAAAGAGCTTTTCTGAATACGCAAATTGATTGCACGCAACCCACCAACAAGCAGTTATTTTTTACACTTACTGTTTCACTTGCTTGTCACTTGTTTGGCAAATCCATTTGAGAAAGAAATGTGTATTTAATATGAATTTAAAGATAATTTAATTTAATCGAGAAGCCTTATTGGTTAATTTAAGAGTAAGACAAGATGCAGGATCATATTTTAATGTTGCCACCAGAAACATTAAATTGATTTGTTTTACTAGCGGCTTCGTCAGTGTGGTGCTGCTCAGTAAGGATACAACAGCGGATTAATGTGGAAAAAAGTTTTTTTTTTTTTTAAACTATAGGGAACAAATTGAGGTAAACCCTGCGTTAAATCTTTTTTATGTCGTTAGTACCGAATATAATCACAGAACACCACAGTCTGACCAGTCTGATTTATTGTTCCAATGAGCTATTGGTAAAAAAAAAAAAAAAAAAATTAAAGGCTTTTAGCTCCTTATTTACGCCTATGTGGCTGCAGGATCAGGAGCACACCCTTCTGTGTCCGGGTGGCAAGATATTTTTTCCTAGGATGGCGAAGTAATAACCCGGCCTACTCTGCCTCTGATTGGCTCTGACCCTGACATTCATCCTCTAACCGTGCATATCTAACCCAGAGCGACATGGAAGGCAACTAGGAATAGCCAATCAGAGGCAGAGTAGGGCGGGCCATGATAACTTTGCCATCCTAGGAAAATATAATAGTGTGTCCTCATGCAGCACCTGTTGCTGTTTAACCGGGATAGGCGGAACTAATACTGTCTTTAACCTCAGCAGCCTTCCTTAACAGAGAAAGTGTAGTTATTTATTAAACCCAAAGCTGATGTTTGTTTGTTTGTTTGTTTTTCCATTTTATTTCGGATTAACTTAGAGTATAGTGCCAAGTAATTCACCTGTGTACACCTGTAGGCTGCAATGGATCCCCTGCCAGTAGGTCGGACAGTGCACACCTGTGACCAGGAGGCAGACGGGGCAGGACTGTTAAAGGGAGGAGCTGACACCAACGCAAACACTTATGTCCATGATTTGTTCCATGAAGATGCACAGGTAAGATGTTTGCTCTGTCAACTCAAATATTTAAGAGATTCACGTTGATGAAGGCAACAGGAGCACTCCCAATGACTCATTTGAGTTCCTGTAATGTTGGGATGTTCTTGCTTGGCATTTGGAGAAACATTTGTTTAAATCTGAATAGAAATGAAGAGTAAGTAATAATAGCAAACGTTTCTTTTACATTAAACACTAAACAAAATACAAGTTAAATAATACTAATACTAATACTAATAACCTTATTAAGAAGAAGCGTAAAAAGGAAAGACACAATAAACATATGAAAAAATAAGATAAATAAATAACATACACTTAATGTATAGTGTAGTAGGCAGCAGGTGAGCAGGTGAATGTGCAAAAAACATGTAGAACAGATACAGATACTACACACCATATTTTCTACATTTCCTTGTTTATAGCTCTGACAGCCTGAGGATAAAAACTCCTCCTCATCTTCTCTGTCTGAGTTTTTAGGCAGCTGAAGTGTCTGCCAGACTTGACAGTGTAAACTGTCCCTTGCTGGGGTGAGAGGAGTCCTTGGCAATCCTCTGAACCCTAGTCAGTACCTGTCTGTCAGTATGTCGTGTGGAGTGGGGAGAGAGGTTTTTCTGATGCGCTCTGCAGTGTGGACCACCCTCTGGTGGACTTTTCTGTCTTGAGAGGAGCTCAGCTCCCAGCCGTGATGCTCCCAGACACGATGCTCTGGATGGCTGCAGTGTAAAAGGTTCTTAAAATGGCTGGGGATGCTTGGAGTTTTCTAAGTTGAGGTGGTACAGACTCTGTCTGGCTTTTTTAAAACTTTGTGTGTTTATACTGAGTGTGCTGGTTGAATATGATGTCCTCAGTGAGGTGAACTCCAAGGTATTTATAAGAGCTCACTCTCTCCACTGGGGACCTGTTTATGCAAAGAGGGGTGTATGGGTTGTCCTGTCTTCTTCTGTGAGCCACCACCATTTGCTTGGTCTTGGCAATGTTGAGAAAGAGGTGGTTAACCTGGCACTAGGCATACAGGTTCCTTTTCTTTGTTCGTTTGTTTGTCACAGGAATCCAAGCAAACCAACCAACTGTAGCACATATGCTGTACTTTTTGTATTTGCACTGTTAATAATTACATAGAATCTTTTTTTTCAGATAAATCAGGCAGTAATGTAACAGTTGTGTGTCTGTTAGAACGGTTCAATGGGCCATCTCTCAAGGACTGCACCCAAAGAAAATACTGGAGCACAAGATTCACATAAGCAGTTCATTCAGGTGCAAATGGATTGTTTTCACCTGAGTCAACTGTTCGAATAAACGGTTGTGTGTCTGTGTTCAGGGCCTCCAGCAGACTAGCCAGCCATGGTGGCGAATCAAACTGTTTGTGTGGGAGCCGGTGCTCTTCGGTACCTGGGATGGCGTCTTCACCACATGCATGATCAACATATTTGGTGTGGTTTTGTTCCTGCGGACAGGTTACCTGGTGGTGAGTATATACTGTGTTGCATTTTTTATGTATTATAGCCAGCTACACAGCTATATACAGTCAGAAAACCTGCATAGAAACAGACTCTTACCTTGTTTACATGTGAGAGAGGCTGAATATATACATTTTTTGTGTGTATTCAAGAAATAAAATCACAAACTTGTCTTCTCTAAGGTTTTTTCCCCACTTGGATTTAACATAGTCAGTCTTGGTCAGATAACTGCTAGAATGGTGCCTTCACTCTTAGTTGTAAAGATGTGAAAAATGATTTCCCTGATCAGATATTAACGTCTGAATGCAGTGCTGATTTTGCAGTATCAATGACTTTATGTAAGACCTTCTCACCATCACATTACCCATCCTTTCACCACAGTAACAAACTCACTCTGTCGGAAACACTGCTGTCTCATGGTTGTCATTACAGTGTGGACCGTGTAGCTGAGTGTACAAGGTCTGCATTACAATGAGAACAATGTAGACTTGTTTATGAGCTGGAGTGATGGGCTCTATTTACTACTATTGCAGGCTAGTACTTTACAGTATATACGGCCGTGCAAACATCCATTAATGTAAGAGTGATCTTTCTCAATATGTGAAACAGAAAAGGACTGTATATTATGCTTGTTTTCTGTTTTACACTTTGTAATATCTGGGTAATGTTATTCACTTTTCATGTCTTGTTTCAGCTTTGTTAAAGCTTTTACATTTCTGTGTTTTGCTGTAGCCATTAAGTATGTGCCACTCCATCAGTTGATCTCCAACACTTTAATATGCATTTGTCATCACAGGCCACAGCTAAAAATACCCTGTGATCTTAAATGCTACACTGGTTTTTACTTTAGCTTGACAGATGAATTAAGGAACCTGCAAAATAAATTGTTACCAAAAATGTAAATCTACAGTGTGAGTACAAGATGTGAGCCACCATTAGTGGAAAGCATCACGCATCTACTGTAGGTGTAGAACAATTTGTACAGTGTTGTTTAGGTTACAGCTGCATGTTACTCCTTTTGTGTAATTTTGTCTCCTGATATCATGCAGGGTAACACAGGTGTTCTACTCGGGATGCTACTGGTCTCTATGGTTGTACTGGTTGCTTTAGTAACAGTCATGTCAGGGATTGGAGTCAATGAGCACTGTGGAGTTGGGAGTGGAGGAATCTACTCCATGATCTCCACTGTCCTGGGCGGCAGGGTCGGGGGCACTGTGGGCCTCCTCTATGTGTTTGGACAGGTGAGTAACAGATACGGACTGTTAGTGAGGCTTTGAATGATTGTTTTTTTGATGGCTGTGGTGTGGTTTTTTTGTTTTTGTTTTTTTTTGTCATGTGAGTACTACATTTAACACAGATCCACACTTTTAATTTCCATCTTCCTTTTCATGCTGCATCCACCCTGTAGTGTGTAGCTGGGGCCATGTACATCACAGGCTTCTCTGAATCTGTGGCGGAGCTGCTGAGTCTGCAGAGCCAATGGGCGGTGCGTGGCATGTCGGCAGCAGTGTTGCTGGCCCTGCTCGGAATCAACCTGGCCGGTGTCAAGTGGATTGTGCGACTCCAGCTGCTTTTGCTAGCTGTACTGGCCGTCTCCACGCTGGACTTTGTCATTGGCACCTTCACACATCTTGACCCAGGTAGGGCAGAGGTCATGATACATAGACATGAAGGGTAAAGGGACTTAACAGTGATCATGGGAGGGCTTACACATTACCGATATATTTTGTGCCAATATGCAATGACTTCGGTGAGTATTTTCATGCCAAAGTAATCCTCAAATTATTCAGTGTTTGGCCAAGATTTATATTCTTGTTAAAGTCTCTGAAGCAGTATTTGGACAGATTGTAAATGTTTAGACATTAAGTAGAGCTTAACCCAATCAGTCATTTCCAGGAAAATTTAACAGAAAAACAAGAAAACATGCCTCAAGCAGTCACTGAAAAATAGCCAAAACATAGACAGCCATGGAAATAAAAATAAACTGTAGAATAAACAACAAAATTAGTAGGAAAAAGGTCAAATTTGAACTCTTGTCAGTAATTGAGTAAATTGACAAATGTGAGTATAAACTGTGTCCTGTCATGACATAACCTCCCCCATTGATACTATATGTGTTTGTCATAGTTATGGCCAGCCGCAGGTCAGTTACAGATTTGGATTTGGAATATATGGATAACATCATCCTACCATGGTGGCATCAGGAGGGAAACTGTAGCAAGATGTAGCAGCAACGGGGAAAAATGTGGAGAAAAACATGAGATGTCAATATGTTGACATGCCTCATTAGCTGCTGCATTGTATTGCAATAATTGCTAAATCTGAGCCATTGTTAATGTTATCAGCTCCATGTGTGTTTTCCTGCTTTAACAAGTGAGTTAATGTGATTTGTTTCCAAAGAGGTTGTGGGTAGGGTGTGGAGAGGCATGACAGGAAAACCAAACTAGACTGATGACTTGAATGATCATCAGTCTGTGACTTGTTTGGGCCAGTAGGTGTAGCTGTAGTATCACTTATCATTGTTAGTCTTTTAGTCCTCTGAGTCCAGATCACTGCAAGTCACTTCTTCATGAGTCTGTGTAAAATCCTATTGCTACATATTTAACCATTTTTTCATTGTGTGCTAAGCCCAAAGTCCAAAAGTTTTTTGTTTTCGGTATTGTTTTGTTTCTTTGAGTAGATTGTATTCTTTAGCTGGCCTTCAGGAAGTCCTCCCCATATTTTCTGTTCTCTCTGATTATCAACGTCCTGTCCAGTGGGAAGAGTAAAGTGTTCCAGAAGTGCAGCCAGTTCATGTGAACAACACACTTCAGACAAAAGAGTACTCACTATGGTACATAAAAAACAATATTACATTTACTGCACATACACTAAAAAATACATGTATAGTATGTCACATAGTGGCCTATTTTTCCCAGAAACCACAAGGAGCTCAGCCCACCTGTCCGGTGTTGGGAAATGTGTAGTTTTTGCAAGATTAATCTTCATTATGCTATCCAGCCCCGTGTCACCAAACCTTACCTGCCCGTTTCCACCACTCCCTACCTCCTGTCTTCCTCGTAGCACAGGCCAACAGAGGCCAGTTTACAGTTGCTGACGACTTATGTGAGAAGCAGCCATAATGACTACTCCAGGTTTTTCCAATTATGAGCTGCTGAGTGTGTTTGTTGTGGTGACCTCATGGTTGGCAGACTCCCAGCAGGTCCCCTAGCTAGCTGAAGCAGCCCAGATTAGCCTGCACTCACTGAACGCTGTGGCACATCCTGAAGGAAAAGGAGCCACCGCCAAATTCATGCGGTCATAGTTTGATAAAACTGTCCCCTCCTTTCCTATGTACACTTGGACACCATCAGTAGCTAAGGCATATCTTGTCAGCCAAGTGTCATATATCGATCAAAACTGTAACGATACACTGGTTTGTCTATACGTTGGACCTTTTATGTAAAACGTGAACATCAGACTTCAATTTTCTGATCATCTTAAATGGTTAAATTAATTTTGTTGCAGAAATTAATATGCTATATAATGTATTGTGTTTTTGCTATTTTTGTTAGAATTATTATCCTCACACAGGAAGGCTAAACAACGCATCTTGTATCTATAGTAAAAAAACCTTATGCCATTAAAATACCCTGTCGACATAGAGAGACTTGGCGTTAGGCATGGGCCGGTATGAGATTCTGGCAGTATGATAACCATAAGCAAAAATATCACGGTTTCACGGTTTCACGGTTTCGCGGTATTGCGATTACAGCTCTAAAATGTTCCTAAAAGGAAGAAAAATAAAGACAGACATGTTAATTTAACCTGAATCTGTAATGACAGTGTGAGGGGTCGTGATACTCTATGCTGCAGCCGCACCACCTGAGGGATTTCTGACCTGCACTTTCTGTCTTTGACCAGACAAAAAACGGCTCATACCTTAGGAACGGTATGACAGAAAATTTGGCAGTTTCGGTTATCGTGACTTTTTCATATCGCTGTATACCTTGAACACGGTTATCATTCCAATATTTACTTGGCGTCTTTATTTGCCCAGCCACATGCATCTGTTAAAAGACTGATCATCAAGTTCTTTCTGCAGCCCTGTGTCAGGTTGGGTCAGAATTTTTATTGTGCTTGAAAAACTGCATCGGGATGCATATGAGGATAGTGTTTTATCATCTGTGATGGGAGGATAATTTGTTTCCAACTTGTAGTTTGTGGTGTTTTTGAGCACTGTAAATTATTTAGTTTGGTCACTAACACTGCCAAGGAATTGTCTGTACATCTAAGCAGTTTTAGCCGCAAAACCTTCTGATTGTGGTGCACAGATTAAATACAATCAGACACGCCTTACCCTGTCTCTGTACTTGAAGTCTATTCCCTAAAGAACAGAAAGTCGTAATGTGCTCTTTGGGTCTGGGTTTAAGGGTGTTAACCAGACCTCACCCACATTTTTGGTAAATGACAAAGAGCAAAGGCCAGAACTGAGATCTGAGGCCTGCTGCTACTCCTGACACCACCACATCAATTTTCTCTATGATCCTCATTATAATATATAGTTCTCAATCATCCGAGTGGAACCTGTCCCACCTCTGTATAATCAGAGCCTGCCCTGTATTACATGGAGTTTATGCTGGTTAGTGTGGGAGACTAAGAGGTCAGTCTGACAGAGGGAGAGGCCTCAGATGCGCATGTAATCTGCACATTCCAGTCTGTATCAGAGGAATGCCAAGCTCAGAAAGGAGACCCACTTTACAATTGCTCTTCAGATAATATATATACTCAAATATGGATGCTGGCCTCACAAAAACAACACGTCAGTTTTTTTCTAGCTTTTTTTTGTTGTTGCACACTACAGTGAGATCCTTCCACATCACATTACAGTGGATTCCTCCAAGTAACCACATATAATTAAAAAAGGAAAAAGAATAATAATATTAACCTGTTGTTCCTTTTCAGATTCAGACGGTGGGCATTCTGCTGCACAAGAAGTACTTCTACTTTTGATACATAAAGTAACATACATTTTGCTGATAATACTACATCAAGTAGAATGGACTTGGCAGAAATTGAATATAATATTCATAAGTATGTTTTAAGTATGATATAATCAGAATCGTAGAATCGTAGTGTTTTAATTGACTTAGAATGAGCTCTTTAATCTACAAAGGAAGCAGGTCCTTTTCCATTGAGGCTGCCATGTTGCACCACCATATTTCTACAGTAGCCCAAAATGGACAAACCAAATACTAAATCAGGAGAATATTCAGTTGGTTGCAGTTTGCAACCTCACCGCTAGATGCCACTGAATCCTGCACACTGATCCTTTTTAGTAAAATTTTGAATGTAGAAGTTTTGGTAGTAATGGAATACTTCTAAATTGTGGTATTGCTACTTTTACTTAAGTAAAGTCAGTACTAGATATAATAGCTAGTTTTTTCAAAAATCAGTACCAACTATATATCAAGGCTGAATTACTAAGACCTTCAGAAGTCCCCAAAGCCCCAGGTCCACTGTGTTTTAGTTTGTAATTTGAATCACTAAGGTACAACATCAACTGGGTCTTGCATTATTACTAAATGCTGATGTCCATGTCTTGTACAGGGGCCCTGGTCAAAATCTGGTTTTAGCGCCTTTTATTATTTAAGATTACATTGTGGTCACATGGTGCATGGTCCCAAATAAATTGGTGTTTCTATAGTGTGTTGTGTGCATCGTATTTGGAGGCAATGGGGATCGAACACCATGTTTTTGCCCAAACAAACAAATGAATCCATCATGTTTTATAGGGTCATGGTATGAGGATGTGAGCATGTACATCCCTTGCAAAAGGGTTGTTTTTGCTCATTGTGCTTGAGATCAAATCCATCCTGAAACACTGGCAGTGTATCCAAACATGCAGATCATGTTCATAGAAATAGTTTTGACTTATAAATATGTGAACGCCCTCAACTGAATACTCAGAGAGAGAGGAAGAGAGGTCAGTGGCGAGGGCTGTGAGAGTCAGGCTTAGTTGGATGTTGAAGTGTGATGTTGTAATAAGGGTGGGGAGCTCATGGTGCAGCTATGGACACTGACTGCCCTGGATTTGCTAGATTCTGATTGTTTGGACAGAGGGCGGTCTCACCGGGTCACAGAGTGAGCAAAAGTTTGGCTTCTAGTCCCATCTCACGTCCGTTTTTACACCCCCTTTAAATTCCTGCTCTGGAGAACATGTGCATTATATAACTAATATATCCAACCTTTTTGGTTTTGACTTTTGTCTAAAACAAAAGAAAAATATGAGCCTGCGCTCTCTCTCTGTTCTCTCACTCTGATTCTTTCAAACTTGGAAGCTGCTGAGCTTCTGAAAAGGGTGGTGACTTCCTTTTGGATAAACATGTCATTAATCTGAGAGAACACATTCTTTCCCATCGCAAGATAACCAAGGGGGAAATGTCCGGTGTTGTAACATAGGCCGGCCCTTCAGACTGTGTGCTTTGAATGACCCCCAACAATAAAGAACAATTTCTCCTCCTGCACATTCAACAAACTGGACCGACCTGTCCTGTATTTAGACTGTGTACTTTTAAAGGTTCTGCACAGGATCAGAGGGCTTACCTTCCTATTTTTTTCATTTATTTTGACTAAAAATAATGTAACATATTCAATTAAAGACACAGTATTCCAGTTTAGCTGTTACTGTAATGCACTTGTTTGTAGCATGCATTATAATTGTTTTATATAGAACACAGAGGTGGAGGCAAATTGGACAATTTGTTTGAATTTTGTGGGGGACTACAAATTGTGATGAGAGTATTGCTTTAGCCACCATCTTCCTTGACTTTGTGTTTTACATTTTAAATAATCATGCTATAGTGCTATATATTGTGATACTTGTGCAAAACTGTATTTAAAAGTTCTGAATCTTCAGCAGTCTGAATATATCAAGTGGCTCTCTGCCACATTTACAGTCTTTTTAGCATCAAATTCCCTCTTTGTGTTTCGTCGGAAAGTGTTTCCCTGCTGAGCTGTGGTTGAAATATAGTAACAAAACCAGGGACTTTGGCACTAAAAAGACAGTAACATTGAAAGCTATCTACTTGATTTGACTCATTTTTATGACTGTAGCTTCATATTAGCTTCAGATAAAATTTTAAATACATTTTTGCAGAGATGGAGACTTCTGGATGTTGTCCCCATCGCTTCCATTGTAGGTGCATTATGAAAGGATCTTCTAATGGCCAGTATGAACAGGAGAAATTATTACAGCAAGAAAAAACTATTCCAATATTAATTTGGGCACCTGATTTAAGACAGACTTGTAAAAACCTGTTCTTTAAGCAAGACAATTAAATGAACACTGATTATTGTATCCCTCTCTGTTTTTAATGTTCTTTTTTATTTCACATTTTTGTTGTGGTTTACATTTCAGTTTCTCTTAAAGTTAAAGTTAAAATGCTAGAAAACCTGTTTCAGTCAAGTTATTTAACATTACGATGCTTAACAGAAAGTGTTTAATATGCATTATCTTTCGTCAGGCATGTCAGTGGTGGTTGACACTGTTTCCACAGTGAATAAATGTCGGTAGAATGTTTCAGTACTGGTGTGCTTTGTGTACTGTTGCCTTGTGTTATAGAACATGGTTTCGTTGGTTATTCAGCTGGTCTGCTCAGCAGCAACGCAAAGCCAGATTACACCCCAGGAGAAAACTTCTTCACTGTCTTTGGGGTCTTCTTTCCTGCTGCTACAGGTGAGTATCCCCCTCATCTCCTTTTTAATTTTGCATTAAAAAGGTCATAGGTCACACCCATAATTCCCAGCACGACTACATACAATATGCAGTGCATTTTTTTGTACTGTACAATGTTTTACATTTTTGTGGTTTGTATAGGGGTTATGGCAGGCTTCAACATGAGCTCAGACCTTCAGCGGCCTGAACACAACATCCCTGTGGGAACACTGGCAGCTGTCTTCACTTCGTATGACGACAACACACTCCTAACACACACGCACACACACACAACAGAACAAATACCAAAATACTACACAATTGAGTACACAAGACTACAAGTACAGACTGAGCAACAATAGTTATACAGAAGAGTTACACAAAGAATAAAAACTAGAAAGGCCAGATTGCTGTAAAAGCAGAAACTAAAATACTTTGGAATAAACAGACTAGCTATATTGACATGCAAAATATTACCTTGTACCTATATGTGACAAAATTAAGAATATTTTGTCAAATTTCTCGATGTATTGAACGACTCATCATGTAACAGGAACATTTGTATAACACCCACACACAGAATATAACAATGTGGATTCTCTTCCTTGGATGATGATTCGTAAGGCAGCTTTCCAAATGTTTTCATATCAAGTTGTTGATGGAATCAGATTACTGACTTCTGTCTTTTCAAAAGGCCTTTCATCGTAGAGAACAAACAAACCCACATTCCCTGCGTGGCTTTATCAGACATCTACTTATGAAGTTGTCATGACAGAGTTTCCCTATTAATAGTGAGGAAAAAAGCAGTTGATAATTCTGCACAATGCACTGTTGGTGACCCACAGGTGGTTCCTGTATCTGGTCTTTGTCTTCCTCCTGGGGGCCATCTGCACCAGAGAAGCACTGCGTTATGACTTCTTGATAGCAGAAAAGGTAAACCCCTCTCTGAGTTTCCATTCTGCCCTGTGAGAACGGCCCTTCTCATCAAACGGGGCGAGGTGGGGGGATTTCCTATCATGGCTTGCCTTTTGTTGATGTGGTTTGTTCTTGTTCTGACTGTATGCGCTTTCTAAATGCTTGAGATGCTGATACTGGACATGTTGGTTTCCACTCAAGTGGGAAAACTGAATTGTCAGTGACCTCAGGTTCAAATATATGAAAGGAACTTTTGAGCACATGCAGTGAGAAATTATCTGTCATAGCTTTTGATTCAAACTTTTATCACATATATACCTATTGAACATACACAAAGATATTTGTATTAGTTTTGACCCTATGTAGTAACTGTAACTGAATGAGTGTAATACTATTTAATCAAGGACACTTACATTAAATTACTTTAATTATCAAGTGCATTAACCAACTAGTATTAAATAGTAACAATATGAGGATGTTTTAGTGACATCTCAGATTCAGACCGCATTCACTAACTTTTATCCTGTCTCTTTTACTTTCACTCATAATTAGACATGCGACTTTTTCAGTCCCAATATTGATGCCTGGGCTTTGGCTGATATCAAGTAACGATCTGATACCAGTGTTTAATTTATGGGCTTCATGTCTCATTGTATGGAAAGACTGTGTAAGGCAACACCTGGCTTGGCTTAAACATTGCTTTCCTAACTTTGTATAACAAAATGTAACAAATAATGCAAATATATAAACATACTGAATTATTTATTAAAATAATGGTATCCAATACCATATTGCCCCATTGTCAATGATACCCATCATTGATCTATTTGAATCAGTACTGGACCAACATCGTATATCAGTATTGGTATCTGTGCATCTTTACTCATAAATAGTTGTTTTCATTAGTCATTTGCATATTATTATTTTGATGGTGGTCTGACTGTTACACAGATATGGACTGCAATATTTGCACATAGTAGCAATGTTGCTCCTATAGTGGAGGTTTGATTTGATCTATGGATTCCCACATTGAGTCTGAGTTTCGCTTCACATGCACAGTGGATTGTAGAGGGACCAGGAATGACCTGTTAAGTTTGCAAGGAGTGTGAATGTTAGGTTTACATACCTCTGATAATACACAAACCGTTCACAATTTTTTTTTTTTTTTTTTTTGAGTGGGCTTATCAGTGAGGTAACTGATGCAGTTAAGCTATCCTGCCAGTTGTCAGACTTCTCAGTTTGTGTTTTTGTCTAGTTAGAGATAGATCAAGTATTTTTCTTATGTGCATTAACAACAAATCTTAAATATGTGGTACTAAAGACAGCAACAACAATATCCAGTTCCAGTCAAAAAGTTTTTAACATGATTTTTCTTTCAAATACACAGTGCAAGTTGGGCCAGTTGTCACAATGATACTGTGAACATGTGTGTAGACAGTGTAGAACTGTTATAAATATTCTATTAATACTAATCAAACATACTCCCTGTCAAATTATCACTGAATTTATTCAGTGTCCTTGACACCTTCATCGGTGGTTAGTTAGTTCTCATTGTTTTTATAAGGCACTGGCTGCAGCGGAACTGAACAGGGTGTAGCTCTCAACCCCACCCCATCCTCTTCCAGCCTCTGTTTGTTTTCCTTCTTCCTTCAGGTCTCCTTGGTGGGTTTCCTGTTTCTGCTGGGCCTCTACATCTCCTCCCTCGCTTCCTGCATGGGCGGCCTGTATGGAGCACCCAGGATCCTCCAGTGCATCGCCCAAGAGAGGGTCATCCCCGCTATGTCCTTCCTGGGAAAAGGGGTAGGTGGATGAATGGAGCCATAAAAGTGAAGGATGTGTGGGATGTGACTTCAGATTATTTAGGGAGAGTGTGTGTGTGTGTTAGCACACCGGTCAGTGCACTTACATACAGAATAAATATTTACTCTTAACCTAATTAAAGCAATACTCTGAGTATTTAAATTGCAGAATTAAGATTATCGTCCTTGAAGTAAAGTGATGATTAGAATGAGCCGTACCTGCTTAACACATGTGGACATCTTATTACCTTAGCAACGAATGGTTTGTTGCACACTGCAAGGTTTCTCATCTCAAACTTGAGACGAATTATTAACAAGATAGTTCAGTTTTGTGTTAGCCTATGTATGGTGATACATTGAGTTTAAAAATAATGCTAACATCAGCATATGAGCATTCTCCCAATGACAATGCTAATATGCTAACTTGCTAATTAGTACTAAAGTGTAGTAGCTCAGGCAGATGGGAATGTCATGTGTTAAGCAGGTATTGATAAACTGAAGCACAAAGTGAAATTTTGACCTGATGACAGCGCAAGATGAAAAGTTAAGAGATCCCCAAAGTTGGCCTGCAGGAACCATGAATGTTTTATTACAGTTATTTTATTTATCAGATATCAGAAGTTTTAGTTTAAACCAAAATGGTGGTTTGACCTTCAGACAGACAGACTAACAGATATCACACTGCTAGTAGCAAGAAAAGGTTTTTATTTAACTTTTTTAACATTTAAATTCAATGATCATTTTAACATTTAACCCTTTCCTGTTTTCAAGTATAAACAATCCACTTGGCTGAGTTTGAATTTGTTAAGTCTATACTTCCTCTTAGGACACATGTACTCATCACACTTCCTTCACCAGGATAGAAAAAAACCTACATTTATCCCTAATCTAAACCATCTATAGCCAAAATCTAAACATGCACAGTGAATTGGAGGAGCTGCTGCCAGAGAGTTTCTCTTCAAGGCAAAAAACTCCTGTAACCATGATGAGCAAGCCACTGAGAAACAATGGCAACTGTGAGGATTTTGCATGTACTTTTTAAAATGTTATCATTTATTTGTAGTATATGATTATTTAATACACAATTTAGAACGCTATAATGTAGTTGTTGGAAGATATTTAAGTGCTTATTCATGTATTTGTCGACAATACAATGACAGTGATAATGTAGTAAAACATAGTTAATTTTATAAGATGTCTTTATAAGTTATAATATCTTTTCTACTTTTATTAATGCAGGTAGGTTTCACTGAGAGGAAGTATATCTATCACAGTAACGCCCAGAATCACATTCATATAGTAACACACATTCACACCTCAAAGCTACCCAGTACAACCACAGTCTGATCTGCTTGCTGACACGCAGCTCCACTGGAGTGGTTCGGGTTAAGGGTCTTGGCCAAGGGCACCTCTGTTGGGGTAATGAAGGTGGGGCTGCTTTTTTCCACTTTACTCTCCCGGATTTGTCCTGCCGGTCCAGTCACAAGCTTGTTTTTCTCTAACTTTGAGGCCACTACTGCCACAACTTCTAACAAATATAATTTATTTAAAGTTTATATACTGCTTAGAAATGCTAAAGAGGTGGACTTAAGGTGTGATGAAAATGTTTGTTATAGAAAACGGTTAACGTTAAGCTAAGAAATACAGATTAGTAAACCCTGACTGACAAATTTCTCCTTTGAGATGTTCTGCTCATTGTAGAAATCTATGACATAAGCTAAAAAAAATCTCATTATTCAGGAGACCTCAGTACCATTTAAAAAGAGCATTTATGAGTTTATCTGTCTCAGAAAAAAATGAAGGAACTGAACTACATACTTAAATAATTGCATCACTACTTAACTACTACTTTACTAGGGTAAATCATATTACCATGAGTCATCTGAAGCTTGAGTAGAAATATTGCTTAGGATTATCCACAGTAATTGGCATATTGTAACCTAATAAGTGTGTGTAGCCTGGATGTATAGGGGGGTGTGGTGGTTGGACTCAGGAAACAGTGACAGGACTGCCTAATTATAGAGTGCCGATTCTATTCCATAGAAGTGAGTGACTGACTGCATTACAGTTAAGAGTTACGACTCACTGCTGCTACACAAAACTACACAAACACACACACAGTCATGTTGATGTGCTGACCCCATCCACCCCCAGTTTTCCTTAGACTTCCCTGGATGGCAGCAGTGTCTGACCTCTCTCAGCGGACTGGAATGAGGCCCTAGACATCTTGGCCCAAATCAAAGCTTCAGAACAAACGCAGGAAGGGCGACGGGTAGGGCCCCACTCCGCTGCTGTGTGCTCTGGAGGCCCGCCAGGCACACAGCAGTACTCGTCTAACTGGATGACAGGACCTGGGAAGTGAAAGCAAGCTGGGTTAACAAACCACATGTTAAAACGATTTGTCCATTTTGAGATATTGTCAGGGCATTGTTTTTGTATTCCTGTTACAGCTGCTTTCATGTAAATTTAATCTTCATCTCATTACACCAGAAATGTCAGATACACTCGTGTTTCGTTAAGTAGAGTGTATGTTTTGGATTGGAAATTTCGGTAATCCTTGTTTTTCCTGAATGTAGTAAATCTGACTTACTTTCTCATGAGTTTGCAGACAAATTTCCAGTGTCAGGTTTACATTTGTGAGGGATGACTAATGCTTCTGACCAAAGAAAGGCATGGATGGCTTATTTAGCAATTTGCAGTAAACCTTTTTTTAGCACATTTTTGGCGGATAAAGTTTGCAAATTGATACGTTAGTGTGATATATTTAAGATTTGTCACGAAATTGACATAATACCCAAATTATGTCAATTACTTTTCTTTTTTGTCAATATAGAGAGCATATGTAAGTCATACATCACTACATTTTGGTAAACCACACATGAGAAGCAAAATTCCTCTCTAGATCTTATGTGCAGTTTCAATTTATAGGTATTTTTACCAGTGTCCATACAGGTTTTTGGGGGCAAATGGTTGATATTGTGAATCTATTGAATCTCAGATCAAGTGTATTGGGACATTCTGCTTTCTCGAACTCTTTTTGTTGACTTAAGTGCACAAGGAAGGCGTTTCTTTACACAACGTCTCTTCTCTCTAACAGAAAGGCCCAAACAAGACTCCAGTGGCAGGAATCTGTCTGACCAGCATGCTGACCATGGCCTTCATTTTCATCGGACAGGTCAACGTGCTGGCCCCCATCGTCAGCATCAACTTCATGCTCACCTACAGCTTTATCGACTACTCCTACTTCAGCGTGGCCATGACCTTCCAGCTACAGACTAAAGAGAAGAAGGGCGCCCTCCTGGCCAGAGGCAACCAGCGAAGGTCCCCCAGGCAGAGCTCCAGACCTCTGATAGAGACCACTCTCCCAAACTATGGGAGTGGAGGCGCGAGTCCACAGAGTAAAGGCACTCTGCTGGAGTTCACCAAGGACATGGATCAGATCTTTCCCTCCATCTCAAATGGAGATGCTGGAGCTGAGAAGACATCCGTCATGCAAGAGCTGAACAGCAAATGCAAGAACACAAAGGTTACAGCAAAGCAGAAGCTGATGGACAGCTTTGGCTTGGATCTGAACAGAAATGTGTTTTCAGAAGAGAAAGAAGAAGAGATCAGTTCAGCTCAACCACAGGAGGAAGCTGTGGTGCAATGTGGAAGTGGGGAACCCAGGACCAGAGAAGAGCCACAGACAAAAACCTGCCATGCAGAGCAGGATCCACCTCTTGGACCTCAGAGTCCCAGCACAGGTGATCAGCCTTAAACATAAAAACTACAAGTGAGAGTAGAGAGGATGCATTGTCTTTCACAGATTGTAACCTCAATCTGTCTTAAATCTCTCAGGCACTGGAGAGAAAGCAGAGCACCAGAGCGTTGAAATCAAACCCATGCCAGATTCATGCTATTCAAAGTTCTGCAACCACTGGGTCGCTCTCATAGGTGTAAGTTAGACTTTTCATGTTGTGCATTGTTTCTTTTTCCTCCTGTGATTCATTTCCAGTTGATGTTACCTGATTTTAATGAATAATATGAATATATCAATGTGTTTTCTTTCAGGCTTTAAGCTCCATATTCATCATGTTTGTTATTCAGTGGGTGTATGCCTTAGCAAACATAGTCATCGCCCTGCTGCTCTTCTTCTACATCGGGAAAACAAGTCCTGGACTACCTATAGGTGACTGCCTCATTAAATTTCCTGTTTACAGACAGTTTTCCTAATATTTTATTAGGGTTAACAAATGCATTTTGATGATTGGGACCACAAAAGAAAAATATTCTGCATTTTAAAAATCCAAAGATCATGATATTGATGGCAGTGTCCCAGAGGAATTTGGTTTGAAATGTGCAGCTCTTTAACACTTTACTTGAATTGCACTAAGCTTAGCCTCTGTAGCTAATGTTAGCCTCCTGTTCTGGGATCATTTATATGAGTGTGATTTCAGCCCAGTACAGCTCTGGGTTGATTTGATCTGAACTTCAGTGATTCAATTAACCTAAATGAACACAGTCTGTTGAGTAAATGTAGGGCTACTGCTCTATATACTTTGATATCTTGATCATTTATTTAGTTAATTTAACTATTTCAGTCTTTTGTATCTGCAAAGTAGACTGTGTTGTGTAGGCTATTGTTGTACACTTTGCTTAAACAATGGCAAACTGGTAATATGAGCATAGCACTTGTTTTGAAATAAAAAATAATGGAATGTTTTTTAGATTATCCCATCATGTCCGACAAAACAAATCCTGATTTGCAATTTAGATTTGCTGACCTTACGTCCAGTTGTTATGTGACCTGGTAATGTACTAAGAGTTTCACTTGCAGTCTGTTTGCGTGGCAGCTGTTGTGGCTTAGGATTTCTTGAATAGTTGGATGAGACATTGTGCATCTGGGCATTAAACTCGCCATGTTAGAGCGAGCCTCAGCTGTCTGACTCACCACATTTCTGAGCACAAGTTCTGCAAGTGTTAAACAGTTGTGCCACAGGTGATCAGTGAGATGCTGTGTATGTCCTCCACCCTGTTACAACTTCACATATCTATGTTTCCATAGAGAATTTAAACCTATTATTATGATTATTACATATTTTTAGACACATATTTGCATCTACGGTAGTAGTAAAAATAATTTTATAGCTTATTACCCCTGTTTCTTCAGTACAAAAATATAACAGTTTGGTTTTTGATTTATTTCACAGGTATTGCAGCTCGATTCAGCTTTTTCACATGGCTCAAATCAACATTAAGTAGCATTTGCAGGTATTGTGTGGTTTTACAAAATGCTTAGTAACTACTAAATTTATAATTAAGCGTTTATTTAAGATTTATTATCTGCATTTTTGCGGCTTTTAGTCAAAGGTTTTTGACATTTAAGTTAATTACACAGTCAATTACACAGTTGACTGTGTAATTAACTGAATAATTAAGTTTAAATTATGTGTCAGACTTAAACTAACTTCCCATATTTGCTTTACTAAGTCCTAGCATGTAAGTTAAGCAACTGTATGTAACTATTTTAAATCTCTTTAATTATGTAGAAGTTTCCCAGGTCACACAGTCACCTCACACCTAATTCTTCTTACTATTTCAATGTCTTGCAGGAGAAAAGGGTCTCCCCACGATGAGATTGTAGTGACACCCTCCCTGTCCGGGGTCGGCCTGAAAACCAAGCAGCTGACTGAAGAAAATGCTGACTTTGCCTCTCGTCACCGCTATCACCAATCCTCATTCATCAGGACTGACAAAATGGTGCAACCACCACTCCACTGACTGATTCAAACACTGCCACCACTGCAGCATGTGCAATTGTTCACATTCTGAAACCAAACAACATTTTCTGCCTCAAACAGTTTGTGGTGTCAGCCAGATTGACCACATTCTGCACACATTTTCTTCTTAAGAGAGACATTCAGGGTCTCGGATCATTTTCCTGTGGTGGTCAGAGGTGTGTGTGTGTGTGTGTGTGTGTGTGTGTGTGTGTGTGTGTGTGTGTGTGTGTGTGTGTGTGTGTGTGTGTGTGTGTGTGTGTGTGTGTGTGTGTGTGTGTGTGTGTGTGTGTGTGTGTGTGTGTGTGTGTGTGTGTGTGTGTGTGTGTGTGTGTGTGTGTGTGTGTGTGTGTGTGTGTGTGTGTGTGTGTGTGTGTGTGTGTGTGTGTGTGTGTGTGTGTGTGTGTGTGTCAGTGCTCATGTGGCATAAATATTGCATGTGTGACACAATTTCATTAAAATACGTATGTTAACTTTTGCATGCTTTCAGTTAATTGTTCACTTAATATTGTTGCCAACGTTGTTGTTATTTTACTTTTCTTGGTTGTTAAACTTCAGAGGTGGCCTATCAGGTCTTTTTGCCAACAGCAGGCCACAAAATATGAGAAATTAGAATGACAAGAAGAATATAATTATTACTGGCATTTGATGTAAAAAAAAAAAAAAAAAAACTAATTTCAGGAAACTTCTGACTCAAACGTGTACATCACTTCAACGTCACTTCACTTTATCTTTAAAAATGTTGCTTCGAAAACCATTAAACCAAGGTCAGAAGGTCAAATAAGCTTTTCAATGCAGTTGGTTCAAAGAAAAAAACAACACAAGTGAACACTGTCTTTCATAATGATGCAGAAATGGCGAATCTCCTCTAGAACAGACTGATAATGTCGTTTTTGGGGGGATTTTTCCAATTTAAAGTGATTACCTTTAATTATTCCACACTCCTCAGACATTTTTACACGTGGTACTGTGCATTCAAACCTTATCAGTGGAGTCATAAAGAAAAGAGACACAGTATTAAAAATAGAAGCTTTAAAGGACAAATGTGCCAGATTTAGTGGCATATAATATTCATAAGTATGTTTTAATTAGTGCATATACCCATGAATATAAGAATTGTGTTTCTGTTACCTGAGAATGAGTCCTTTATGTGTACATTTTGTACCTCTTCAGGAGTTTTGCAGCCATCATAGATTGTCCTACATGTTTGGAAGGAGGAGGGGAGTGGAGGAGTGTTTGTTTGGTTGTAGTCTGCAACCTCACTGCTAGGTGCCTCTAAATCCTACACACTGGTCATTTAAAGTCAGCTAAATCAAAACTAAAAATGTGATAATGGGTCAAATATTTATGTTAGGTTTTCTTCATCAAATGTGGACTATTAAAGCCATTAAAGACCAGCACTATATACCAAATATATACTGTGTACCAAATACTTACTTAACATTCCTGGTTGGAGAGATATCCAAGCATGAGGACAGGTGCCTGATCTCTCAGTAGCTGTTAATCATGCAAGACAAAATAAGAAGTGATTTGAGTGCCAGCATGTCGCTGTGTCAGTGGTATAGGTCATGTTGTTCAGGTTAACTGTGTGTTGCAGTGCATCTACAACTCTACGGCAACAGCTATGAAAACCACTTCCTCTCAGCATTTTGTCTCTAACATCAAAGCTGCAAACTGTGTAGAGGTATATATCTGAAAATCATCAACTAGTTTCTACAATTCAGTCAGTACTAAGAAAAGGATTTGAGCATCAGATAGTTATTGATCAACTTTAACCCAGAGCTTCTATTCAAGATAATCTCAGCCAGTCATACAGGACAGTGCTTTGTATATAATGGCATGCTGTACCACATAAAATGCCTTATCATGTAGGATAGAGGTAACAGTGTGAGTCTTGACTTCACAGGAAATCTATAGGCCAATAAAGTATAACAAGGGTGGTATTCTAATTTAATACACATATTGCACTTTTGCCAGCCATTTCTTGTGTTTCTGCACAAACTACCTTTCTATCTATAGTAACATTGTTCTATTGTCTATTGTAAAGAACAATAAAAGGTCCCATTCTTATAGATCACCATATTCACGATTCAATATTGCAGTTATTGCAGTATCTCCTGTTGCTGTTGGAATGAACCCTGTGATACTTGCTTGCTTATCTTACAACGCAAGCTATTTTGTCATCCTATAAAAAATGTTTTTGTCACACCACCCTTAAATTTCACTGTGGCAACATTGATGTAGGTCCCAGCCAGGAAACACAACAGTCTGTCCTGTAAATCAGCTCGACATCAGCTAAGGCATGAATTTTAAACATACATGGGTTGCTTTGCTGGTGGACTGTATCTTAAAATGATTTATAATTTCTCTGTATTAATTTATTGTTGTGAAAGTCACCAGTTCCCAACCTCAGAGCTGGGATCTCTCCAGGGGATCACAAGATAAAATCTGAGAGGTCACAAGTTTTGAAAGAAGCAGAATATTATTCTACACGATAAACTCTTGTTCACTTTGCTTTTTACGTGTGAAATAGTGGGTCGTTTTAGCTCCTCAGGCCTCTAATGTTTATTCAGATGAAACACTATGATAACCTTTTTAATTTGGTGAATCACTTGTTCGAAATGCTCAAACTCCTGTCACAAGTCCAAAAGTGATCCTAACTGTTGTGATGACTCAGTGCTCCACAACCAGCAAGTTTTTTTTTTCAAAAATCCAAAATACATTTACTACTTTATACACTGCAGCCTATTTTTAGGTCTTCCATGAGGCTTTCTGTGGTTTCAATTTTTGACTTGGCATGACTACATTACTTTTACAAAATAACTACTAAACTATATTATAGTATTTCTAGACCTCTTCCTGACAAGCAGTATCAGCTTTCAAAGCTCCTTGTAGCTGTTATTTAATTTTATTGTCCTAAATATTTTGTAAGTGATACATAAGCCCACTCCCACAAGGAAAACTAATAAGTAAAGATTACATACAGTACATTTGACATGGTCTCAAACTTAAGTGACTTAAAGGGTCAGAAGTATGTCTACTACTTTCTAATAAGGCACTCTTCCTATAACTAATGACTTTAAATTAAAGCTATACTTAAATGATTTAAAGATCACTTTAAGGCATTGAATAACTTGGGTTACCAGGTTGTAGAAAGCGTCCTCTTCTCCACTCAGTAGGATGACCCCTCAGGGTATCTGGACAGATTGTATTTATTAACTGTTTATTAAAGGACAGGTTCACAATTTTTCAAGCCTGTCCTAAAACAACAGTCAGGTGCCCAACTGAACACTGCTGTATGCGATCCCATATTCATATTTATTCATATTCATAATGTGCTTACGCTGTAAATGATGACAAATCCACGGAGCTCATTTTGAGCAAAAATGTATTTAAAACTTTATTTGTTAAATGAATTCAGTATCTTTCAAAGTTATTGTCTCTGTTTGAGTCACGATCCTTCGACTGGAGCTGAACAGGAAAATACTGTCTGCTGATATACAGATTTTTTTCCTCTTGTCACTGTGAAAGATATTCACTTTATTTGATTCTCACAGACGACTGAAGCCTAAAATTAACTTCAGATGAACTTCTGACTACATGTTTGCTCATTTGTCCCCCATCACTTACACTGTAAGCACATTTGGAGGGGATCCTATAAAGGACAGAACAGGTTGTTTTATGGAGTGCATTAACAACTGTGAACTAATCCTTTAACATTTATAACTGCCGATGAATTGTTTGATCTGTATGAAAAGCCACAGCTTCTCATGAGTGAAAAAAGCAATATTTCTACTTTTTTTAACAGCAGGAGCAGAGGTGCACATTGCTGGTTTGAATAACGGGACCATGTGTGTGTGTGTGTGTGTGAGTGTGTGCAGAAGGAGGAGGAGGAGCCCAGGCTGTGATAACAACAGGCTGCTGCTGCCTCGGCTCTGTTATCTTCCGTTCCCCGCCGTCAGAGCCGCGGATCTCCTCCCCGGACCTCCACACCGATTTATCTCATTATCATGAAACTTCTCTAAAAGCTGCAGCGCTCCTCTCATGGTGTCCCCGGAAGACTCCCCGGCATTTATTCGACTTTTCACGGCAACTATCGGCCACCGCTTTTGGTGTCTGGACAATCATGGAAACGTGGTGTTTGAATCACGTCCTCGGTTTGTCTCTGTCGGTCCTCCTGCTGGGTCTACCGGGGCCCCTCAGGGCAGGGACCCCATATAACAGCAGCACGGACCCGGGAGCGACTGGATTTTATTATTCCACCGCCACAAATGAACTCGGTGACATGGAATACAAAGTAACTTCAACTTCACAGTCCAGCAGCGAGAGTTTATCACCATCACAGAGAAACCTCCTGCTCACACACACTGCTGAAACTCAAACTGCTGCTGCTGCTGGAAACTTAGGTAAGATCACTGTCAATGAGGCCTGCAAATGGCAAGTGCTTTTCTAGACTAAATGTTTGTTCAGTTTATACCCACGTTTGTCCCCGTATGAGAAATGTCGCTCCCCCTGCGAAGAAGTGGCTCTATAAAAGTCTGGTGTATGTTATTAATGAGCGTTAGCTGGAGGATACAATAGAAATCTAACTTAAAAACTTTATAAATCCAAAGTGAAGTTTGCCAGTTTCCTAAATTATGAATGAACTTAATCTGAAATGAAGCCTCTGTGCAGTCTGCATGTCAAAATGAATTCGAATGATATTCATTCCCAGACACGGTGCCATGAGACAAGTGCATCATGGTCTTTGTGTTTGGCTTGCTTCAGTATACTGAGGGGCAGCTACTAATTATTAGTGTCATAATCAGTTAATCAACTGGTCGTTATCTCAGTTGGTTGAATAATCACGTCCTCTGTAAATTATAGGAAAACACTGAAAAATGTCCTTCATTGTTTTGACCAAATCAACAAAACCCACGTTGTCATATTCTGTTTCCTGTCTGATCACCAGTTCAAAATCTAAAGCTCCTCAGTTTACTGTCATAGAGGGCAAGAAAAAACAGAACATTTTACTTTTCAAAAGCTAAAATCATTTATTTATTTTTTGATTGATTGATTGATTTATTGCTTAAAATGTATGGTGTATGCTTAACAATGGAATTCAATGATCAGTTTGTGGTCAAAGTTGTTACAGATTAATTTTCTGTCAATTAAATACGTCACTATAGCTATAGATGCAACGGTTAGACCATTCATTGGTTAGTTGAAGGATTAATTGGTAACTATCTTAATAATTCATTCACTGTTCAAGTCATTTTTCAAGTCAAAAAAAGTTCTGAAATGGAATGGAAGGAAAATGATTTTCTGTTTTACTGTATTATTGTAAAATACCTTTTAAGAAGTTACATTGGACTCAGGGAAACTTGGATGTGCTTATATTATCTACTCCTATCTGACATTGCTTATACCAAATGAGTTATCAATTAATCAACTAAATAATCTGCATATAATTAAAAAAGTTATTAGTTGCTGTCCTATTGACTAGTTGATCAAGCGCTACCTCAGTATAAGTAGTGTCTTTAAGGTTCATGTGGTCACATCTGTGGCTCTCATGTCTCGAGAAGGGCAAACTCTCGTTAAGTCTGTTTACTTTCATTGATGGAATAAGGTTTGACCAACATTTTAGACTGACAATCCATTCTGTGAACTGTTACAGCTTTAAAATAACTTTCACCACTAAAGGGTTTATCACAAGTTCCACCCATTCACTTTCATAAAACTTTTTGCTAGTTTCCTGTTTGAAATGAGTGACGTTGTGTGGCTAACCACCTCATACTGGCGGTGTATGTGGCCCTGACTATGAGATAGATACATAAGAAGAGAAATGGGCACATCAGAGAGGGTTTATAATACTTTGAAGTAACAGATAGATTTGGGCTGATGGAAACCCAAGATACCTTCTCCACTTTGCGAGGATGTCACAGCCCCAAAACTTGGATTGTGTGGTTAAGATTTCAGTCTGATTCCCTGCACTAAAGGTCCAATATCAACTGTCACACTGTAAGGACACCTTTATATGAGATAGACACCAAAGTCACTCATGTTGTAGTTTCAGGACAATATGTCTCAAAGAAATTAAAGACAGTAGAAGAATAAAGGGCTGTAACTGTTACTTAATATTTTAGGAGAGCCAGTGTGGTCATGTGTACTTCTCCATGTGTGCTGATGGGAATAAAGGGAGATTTTCATATTAGAGGTTATGCATGAAGAACTATCAGAAACTATTTTTTTTAATATTAGGATTGGAGCTGCAACTAATGATTATTTTCATTATGGATTTATTTGTGTATTATTGATTAATTGATTGGTTGTTTGGTCCATACATTTTCAGAAAATGGTAAAAAGACTAAAAGGACCCTTTAGATATCTTCTATTGTCCCGACCCACAGTCCACAACCCAAAAATATTCATTTTACTGTATAGAAAAAAATTATATTTGGTGATTAATTTAATAGTTGGCAACTAATTGATTAATCAACTAATTGTTGCAGCTCAAATTAGGATGCATAATGTAGCCATTGAAAAGCATGATACCAAATCATCTAAAAAAAAAAAAAACATTAAAGGTGCAGTGTGTAGAATTTAGAGGCAGACTGGACTTGGCAGAAATGGAATAAAATAGTCATGAATATGTTTTAATTAGTGTATTGTTGTGTTTTTGTTAAGTTAGAAGTAGCCTTTATATCTGCATAGGGAGTGGCTCCTCTTCCACGGAGGACTCCATGTTGCACTGCCATATTTCTACAGTAGCCTAGAACGGACAAACCTAAAATTTTCTTTTAGAGAGGGTCTTTCGCAGTTTTCACTACACCATAGGTTCTTCAACACGATAGAAGGGGAGGGAGAGGGGTATTTACTTGGTTACAGTCTGCAACTTCACGGCTAGATGCTACTAAATCCTAAACACTGATCCTTTAAAATAACCAAAAATGGCTGGGACCTTTATTTCATCAACAGAGAGCACCACACCTTTATTACAGACATTAAATTATTTCAGTAAATTCACCTGCTTTATGTAAAAGTAAGAGTTACAAATAGTAATATAGTAATAGTTTCCCTAGTAATAGTAAAAATTACAGTTTTTCTGCATGAGTATTCATAACCACAACAAAGTAAAATATTCATATACTATTATTATATATCTTACATGTTAATAAAGTGAAAATATGTTGATGCTACTTGTAGTTCTATACACAAACCTGATAGATATACACACAATTTACTGTTACTGTTATTGAGATCTGTCCGCTTTTAAAGGCGCAGGATTGATTTATTTACCAGGAATGTCTGTGATAACCTTCGCTGTTTTTGGAAGGATTTTTTTATTTCGTTTGGTTCATTTTCACCAACACTGTTTAATTGATGCGTTTGCCCTCATTCGGCCTGGGAGCTGCCCAGTACAATTCCTCTAAAGCCATGTGAGGGCTGAAGAACGACAAAGGGGAAATGATTCACTTTCCTCACACATATTTCACCCAAATTCACCTTTCCTGTCCTAAAGCTGATCTTCATCTGGCCATCTGATGACAAACACGCAAACTGACGTGAATGTTAGCTCAAGATTTAGTCTCTGACGAAGCAATGAATATCCTGTTTGGCCTGTTGGCAATAAACTATCAACCAATATATTCACAACACTGCTGCGTCATATCATCATCCATGCTGATTAATATTCTGAACATATTGCATTTGACTCATGGAGGCCACTGAGTTTCTCAAGCATAACAGATGTGAAAAGACGACACTGACAGAGACTGTGTTAAAGAGCTGAGAGATAAACAGCAGAGAATCTGGGAGTGTCCGTCACTTGTTGCCAACACAACGTTCCAGTCTGAGTTTTGTTGCCCAGGCTGGATCCAGAGAGAGAAAATGAAATAATGAAAGAGACACATGCAGAGGAAGTGAGAGAGAAAAATAGAGTCCAGTGTCCCAGTTCTTCCAACAGACTCCCAGTGGAGGGGTCGTTCTGCAGTTGAACTCTCCCCCTCCACTGGTTTTGCATGGTGGCTGCTGATGGCTGTGTGTTGGCTGTCAGGATGCTGGCCAGCACCAACGCTCATCCTCAGAGGGTTGTTGTTCCGGTTCTGAGCTGCTGGAGACCAGCCAGATAACTGACAGCCTGTCAGACAGCACAGCACAGGGAGAGGCACAGAAAACCCTCTAGGTCAGAGGTCAGATGCTCTA
Organism: Scomber scombrus; assembly: GCF_963691925.1. NCBI lineage: Eukaryota > Metazoa > Chordata > Actinopteri > Scombriformes > Scombridae > Scomber > Scomber scombrus. Next base: position 18,362,868 of record NC_084982.1, on the reverse strand, counting down.
TCAATTAAAGTGGCTATAATCAACATTTTTATAATAACAATGTATGAAATGGTGATATGCAATGTCAGAGGCGTCAATCATAATGAAGCTACATAGAATTATCACCTGATTCTGCAGCTCCATGGGACTTAAAATAACTTTATATCAAGTTCTAGATTCATTTTAGTCATTTTTTCTGTCCAGCTACAACTTTACTGTTTTGGTTCACTCTCAGCACTTTCATTGTGTCATTTTCTGCCATAGCAGGCAGCTGTTTTCGATTAAAAAGCTCTAAAAATCCACTGTCCACAACCTGCTCAGCACCAAACTGCAAAGAGAAAGAGTTTTGGTGAACAGAGTGGAGCATTTAGCAGCTAAGGAGCCTGATAGTTCCCTCAAGAGTTGGTACAGAGCAAAAACAGAGCTAAAAGAGAGTCAATATTGGATTTACATTCATCAGGTGGACAAAAATACAATTTCAAATGAATGATAATGTTGCTCCGTAACAGCTGGATGTGTAAATTAAAGTTCACATATCAACTTGAATGGTGATAATGTGTCAATGTTGTGTTAACAACTTATTCCCATTGCCCCCAAGTGGTCAAAACATCCACTAATTCAGGTTTAAAGCTTCACTAATTAATATTTTTATATCAGTAATGGATGAAATGACTAATGGTTACATGAAAGGGATACATTTAGTTATATGATTTTAGCATCTTTCAGTTCAATGTTTTGGTTTAACAATCTGCAGCCTTACTTATTTTGGTTCACCTTTTTTGATATAAAAGCTCTGACAAACTCACTGAACACTACCTGTCCAGCACCAAGTGGCATAAAGACACAGATTGTCACAAGCTGGTGAATGTAGTGGAGCATTTAAGAGACAAATATTTCCAGTCAGTGAAGACCGGTGACACCCATCAGTTGGCCAGACTGTGAATGAATGCTAATTTTGATCCATATCTACTAGATGTTGAGGATGTGTTGTTTGCTAAAATGTTATCTATAACAAACTAGAGTTAACATATCAATATTTCTCAGCTAGATCCTCTGATCCCTCAAGTGGACTAAAAACTTGAAAATCAATGTACACATTGCAGGTTTAAATGAATGAGCTGCTTTTAAAACTGTTCAATGTTTGATATTGAAGAGTCAGCATTATAGGCCTGGTTATCTCTTAACATACTAGAACCATGTAAGTGTAATATCTTTGAGTTTTTCTAAGCTGGGGATCTTCATCCATGTTGCTCTTTTCCCTTGATGTCTATTCTCAACTGTCTAGTATAGACAAAATGCCCAAAAACTAATTCAGAAAAAAGCTATCACTATCCTACAGCAACATTCTTTTCTTAACACTTCACCTCTGGGGATGTTTTGTTAGTTTATATGACTAAACAATAATTTTGAGCCAGGCTGAAAAAAACAGATACATAATATGAATACACGCCCAGATCCATGGTGACAGTTTTTCTGCCTGTGCCTTGTGCTCACTCAGCTTTAGGAAGGAAATGGCAGATTCCCAACGGAGACAGTCACTGCCATATTTAGGACCTCAAGCCTTTGTTAGAGTAGACGAGCACAGCTGCCAATTGTTCTCCACCCAAAATCATTGCCTCCGCAGAAAGCAACAGTACTTCTGACAGCATCTTCCCCCTCTTTCTGCAGCCTGTACAGGCCAGAAAGGCTAGCTGAGCTCCCTCTGGTGGTCACAGCTGGAAGATAGTTACAATATACATTTAAATTTTTTTTTAAACTAAAAAAAAGTTGACAAAGTGAAAGAAAAACAATCAAAGAGTGGGGTTAGATTACCTGTCATGGCATCCACCACGTTGACCCTGATTCTAAAATTAATTTCAAGTAAAAGGAAATTGTTTCACGCCTGAAACAGACAGCAAGTGACTTAGGAGGGACATAATTGTTGTAGGGCTGCAACTAATGATTATTTTCAGTGTGGATTAATCTGACTTTTGTAATGGATTGATTCATTGTTTTGTTTAATAAAGTGACAGAAAATAGTAAAACATGTTTATTACAGGTTTTCATAGCTCAGGTTGATGTGTTCAACATACTTTTATGTTTGCTGCTTAGCTTACAGTGATCTAAAAACAAAGTACATTTGAGAGGTTGGAACCAGCAAATGTTTGGTGTTTTTGCTTGATAACAGTAATTAACTTTTAAATCATTTTTTGTCAACTATCTAGCAACTAACAACTAAAAATTGACTAAATTAACTAATTTCAGAAGCAGAGATAACAGGCACGGGAATATTTCATTGCTTATCTGAAATGAGTAGTTAAACCTACTGTGCATTGTGTTGTTTTTCCACAGACACTGAACAGACACAAACCTTCACAGAAACAAGCAGCAGGTCATTCGAAACTGTACGTCTGTCGACTGAGCCATTCACCTCCACCCTTGTTGCGGCCACCACTGAGGCCAGCAGCAGCAGCAGCAGCAGCAGCAGCAGTATCAGCAGCAGCAGCAGCAGCAGCAGCAGCAGCAGCAGCAGTATCATCAGCAGCAGCAGCAGCAGCAGCAGCAGCAGCAGCAGCAGTATCAGCAGCAGCAGCAGCAGTGACAGCAGCAGCAGCAGTGACAGCAGCAGCAGCAGTGACAGCAGCAGCAGCAGCAGCAGCAGTGACAGCAGCAGCAGCAGTAACAGGACTGATCCCCTTAACACGGACCGGCTGCCACATGTCTCCCCTGTTGTGTCCCAGCAGGCCATGTCCTGGATGGTGACAGAGGACTCCAGTATGCCCCAGGACAGCCCTGACAGCACTCTCCGACTGGGAGACGCCACATCCTCTGCATCACAGACAGCCATCCTCACCGACAGCACCTACACTTCCACCACCATCAGCCGGGCCGGGGAGAGGACCCTGCTTTCTGTCACCTCCTCATCTAACAACAGCACTTCCTCTGCATTTACAGAGGACTCCAGCTCCCATCAGCCCTTCTCTACCACAGGGGGCACAGAGACTGAGGACTACACCCACAGTGCTCCGTCCACCAGGACTGACAGCAGAGACACAACAGACCAGCACATCACTCAGTCCTCCGGGGGGATATTTTCAGAAAGTGGGAGCCCAGGAGTATCCAGAGGAACCCAAACTTTAACCGGAGCACCTAATGCCACAGAGCATGAACACAACTCAACATCAAAAGGGACTTCAGACTCAACACCACATCTCAGGGTGACTGAGCCCAGCACTGACCAATCTGAAGTGTCCGTTTCATCCACACCTCCTGTCATTTCACCTGCAGGTGTTCCTACCAAAATATCAGGGACAGATCAAGGTTCGGGCTCTAGTGTTAGATCCTCCACAGAGTCTTCCACTGGAGCTTTCAGCTCCAGCACTCAGAACCAAGATGGAACAGAGGAGAAAAGTGTGAGCTTCACTCTGACCACAGCGCCCCCCACAGTCAGCAGCAGTACAACTGAGCTGGACAACTCTCTGACTGAGACACCTGTGCTGGCCACCGATGTACTCTTCACCACCACAGCTGTCACTGTTACAGAAAGGTACATTTTTATTAAAATTTGTCCTCAATTAATAACAAAATGTTTTTTTCCAAGGAAATATATTTGTTTGTTGAACTAGCACAACAGCAGATAATGGGATGTAATATTATCATTATGATCAGTATTTAGAAACATATAGCTTTATATAGTTTTAAAGAATTGCAACAATTTGCAGGAGATTGGCAAGCTCAGATCAGCAGCCTTGATAATATTTTATCGTTCATTATATTGAGTGATCAACACAATTGTAACATCAGTCCTGAGGTGCACTACCCAAACATTCACTTTCAGTTCTTGTCAAGAGTCTGTGAGATTGATTCAAAGTTGCATTCATTTATTTACTCTTAACAGATCACAGATAACAGAGGAAGACACTTTTAAAGCCACTGCCTCCACCACCACCACCCCTCTTCTACCTGCCACCTCATCTTCCAGGTTCAGCAGCACCGCCAGTATCTCCACTCCAGGGTCACTGACCCAAGCTACCGTCCTTTACACCACACCCTCCACCACTGCCTCCACCCTGGACCAGCAGACCTCTGCAGTGCACTCCACTCACCGCTTGTCCCCCAGCCAAACCCAGGGACCATCAACTGGGGTGGCAAACCCTACAAACGTCACCACCCTACACTTAGACACAAGCACAGGCACTCTGGCCCACAGCCAGCACATCACCACTACCTACACCCACAGCACCCCAACTAGGAGCACAGAGGCTCTTCACACCACCGGGAAACAGACAGACAGTGGAACCACAGAGCCGGTGGTGACAACATCACTCCATCCCACCAAGGCAGCACCGCCACCAAGTTAGTAGTTGACACTCTTCTTTCAGTTTTTACAGAACTTTCCAGTTCATTTTTTTTTAGAAAATGTGGTAAAATGTCTGTTCTCCTCTCTGAACTCCAGGAAACCCCTGTGTGTCCAATCCTTGTATGAATGGGGGGATGTGTGTAAGCTATAAAGGGCATCAATTCAGCTGCCACTGTCAACAGGCATGGACAGGACCAACCTGCAACCATGGTAAGGATCTGTTCTCTACCTCCTAACAGTTTGGTAGCAATGTTGAGTTTAGTTTGTTGTTTGTGTTTCAGTGCACCCGAATATGAAATCTTCAGACATTCGCACATTCAAACAGGTTTTAGATGGATATAACTTCAAAAATAAACACATTGCAGCTGATGTTTGTTGGATTTGTAGTTTCAACATGAAATAAAGATTTGTTTAAAAAAAGTTGTTTAGATTTTCTTTTGTGTCTGATTTGTTCATAACATGTGGGTTTCATTTCTTCAGGATGTGGTGCTAGACTTCAGAAACATTCAATTTTACACTGCAGTAGGAGGCTAAGAATATCGTACGCTGCTATCTTTGTTGCCAGTAAATGGTTTTAGGAAACCACAGCAGGCACGGCCAAGGATCTGTCACTTAAAACACAGTGTGTATTGGAACAATTTCACTAGTTATAGGTATAGAAGCTCTACAGGGAGTCAGTCAGTCATGATGATTGTGTCTGGTGTAGTGTAATCCAAGTTTTGTGCAAGTTTAGGAAGTTAAGGTGCAGATTGAAAATAAAGATTTTATATGTAGGTTTATGGATTTAGTGAAGGCCTTTTTAAGTATAACATTATAACAAGCATGTAATTGTGTGTCCAGACGTGGATGAGTGTGAGAAGGACCCCTGCCCTGTTGGCTCCAGATGTGTGAACACAAGAGGTTCCTTCACCTGTGAATGCCCGCTGGGTTTTGACCTGGAGGACGGACGGAGCTGCACCAGAGGTAAGACCCTTAACTATGCTGAAATGCCTCACTGCAGTAAAATCTTTATATCTTTAATTCATATCTTATTCTGCTTCACTGACAGTAAATTTCACCCTCTATAGCAAAGACATTTCTGGGAACTTTCAGCGTAAACAGACTGCCGCATGACCCTGTTATCTTCAAGAGCCCCACCATGCATGAGCTCCAGAGAGAGATCATTCAGCTGGTGAGAAGCGGTTCACATCGCTGCATATTCTTCTCTGTGTTTATGTGAATTATATCTGATACATGATATCTCCTCCTTCCTTCTCTTCAGCTCAATGCCTCGTTGTCAGTCCTCCGAGGATACAGCCGCTCAACTCTTAGTAAAAAGTAAGTTCCTGCCATGACAAAGCTGTTCATTTTCTGTGCATCCTCTGTAGGTTTTAGATATATTTTCAAAACCACAAATGGAACAAGTGATTACCTCTTAACAACCTATTGACCATTATTAAAATCTAGACAAGCACATTTTTCAACGATTAAGTGACAATAACTGGCCTGCCATATAAGATTATCTCACTTGTTCCAAAAGCAATTCCTCTTGTTGTAATTTCCTTCATACTAGTGGAATGATGTGCTTGTTTTGCTATTTTCCATGACTCATTTTATGCTGGCTGTGTCCGAAATCACTCCCTGTTTCACTCATTCACTGCTGTATATATATAACACATAGAATACACACTGAATAGTTTACTCAGTAGTGAGCAGCAAATCAATATTTAGGAAACTAACTAATTGTCGTCAGTTTGTGTCATCACCATCAGCTATCGGGGTGTGTGTCAGTGGTGACAGTGGTTTTCACATTTTTAAAATGTGGAGGATTGCATTGTGGGATTATTAGCAGAAGGTAGTGTACATGCCACTACTTTTTCTGTTTCAATGTGGAATTTTTGAGGGCATTGTATAGTTGATATATTCACACACTCAGCATTCAGACACTCAAATAAAAAGGAGGGTAAATGGGGAGTGATTTCGGACACAGCCAAAGATTTAAAAAGTAGATGTCATATAAAGATTGTAGATACTAGATGGTAGAACATGGACATTTTGTCAATGCAGACCTCTTTAAAGACCTCTTATCTCCTCCCCACAGAGAAGGGAACGGAGTTCATATATTGGCTGTCAACATGTTTTCCCTGTCCACTGATGTGACGAGCGCTGAGGTCTACAACAGCATCAAGATGTCTCTCAGTAACTGCAGCTCCTCGCTGGCCCACTGCCGGATGGTCCTGCACCACCAGCTCACTTATCAATGTAAATGTTATATCCAGTCATCTGTATTTATTTTCAGCCTTCAATCCAACTGAGAGCAGACTATCTAAAGCAATTGTGGATATATTTTCAGCCACTAGAGGGCAGAGTTTAGCCATAAATAGCTCCCTTGTTGAAGAAGCATGTCACTCACATACTTGACATGACATCATTCGTCTGCTATGTTTCACAACATTACACTACAGGGACAAAATGAAAAGACAATGGTGCAATACTGTTACATACTCATATTATATATATCATTTACATAGTACACAATGAAATTAATATAAGTGGAATTTTCACTTCCTCTTGACATGAAACCTGATAATGAATTGAGGGAAACAACGAAGCAAACATTGTTGTTTTTTCTGACATCTTATTGTCTTAGTCATGACTAATTCTGTCCACGCTGTGTTCCAGTGGAGAGTCTGTGTTCAGCCCAGACAATTCAGTGCGATACGGAGCGCTCCACCTGTACGGACAACAGCGGCACAGCCCAGTGCGAGTGTCTACAAGGATATTACAAACACAACCCTGATGACCTGTCCTGCTTAGGTAAGCTCCATGTGTGTGTGTGTGTGTGTGTGTGTGTGTGTGTGTGTGTGTGTGTGTGTGTGTGTGTGTGTGTGTTGTGAATTGCCAGTGAATAAAGACACCATAAAATACCAACAAACCAAATCATAAACTACGTATTGCACCTCATTACATTTTCCTATCACGGTTGGGAGCATGTGTAGGTATGATTACAACCCTTTCTTCCTTCACAAAAATGCCTTTCATGGGGAAATGTAGCATTTTAAAATGTGTTAAATTCAAGATTAGCAAAAATTGAATTCAATTTCTGATCAAATTATCTTGTTTCAGAATGCGGGGATGGCTACAAGCTTGAAAATGGCACCTGTGTCCTGTAAGTTCAGCTATATTTCTTTTTTATGTGTGCATCTGTCCAGTTACTCCGACAGCTTTAAGACCACTTTTTCACTGCAAATTCTGTTTCTACTTTTCAGGTGCACGTTTGGATTTGGGGGATTCAACTGTGGAAATTGTAAGTGACACTGGAAATCTATAACATGTTCAATATCAATAGAAAATAGTTTTAGATCTTTATTTGTGTAGTTACATATTTAATATGTTTCTTTTTGACATTCCAGTTTACAAGCTTATTGCGGTTGTGGTGTCACCTGCAGGGGGCGGCTTGCTCCTCATCCTCATCATTGCTCTCATTGTCACTTGCTGCAAGTAAGACTGCTGTTATTATCAGTGTAGACAGTTTCCTTGTTTTGCAAACTTTTACAACCCTAAATTACCATTTTCTTACATCCTGTGTAGTAGTATGTTTTGTTCTACTTTAGAATATAATATCAAATATATAAATATACTAATATTTAAATAGTAACTTGAAGACTCAATTCACCCAAATTCCAGACACAATACATAGTTTACATAGTTTTCTAAAATGTTTGATATCTTTTTCATCCCCAAGGAGAGACAAGAACGACATCAACAAGATCATCTTCAAGAGTGGCGACCTCCAGATGTCTCCGTACGCAGACTTCCCCAAAAATAACCGTATATCCATGGAGTGGGGCCGAGAGACCATTGAGATGCAAGAGAATGGCAGCACCAAGAACCTGCTGCAGATGACGGACATTTACTACTCTGTAAGGAGACATACAGCACAGCGTAATACAACTCTCATTTTGACTCCCACTGCTTTGTTTGTTTGTGTGTGTGTGTGTGTGTGAGAGAGAGAGAGAGAGAGAGAGAGAGAGAGAGAGAGATAGAGAATACCATTGATAAATCACTATATTAGACAATATAGTGTAATGACATCTTATAACTTATTTTCTCTTATTCTGTGCTCTTTCTCGCAGCCTGCATTGCGTAACTCTGACCTGGATAGAAATGGCCTGTACCCGTTCACAGGTCTGCCGGGCTCTCGCCACTCATGCATCTACCCCGCCCAATGGAACCCATCCTTCATCAGTGATGATTCTCGAAGAAGAGACTACTTCTAATCGCCCCACTCTGAACATACACAAACACACATACAACACACAAACAACCTGAGAAAACTGCCATCTCTTATACTGACAATTGTGATATGTCATGAGCCGCACATTTTCAAGAACCCATTTGACCATCTGCATCCTGGGTTACACATTAGTTATGGAAATGTGTGTGTGTGTGTGTGTGTGTGTGTGTGTGTGTGTGTGTGTGTGTGTGTGTGTGTGTGTGTGTGTGTGTGTGTGTGTGTGTGTGTGTGTGTGTGTGTGTTTGTATCTGCGTATTATGGAAGTGCACATTTTTGCAAGTGAAATGTTTTCGGAGTGTTGTGTGATCATTTCAGTGTTTTTGCATGTTTTAGCTCATTTACTTCAACTCGAATGTTTAAACTGTCACAGTCTTCCTAAGCGTACTGTGGTGTGATTGTTTTTTCTGCCTTGCAGGCAGCCAATGATTCTCATTTACTTCGCTGTATGATGCAAAACAAATTGCAGACACTTGAAACATACTAAAGGTCACTCAACCATTACAGTAAACAGCATGTCTGTCTTCCCTGACTTGAGTTATGTTGTTGCTGCCTGGTAATGCAGTGCAGACTTTCTTGAGGTCTGCACTGCATTACTGCACTTGGTTGAAAAAAAGCAGATTTGATGCTCACTGCATTCACAGAAAGAATGGGAATTATTGGTTGCCAGGGCAGAGGACATATTTAAAATAAATGAAAGACAGCAGATATGTAAAGTATGTGAGATATGTAGTAAATAGACTTGAACATGCAAAAACATTGACACAGTCCTTTAAATGCTGAAATATGAATATGTGCATGCCACTGCTGTGATTTGAAAATAGATAAGAGTCTGCGTATTAATGGGACATGACAATAATAAACCACTGAAGGATGCACAAAGTTTAGTTTGATACCAGTAGAAACTGAGGAATGACTTTGTTATCTGATGCCAGCTTTTATTTATTCCCTGTATGTCCAACTCCTTGACATGTAGCATAGTGGACATCTCATTCAGACACACTGACAGACTTAAGACAAACCTGTGGTTTATGTGTATGTGTGTGTGCGCGCGTGTGTGCATGTGCCTGCATGTGTGTGTGTGTGTGTGTGTGCGTGCATGAGTGTGTGTGTGCATGTGTGTGTGTGTGTGAGGAATAACTATTTGTATACCAGAAGTTTTATTACTGTTGATGAGTATTTGAATGTAAATATGTATCATACTTTGTTTGGAATAGTATTTTTATGTGACTATTTTCTCTCTTTGTGTATGTATGATTTGTTGATTCTGGCGTTTTAGTCAGACGTGTTTATTTAAATAAAGTTATTGCACAGCAGTTTGATTATTATTATTGTTGTTATTATTGTTATTATTATTGTGTTCATCATATTTTTTGTGGATTTATGGTAGCAAGAACTCACTCAGTTAAAAGTGTTTCAATAGTTCCACATAGAATAAAAAACAGCAACACCTCCAATTGTGGGTACAGTTGGTTACGTAATGTATATAACTATTCTGATCCATTAACTGTACCAGTCAACAGTTTGGACACACCTTCTCATACAAATGAATTGAAAGGTGGTTTCCCGAAAGGTTTCTTGTAAGGCTCATGTATAGGACAGAACTGATCACAAACGAGGAACAATTACCTGTTAATATTTTTGCTTTCCTAAACCACTAATGGCATACTATCATATTGGTAAGCAGGCTTTCATATCTATCAATGGTCCTCTCATCTTTCTCAACCTCACTGAAAACGTCTTCTATGCAATTTGCTTGATCTTCCCGCCACGCGACAGACAAAGACTCAAGCATCCTTTAAGGTTACTCCTGATATTTCTAGTCTGCTGCTCAACTGTTTATTGTGTCTCTTTAGCATCACTGTGTTATGTGTTACAGAAGAAAAAAGTCAATGAAATGCTTTTAGTAGCATGGATGACTGTGCTGTACTTTGTGCATAACATCATGGCATCTCATGTATGGCTGACTTTATACTACTACATCCAGATAGTCCCAGCCCAGCGAGCTCTATTGATTTGGGTGAAGAGAAATATCAAGGTTATCATCTACATGGCTTTGCTTCTTGAGGGGATTTTTTTTTTGTTCACTGAAGGTGTCGCTAGTGCATATGGATTACTTCAGAATGGATTAATTTACAACGTCAGCACATTGACTGCACATTACAATGATGAACTGTACCTCACAAACCAAGTTTTGTTTTTTAGCAATTTAGCGTACTTTGTTGTCTGTCTATGTATAATGACAGTGTGTAGCTTGTCCATAGTCCACTATCTGCTTGGACACATGACAAGTGTGGCACAGAGTGGCAGCTCCTTCTCCACGCTTCGAAGCCAGATGAGAATCGCCATCACTGGAATTTTTCAAGGAGTGCTCTACTTCCTTTATTCCACTTTCTATGTCTCTGTTTCACTCTTCAACTTACACTCAACTTGCTGTTACGTCGACCCTTTTGTGTCCTTCACAGTTACCTCACTGTACCTATCGGGCACCACGGTCAGCCTGGGCATCGGTCAGGTTGCTTTCAGGCAAGGGGCAGCAGATCTGTGGAAGACACTTAAAGCCCTTGTTGGTGTTGGCAAGGTGACAAATGATGTGACACTGCATTCAGTTGACATCAGTTGAAATAATGTTACTTCTGATGTCCAAATAACATTGTGATTATTTTAAGTAACCTCTGAATATCCTCTTGTGGTCCTTGATTTGCTGCACATTAACTGACTTGATATCGGTTATGACGCTCTTCTTTGCTGAGGTCACAACAAATAACTTTAATTTTCTATTGGTTTCATGTATGTAGTGATGGCTTGGAGTTAGTTTACTGGTATCATCCTCATTTTGGCCAAACTTCCTCTATTGGCACAGATCATACCTGCACAGTGAACCCTCTTTGTCTGGATAAAGAAGAACATCAACTCCATCATCTACTGCATTTGGCTTGTTGAGAAAATATTAAGTTTGTGTGATGTTGATACCAAGTTTATAGAATACCTTACTTAATCTAATACTTTTTTTGTTGGTTTTACTTCAAATTTCACAATGTATTGTAACTTTGTATATTTACCAATACCTTAATTTGAATTGTGGCAAATATCTATACTGTTAGTGAGAGCCCACTTCCTATTCAGGTGATGTCCAGTGGTTCAACTGTAGTTTACCTGCTTTCATGTTGTGAGGGTCACACTTGGCTGTATATTTCTTTTTGTATCAGTTGTAGAGATTGATTGATAGTGATTTTCTGTGAAACAGAAGTTGCTGAAACTTGATCAACTATGTGAGCAATAATTAGTACAAGTCATACATTTTATTGTGTGAGATATTTGCTTTTTGTACAAGTGCTTCTTTCGTCTTGTTTCAGATTTAGTGGTCATGCTTAAACATCATTAAAATGTATCTTAACATCAATTATGTTTGATTAACATTTGTCTGTCTCATTCACTGCAGTTTTAATGACCTCTGTTCTCCTATCAAACTGATCATTAACCCCTGTTCTCCCCACCTCATCCCACTTTTTTGTTGATCCTGCCACGTGGCTGCAATGCTGAAGCCACGTGGGGTTCAACTCAAGTTACTGGCCTTCTGATGACACTTAAACCTCATACGAATTCCTGCCTCATATAATTCGTGCCAAGTTTTCAGACCCTGTTTAGGTGCAAAAAGGTGTGAGACTGAAAATACTTTTAAACAGTACCTTGAGCAATTTCAATATCCATGCTGCAGGTGCATCTGCAGTCTGAGTTAGACCAGTCAGGTGGGTGTTTCTGAAGTTACAGTCCTTTTAGCATGTAATCCCCTTCTTTGTGCTTCAATACACAGTGTAATTTTGCTAATCCGAGGCATAGGATTGCCACACAAAGCAGGAATTTATGCTAAAAACATTGTCATTTCAGAAAAATTTTAAAAATGTGAACCAGTGATTACCAATTCACGGTCACAAAGAAAGATTTGAGAGATTGAGACATGATCAATGGGATACAAAAGGGAAAAAAAGTTCTAATACACAAATTTGAATAGATTTTCTTAACAACATTTCTCTAATCTGATTTAACTTCATTGGGCCTCAAAGTGTTATTCAGATGAAACCATCAAAGCAGTTCAGAGGGGAAGTCTCTCTCTGGCAGAACTGCTTAACACAGCTACACACTGTTTTTCTGTGAAAGGATCACAATGGATAAGGTTGGGAGTCACTGGTTTAGGCCTTAACAATGTTATATTCTTTTTTCATGATAAATGTAATACAGTATGAAAAGTAGGTAGTAGCAGGATAGCTGTCAGAATTTTTAGTGGGGTAAAATTGGACAATATTTCCAGCAGAAATGTAGTCGAGTATAGGTTTAAAGTGTATTAAGTACACATTCCTCAAAAATTGGATGTAAGTACATTACTCAGTAATTTCTGAAATTACTGAGGTGACAGGTACAGCATGAATCCTTTCACCATATTTCAAAGAGGCTTCATTAACTATTTAGTCGACAGGAAATGAATCAGTGAATGAATCAGTCCCTAGCAGTGTCAGAGTCATTAACACAAATGTGAGAGTGCGCTTTGCTCATAAAAAAGGTAATGAATGATTTTCTTCATTTTTTGTAAATCCAACCAATAAACCTGTGACAAGTAGCAACAAATGCTTGTGTTTATAATTGGCTCTGCAAGAGCAATTACTGCATACAACTTTACAGGGATGTATAAAGTTGCCCTAAATTGAAGAAAATGTTCACACAACACTTAATAACCAAAATCAAATCAGTCTCAATGATGGCATGAGCATGTTTGCATGACCACACCATTGAACTAGTGTCCTTAAATAAACAAGAAAAAGGACCAAATTTACACCTAAATATTCCACTGCACAAAAGTCAACATTTGTTTTGCTATCTTATCCCCAACATGTAATACACATGATCTTAGTCTAAAAATATGTTGGTTGTTGCAACCTTTTCTTTAACTTTGCATAAAAATATTTAGTTTATGAACTTCAATCAGTGTGCCTGGAACCACGCCCGCCGATAGGGGGGGACAAACGGGTCTGTTGTCCCGGGCCCATGATATGGGGGGGGCAGAACTGGGCCCACATTAAATTATGGAATAATTTTTCAAAATAGGCCTATCTGTGGAAAAGATGTGTAATATTTGAGTTACATTGTTTTCTTCCTAATCGCTCTTGAAATAGTGGTCAAGAACCACCCCACCCCCAACACAAAAATGGTTTGGCCACTGATCAAAATTTGATGTTGTCATTTGAAGTTCAGTACGCTAAAAATGTCCGGTCAGCCCAAGTCCAGTGCTCAGAAAAGTAAAGAAAAGATAAGAGGAAAATAGAGGCCTTAGAGATTTTCTAAACAAATATTTTTAAAAAAGGTGGTGACGGTGAAGCTGGAACTAGTAAAGTCAACGTAGAGCAAGGTAAGAAACAGCGCAGCCAACGTTTACCGGCAGCCTTGTAACGTAACCTAACAGGTCAGCTCTAATGTTAACGTCCATTAGCTTGTATAAAAGCCTGACACACAACACGTTGTCTTTGACAGAAACAGTTGATTTTGGTAGCTCCGTCAGAGAGGAGAGAGATCCAGCTACAGTCAGGTGACCGAGAGAGTGATGCGGGACAGCTGCCCCGCAACGGAGGGACAGAGCAGGATGGATCAGAGACTGATCAGACATTTAATTTCAGCAACTTAGGTAAAGTTAGAAAGAGATTGGCAGATTCGAACTTCAGCGATCAATAGCTCACAAACGAAACATTGTTAAAACATAAAAAATGTCTCTTTCCTATCGTAGTAAGGTAGACTATTGACTACAAACTCATTTTCGCCAAAACGAGTCGTCCTCCGCTTAGGGACCGTCTACAAAGTGCAGTACCAAAGCAAAAAATATTAAATGTCTCCACTTTTATTCACTGTAGTCTCACCAAATTCACTCCACACATCAACGGTCACCTGATAATCACACTACAACAGTTATTTCATAAAAACATATTTTTGCATATTTTTGGGGAATTTTATTGTGAAAAATCTTCAATATCGTCAATATTATACACTGTATACTCACCAAAATCATGCTACACAACAAGGGTCACCTGATAATCATACTACAACAGTCATTTCAGAAAAAACTTTTTGCATATTTTTGGGGAATTTTATTGTGAAAAATCATCAATAGCGTTAATATTATACACTGTATACTCACCAAAATCATGCTACACAACAATGGTCACCTGATAATCATACTACAACAGTTATTTCAGGAAAAAAAAATTGCATATTTTTGGGGAATTTTATTTTGAAATATCGTCAATAGCGTTAATATTATACACTGTAGGATGACCAAAATCATGATACACAACAAGGGTCACCTGGTAATCATACTACAACAGTTATTTCAGGAAAAAAAAATTGCATATTTTTGGGGAATTTTATTTTGAAATATCGTCAATAGCGTTAATATTATACACTGTAGGATGACCAAAATCATGATACACAACAAGGGTCACCTGGTAATCATACTACAACAGTCATTTCAGAAAAAACTTTTTGCATATTTTTGGGGAATTTTATTGTGAAAAATCGTCAATAGCGTTAATATTATACCCTGTATACTCACCAAAATCATGCTTCACAACAATGGTCACCTGATAATCATACTACAACAGTCATTTAATAAAAAAAAAAAATCTTTTTGCATATTTTTGGGTAATTTTATTGTGAAATATCGTCAATAGCATTAATATTATACACTGTAGGATGACCAAAATTATGATACACAACAATGGTCACCTGATAATCATACTACAACAGTCATTTCAGAAAAAAAACTTTTTGCATATTTTTGGGGAATTTTATTGTGAAAAATCGTCAATAGCGTTAATATTATTCACTGTATACTCACCAAAATCATGCTACACAACAATGGTCACCTGATAATCATACTACAACAGTCATTTCATTAAAAAAAAAAATCTTTTTGCATATTTTTGGGGAATATTATTGTGAAAAATCGTCAATAGCGTTAATATTATACACTGTATACTCACCAAAATCATGCTACACAACAATGGTCACCTGATAATCACACTACAACAGTTACTTCATAAAAAAATATTTTTGCATATTTTTGGGGAATATTATTGTGAAAAATCTTCAATATCGTCAATATTATACACTGTATACTCACCAAAATCATGCTACACAACAAGGGTCACCTGATAATCATACTACAACAGTCATTTCAGAAAAAAAAACTTTTTGCAATTTCTAGGGGAGTTTTATTGTGAAAAATCATCAATAGGTTTAGACGGCTAGTGTGCACAATATCCACTTACTTTGAGTTTGGGAGAGCTGGTCTACGGGCCCCTCTCTGGATTGCTGCGACTGTCTTTTCTACCCGGGCTGGTGAAAGCGTGGCGGCTTGTGACACCGGTTTGCCGGTCACACAAGAGATGTCTGGTATGATCCGGCGGGGCCGGGACCAGCCCCACAGCCAAGACCACCTCAGTTAGGTTCTGCTGCTTCCAGTGATCTACGGGTCCTTTTGGAGGCCAGCCAACATGTGTGCTCGCTCGGAGGGGCAGTGCTGCAGAGATGTGGCTCGTCTCCAGCAGCACTTAGAGTACCTAGGCCTGCACCTCAACAGGAAGAAGAGCAGGCTCCAGCCCTCACAGTCCACGGAGTTCCTAGGCATGTGTTTGGATGCCAGGGCAGGGACTCTTTACTTGACTCCTGTGAGACAGGCCGCCTTCAGGGCTTGCTTGTCCCAGTTCCGGCTTGGGGCCAGGGTGACCTGGCTATGTCTCCGCCTCTTGGGGTTAATGGCAGCCACAGTGCATGTCATACCCCTGGTTCTTCTGAACATGCGCCCAGTGCAGCGCTGCCTCCTAGACCTTGGATTTTGCCCACAGAGGAATCTGCAGGCCAGCGTATTGGTGATGCGCAGACTGTGTGTGGCTCTCCGTTGGTGGCGGCGGCCGACCAACTTGGCACGTGGGACGGTACTGGGGCTTGTGTTGCGTCGCCAGTGGTGTCATCAGATGCATCCCTGGTAGGCTGGGGGGCTGTCCACAAAGGCAAGGGCATCAGCGGCCTTCGGCACGGACCCTGGTTAGCGCAGCACATAAACGTTTTGGAGCTGCAGGCTATCCATTTGGCTCTTCTGCACTTCCTGCCAGAGCTACAGGACCACCATGTGCTGGTGAGAACAGACAGTACAGTAGCGGCGGCATATATCAACAGGCAAGGGGGCCTAGGTTCCCCTCGCCTGTGCAGATTGGCTCGGGCAATATGGGAGTGGGCTGATCCCCAGTTCAAGTCCCTGAGGGCCACATACGTGCCGGGTCGGGAGAACCTTGCTGTAGATCGGCTCTCCAGGGGGAGACCCCTTCCCGGAGAGTGGCAGCTGCATCCAGAGGTTGTGAGCGGAATATGGGATCGCTACGGCACAGCCGTGGCAGATCTTTTTGCATCCAGGGAGAACACTCATTGTCCCCTCTTTTTCTCCATGGGGAGGGACAATCCTCCCTTAGGGACGGATGCGATGGCACATCAGTGGCCACTGGGCCTCCTGTATGCCTTCCCTCCGTTCCTCCTCCTGCACCAACTCCTACAGAGAGTCCAGCCTCATCCTGGTGGCCCCCAATTGGCCCCAGATGATTTGGTTTGCCGAGATTCCGCCCCTTCTTCAGGGACAACCGTGGGAGCTACCCATTCGCCGGGACCTCCCGTCCCAGGTCGAGGGAACTCTTTTTCATCCTTTTCCCCAGGGCCTCAGGCTTTGGGCATGGCCCCTGAGAGGGCCGAATTTCTAGCCTTGGGATTCCCCCAGTCTGTAGTGGGTACTTTGCAGGGGGCCCGGGCTCCCTCGACCAGGGTTGCTTATTCCTATCGTTGGGGGGTGTTTCAATCATGGTGTGCCTCACGACACGTGGATCCCCTCTCCTGTATGGCCCCTGGTATCCTTCAGTTCCTTCAGGAGCTGTTAGAGGCAGGCAAGTCTCCCTCGACGTTGAGGGGGACGGTGGCAGCCATAAAGGCGGCCCATGTTGGGCCTCGTAAACTGGCACAGGGTTGTTGTGACCTTATTGCTCAGTTCTTTAGGGGGGCTTGTAGGGTTGCTCCCTCTCCCAGGAGGCCGGGTGTCCCCCCATGGGATTTGGAGATGGTTTTGTCAGCCTAGCGGCATGGGCCGTTCGAGCCTCTGGAAACGGTTGAGCTGAAATGGCTTTCGCTCAAGACTACATTCTTGTTGGCTATTGTGTCGACAAAAAGGGTGGGTGAGCTACATGCCCTTTCCGTGCATGAAGAGTGCTGCCGCTTCTTGCCTGGGAATGCTGGAGTGCTGCTGCGCCCTAATCCTGCATTCCATCCTAAGGTCTGGTCTGAGTCCCACGCCAACCAATCTCTTGAGCTGCGCCCTTTCCGCCCTCCTCAGGATGGGGTATATAGTGTATAATATTAACGCTATTGACGATTTTTCACAATAAAATTACCCAAAAATAAACAAAAACAAAATTTTCTGAAATAACTGTTGTAATATGATTTTCAGGTGACCCTTGTTGTGTAGCATGATTTTGGTGAGTATACAGTGTATAATATTAACGCTATTGATGATTTTTCACAATAAAATTCCCCAAAAATATGCAAAAAGATTTTTTTTCTGAAATAACTGTTGTAGTTTGATTATCAGGTGACCCTTGTTGTGTGGAGTGAATATAGTGAAGACTACTGTGTATAATATTGAAGCTATTGAAAGGAAATCAATGGAACGACAGCACATGACAGTGATGATATTGAAGTATTATACACAAGCACATTTTGTAAAAATAACTGTTGTAGTGTGATTATCAGGTGACCGTTGGTGTGTGGAGTGAATTTGGTGAGACTACAGTGAATAAAAGTGGAGATATTGAATATTTTTCGCTTTGGTACTGCACTTTGTAGACGGTCCCTAAGCGCCGCCCGCAACGCATAGAGAGCAATATATTTCCTGCAGCCTGGAGGACGACTCGTTTTGGCGAAAATGAGTTTGTAGTCAATAGTCTACCTTACTACGATAGGAAAGAGACATTTTTTATGTTTTAACAATGTTTCGTTTGTGAGCTATTGATAGCTGAAGTTCGAATCTGCCAATCTCTTTCTAACTTTACCCAAGTATTTCAGCGATCTTGCACTATGGCCCACTAAAATGACAGAGTCTGATAGAGTAGGAGTAGGAAGAGCAGAGGAGAGGCAGTGTTGGTTAGACTTAAACTACACGTAGTTGAACTACATAGCTTAACTACAATTTGCTGTAACTTGCTGGTAGTTAAACTACATTCATATGTTGTGCTGCGTCAAGTATTTCAACTACTTTTTGGGTCATTTTTTGTAGTTTAACTACTCAATTTACAAACTACAATTTTGGTCAATAACATGAAATATTTTTGTTGGCATGGACGCCTTTATTTAGCAGCGTATATGGCATGTGCTTTAACCACTCGACCACCTGCACATGAAATATTTTTTATTAAAAAAAAGACCTATATAATATAAATGTTATTTTAAATAAAAAAAATTTAAAAAGGCATGAATCATGTCATGACATGCCAACATTGTTGTTCAAGACACACCAATCTAGAATATGTCTGCCTCTTTGGGTTTTTTATTACATTTTTTGTAGACTGATTTACATTTCTGATTTACATGTGGGTATTGGGGTAGGATTTTCATTTTCTCTTTATATTACCCAACATGTCTATGGTGAACCTACAGTATGTTGACCAACATGCCAGCTTTTTTTTCTTTAAAAAAATAAAACTGAGTTGAGAGGCATATTTCTGCTGGCATGTGAATTTTTTGTAGGCTATTATATTTAGTTTCATATAAACCACATGTTGATTTATTTAACGCTGAGTTAAATGAGTATAATGAGTATAAGTAGTTGCTAAAGCTACTTTTTTTAGCTGTAGTTTTACAAACTACATTTCTCCAGGGGTAGTTTGTTCAAACTACTGTCAGGCTGAACTACATGTAGTTTTACAAGGTATGCTTGCAAAGTAGCTTCCCCAACACTGAGGAGAGGAGAGGAAGAGCAGAGGAGAGAAGAGGAGAGGAGAGGAAGAGCAAGGGAAAATGAGAAATCCGGGTGCGTGGGGGCCCATCTAAGATTATCTCTTCCCGGGCCCAGGCAAGACTGTCAGCTGGCCTGCCTGGAACACTCATTGTGTAAACACAATCACAAATAGTCATGAACAAACAAATGATCCATACATGGAATAAGTAATGACTGTATCTATTTCTAGGCAGTTTCACAGAAATTGTCTTTATTTGCATGTTCCAGTTTGCATGTGATGCAAATACCTCCAACTTGTTGCATTTTATGGAGTTGGAGTACCTCTCAGGTGTTATCTGTTAGAGCATCAGAAGGGAAGAAGACACCAAAGCAGAAAGAGCAAACAAAATGAACCTCCTAACTTTTCGCCTAATTAATGGGCCTGTTGTTATTCTCAACATCGTGGCTAATGCATTTTACATCTTTTGCATGTTCAGTCCACGTTGCAGCAGTGACAGGATAAAGCAACCTTTGAAAATTCTCCTGGGGTCCTTGATTTGCTGTACAATAATTTGCCTGGTGTCTTTTACTGTGCTGTTCCTTTTTCAACTCCTAACTGAAAGCTACATGTCAACCTTAAATTTGGTGTCGCTTTTCTGTTTGTGCAGTAGTATGACCTCCTCCGTTTGGCTGAACTTCTTCTACTGCACACAGATTGTACCTGCAAAGCGAGCGCTCTTCATCTGGATTAAGAAGAACATCAAACCCATCATCTACAGCATTTGGGTTCTTGAGAGAATTTACAATTTGCTTGGTTTTACTGTTGTGTCTTTAGAGCTTACTTATTTTGATGGATTTGAATTCAGTCACAATTCCACGGTTTACTATGAGTATTCAGTGTATTTAATTGACATTTTTTTAATGTATATATCATTATGATTTCCATGGAGAAGGCCCACTTCCTTTTCTGCTTTTGTGTAATGGTGATGTCCAGTGGTTCAACTGTAGCCTACCTAAGCAGGCACATGCGGCGTATGACGGCAAACGGACAAGCCTTCTCCTCTTCACGGCTCCGTGGTCAGGTGAGGGTCACCGTCACTGGCGTCATACAAGGAATCCTGTACATGGGCTGTGCTGCGTGGACTTCTTACACGTATCTGTCTCATACGGTACTTCAAACAATCTTCAGTGAAGATATTTATATCACTGTCGCCAACTTGTACATGTTGGGCACCACATTCAACCTGGGAGTCGGTCAGGCTGTATTCAGGCAGAGAGCAGCGGACATCTGGCTCAGAGCAACCAAAGTACAGAAGTCTGAACAAGGAGGATGAGGATGATTCTGAAGCTCAAACAAGGATGTTGGTGAGATGAACCTGATTTAACCAACAGGTTTAACACTGTCTTGGAAATATGAATAGATGCAAACTGCCCTTGAAGTATGGAATATTAGTGTGTGAGTTCATAGACAATAATTGCTTTTGTGTTGTGATTTTGTTTATTTTACATACACCCAGTTGCGGGTATATGGGGCATACAACATATATTGTTATTTTATATAATACTACGTTTTCATCTCTGTAAATGCTTGATTTCTGCATTTCATGTATAAAGATTCAGAATTCAGTGGCTGGAATCCATTTAAATGACAGGTTTATTCAAAGCTTATGGTTTATAACTAGCTGCTAGATGTCACCTTCCACAAGATCTGAAATCTAGAGACTCATTTTTCAGTCCACGTCCATGGAAAATACAGTGCATTGTATAAAATGTCCTTTTATAAATGACTTCCACAAGCTTTTCTATTGTGGTAGATCCTTCATGTCATGCTTGAGGTACTTGAATGGCAAAACATCAAGAATCATAACAATAACTCTCTGTTGGAGACTTTGCCCTTTGATGTCAACTGAGGTCAAATGATTAGATGTTACCTTCATGACCTGTCGGAAATATTCCAATCCACATTGAACATAAATCAACACCTCAAGAAAGTTGTGAAAATACAATTGAGAAAGATATTTTTTTATTTGTGTAATACAAGTTTCTGAAGTGAAGCAATTTATGTGAGCGTCAGTAGTAAAAGTAGTGTATTTTATTGTTCATCCTGTTGTACATAAATGGTGTTGTGATGTTTTTTTTCATTGTAAAACTGTGGCATATGAGCATTTTTGCATGTTTCCTTATTCAGTGTAGTTAAAATATTGTGTTGCCACTGCATACATAATAAACACTTTTGTTGTAGTCTACATTTTGTTTTGATATTTTTCTCTCCATTTTACACCTGACTGTTGTTGTGTCAAAGCCACTTGGACTCAAACTAAGGTCACTGGCTGGCTGTTGGCTCTCTAACCTTACTTGATTCCTGCTACATTTGAAGTTCTCAGACACCATATCAAAAGGTCACATTACGTCAATTATAAAAAAATATTTTAAAAAAAAGCCCTCTTTTTCGATCATGAAGCAACTGCTGTAGCAGCTACAGTGGGCAACAACACTGGCAATTATTTCAGCTGTTTTAAACATGTCCTTGATGCTTTATGGAACTCTTGTGATTGTGACTTGGTATATTGTATATTTATATTTAAGATCTTGTCATTCCAAAAATCTCATGACAATGAGATCCAGATGCTGTAATTATTAAATCATTTTCTAGTAATTATAAGGATCTCATAATTATGAGATCTTTTGAAGAAGAAGGTTTAGCATTTTTTGCCTTTATTTGGCAGTCAGAGACATGCAATAAACACAGCTGAAATCAAACCTTGTACATAATTATTGTTATTATCTGTATAATAATGTTGCATAACATGCTTAATTAAAATAACAAGATAGTGAAGCGATAAATTACAAGACATTTTTTCCTTTGTGCAGGTGGTGCATTTTGGCACAGGAAATAGACAATGTTTATGTAGAATGCTTAGAAGACCTATTTTCATAATGAGATATCATGAAGAACATTAGTTTAGGGTAAAAACACAGACTTTGGAAGATTTTTCACACTGTGTCTTCACAAGTCTGTATGGAGACTTGGAGAGAAAAACAAGATCCATGTATAAAACTGTAGCCAACTCTCTGTTTATAAAACAAATGGTTAATAATATTATGAATTATGAATCCATGCCCAAGGACGTCTATACAGGTCAAACTGTCCCAATTAACTACTGTATTTCATTTAAGTTAACCAGATACGAAGATACTGAGGTTGAGCTTGTTTGTTATGTGGGGCAAATGTGTGTTACAGCAGTATGTTATATTTTGTTATGTATTATGTTTTTATGTTTTGTTTTGCTTTGTTGCTAAGATTGTGGGTCTTTGTTTAAATAATGATAATAATAATGTTAATTAATAAAGAAATTACATACTGTAAGTGCTTCACATAAAAGGAACACGTTAAAAAAAGAACAGAAAAGAAAGGAAAGAAATAAAAACATGAATGCGATATAAGATGGAATATGAGAATAAAAATAACAATAAAAATTGTACATAGTAAAAGTAGCTAAAAATAGAATAATGATAATATATTAAATCAAGTAAAATAAATACAGTAGTGACTGATAGAAAAGCTTATTGAAAGCTAAATTGAAGAGATAAGTTGTTAGCTTTCTCGTAAAAAATATTTTGTTTTGTTGACATGGGAAGTCTATATTGTATACACACTCACTGGCCACTTCATTAGGTACACCTGTGCAATCTAATGAGATCTAATACAACAGTTCTGCCATAAATTCTACATTTATTACTGAGGTTGTACTAAGTGGTGGTGGTGTGCTGGGGTGCATTATATTGAATAGTGTTCCTGATATTTTGCCTCCCTCATGTATGTTAATGTAGTGGAAATAATATTAGGTTTACCATTCGATATAATGCACTTTAGTACATCACCATCATCCACTACAACCTCAATAATAAACATAAAGAAGAATTATCACCTTCTTGACAATGTCAACATAAACTGAAAAAAACTCTTTTATAGAGGAGCTATTGTATTGTATTGAATTAGATTGCACAGGTGTACCTGATGAAATGGCCATTGAGTTTAATGAGACATCTAAATAAAAAGGTCATTTAAAAAATCCTCAGTAGACCTCAGGGTGTTCCTCGTAAATCCGAGTTTCTGAGGAGGCCCCTGAATGCATCGCGAGGTCCGGTTCCGCCCCTCCTCCTGCAGCTGATGAGGAGAAAGAGGAGGAGAGAGGAGGAGAGGAGACCTGTGTGAGGACGTCTGTGAGGATTCTCTGACCAAATAAACAAACAAACAAGTGTTACCGCTGGATACCTATAAAGCAGACGGGTTTAATGTCCATATATGTTATATGTTATGAATATTTGATTGTCATCTCGGGTTTGAGCCGTAAATCTGAACTGCGGTTATTCCCGTTAACGGTTTACCTCCCCGGTCAGGTGAGTAGTCTCAACAGTTAGCTCCTTCTTACACAAGTTATATGTTATACGTGAAATGTTATAAACTAGGATTATTACACATGGTTAAACTCTCGGTAAATTACAGCTCGCAGTCACACAGTTTTAAAACAGTGTTTGCTAATCGTTTATCCCTCCGTTAAATGTAACCTTTAACGTACAATTAACGTGCTGTCATGATGATGAGGACTAGTTATAAAAAACCCAAAGTTAGCCTGGTTAAAAACCGTGAGACAGTTGTTGTAATCAGCTATTGTAATGTCAACAAACACAAGGGCAAAGACGACTTGTTAGAACTTAGTTTAATCCTTTGAGTTTTTAGTTTAACGAGAAAAATGAGCCAACATAAGCTAAAGGTGACGTTAATAACGTACAAATAAGGGACAAATAACGTACAAATAAGGGACAGATAAGGGGAAAATAAGGGACAGATAAGGGAAAAATAGGGACAAGTAGGCTAAGGAACAAATAAGGGAAGGGGCAAATAACGTACACATAAGGGACAGATGGGACAAATAAGGGACAAAGAAGGGTTGGCAAGATGAGCAATTCAAAAATATGTAACAACAAAAAAAAACATCAGAAAAAAAAGGAGCATCAGGTTTGTTAAAATGTACATTTTGTATTTTTGTTGGTTATATGTCATTTGAAAAGACCAAAAATAAGACTGAATGCTCCTCAAATGGTGTAACCACAAAAGAATGATAAATATTAAGTATTTTATCTACCTGCAGTGTATTTAAGTGAACTTGTACAGATAATTACTTCATTTTAAAACATCAAATGAAAACACATTTTTTGGAATATTTCTACATTTAAATTTTAATGCATTTTGTCAATAATGCTAAATAACAACAATTATTTAAAAAAAAAAAAAAGTGTGACGAATTTGTAACGAAACATAGTGCTGCGTTGCTTAAAGTGGATTGTATTTATTCCACATTTTAGTTCACATTTATTTTCCTGTATAAACATATTTTTAAGAAAAAATACTGGTTACACCAATTGACACTGGGTTGCATCATTGACCTACAATTGAAGTGCTGCTGCCGATCAGTAGAAATCAGTTAAAAATGGCTTTGTTATGTCAGTCTCACCATTTTTGTGTGTAATTGTCTCTTGTCAGATCATTTAAGGTGCAGTCTGTGAAGTCTGCTACCTTAGAATATCGGTGGATCAGAAAGGGCTATGGCCCCAGCCCTGACCAAAATCCTGAAAGATGGCCATGGGATCCACCTGTCCTCACCTCCCGCCTCTGTCAGAATGGACTCAGATAGCAGAGTGATACGAAGCACCGAGCTGGAGTCTCAGATGAGATCGACAGAGGATGGTGACCTCCAGAAGATGTGGCTGAACCTCTCCTCCTTCCCGCCTCTTGACTCCTGCTTCCCCGCAGCCCCTCTGGACGTCCCTGCTAACCCAGTGCTATCCCCATTTCTTCAGACGTCTGCCAGCCAGTGTGAGATGGTCCTCCTCCCCAGTACAGGCTCCCTCCTCAGCCTCCTGGCCCTCAATAAAGGCCGGAGAGATTCTCATCAGGTGGCCTCAGTCTTCCCAGGTGTACCAGACATGTTTTTAGTCCCTGTCCCTGAGCACAATAGCCAAGAGGCTCGTCTGTTGCGTGGACACAGTGCTGCTCCTGAATGTGGGCCAGATGGTGTTGATGTGCATCACTCCTCTCTTACCCCTACAAGCGCTTTTCCCTCATATAGCCACGCGGAGGTAAAATCAGAAGGCTACGCCGCCTGCTTTGCACCCCCACCTACACTGACACAGAGGGACATGGCTGGAATTAGCTGTGTTTATCCAGCATCGGTGCGTCCTTGTGGTGGCAGGTTGAACTCTGAGCATCCGGTATCGCGAGCGGTGCTGGAGGAGCACCTCTCCAGGCAGGCAGGACTTCACAGCAGAGCTTGGAGGCTTCAGAAGAGATTGCAAGCCCTGTTAGGAGAGCATGCCGTGCTACACTGCACTCAGCAGCTGGAGGGGCTGAACAGGCAGTGTCAAAGCGGAGGTGTGTCTCTTGACAGCCTGGACTCCTTACATCCTGGTGTGCCACCTCCACAAGCGGACAGTAAACCCCATTCTTCTTGGCTAGAGTCGTCCACGGCCTCGTCTTGCTTCACGGAGCTCAGAGAGTTCAGCCTTTCCAGCCAGGCGGTGCTGAAAGGCCTGCAGGAGGCCTTTGACTCGGAGGTCACGGGCAGCAGCAGCAGCTCAGATGAAGAGCAGGCAGAGGAAAGGATTCACCGAAAAACAAAGACTTCACCTGTGTGAGTATTCTGTCAGAGCAGAACTACAGTATTTTTCTTTATATAAATATTTCCAAAAAGCTGCTTGTTTGAAGGGATTTACAGTACTGCATGGTCAAACACACACACACACACACACACACACACACACACACACACACACACACACACACACACACACACACACACACACATTTTCTACAAGCTACAAGAAGAAAATGAAACCAATTTCCTTGTGGGCTTGTATAAAAATGAGGTGTGTCCTATTTTGACAAATTTTAAGTTAAGTTAAATAAACAAGAGAGACTTACTTATCGAGTTGAAGTAAGTCATATATCATTTCACACAGTTTCAAATAATAAAGTACTCGCTACTGTTCTAGACAACAATAAGAAACCAACTTCACCACAACAAATCTTTGGTTTATGGTGCAGCATTTTTTGTTATAATTCAGACAAGTGGAGAGCACACAGAGGCAGACTTTTACACCAGGCAACCATTCAGCTCAGGACAACGAAATGCAGGCACAGCAAGAGAGAAGAAGTTCAAAAATGGGGTAAAACGAGCATATTTTATTTAGTTTCTTTGACATTAAGAGAAGAGAGACGTAGACTGATACACATCTACCTCTGCTGTGCTGGATTCAAACTGCACGCACATATTTGTCTTGGTCCTTGGAGAAGTTTACAGTGTGGCTGTCAAAACTGTTGTCCTCCCAGCTGTGGAGAGTGTGATGACACAGTGTATTTCAGCCTCACACACACACACACACAAACACACGTACACACACACACACACACACGCGCGCGCACGCATTACTCTCTCTCCATGCAACACACCAGCCAGCTTTCTTTTACCCACAGGCTCGGACTTGCCAGAAAGCCTTCAGCATGCCATTCTGTGCCTCAGCCCCTCCTGTTTTTAGTGAGACACGCTTTTGAAGTGTGTGTCTGCGTGTGAAGTTGGGCTGGGTGGTGCTGCCGTACTCGTGCCCTTGCCTAAAGGGAGTCATCGTGCTCCAGATGAGGGGAAAAAATATGTCAGTCTTTTATGTTTGTGAGTTGTGATCCTTTTTGAGTGTGTTTTTGTGAGACTAGCAAGCGACAAGACTAGTACGGATCTGAAGAATAAAGATTATAACCATACTTTGAAATATTTTGTCAGTTTAGGTTGATGTTTTTGCTTTGATCTCATTCATACTGTTAATATTGCAGTATTACATGCAGGGAAAGAGAGAAATCGAGCTAAAACTGAGCGATGTGACGACACAACAACGACAACAATTATGTCTGAGAGGAAAACAAATCCAAGATGTTGATATGCTATTTTCTTTTCTTTTTTACATTTTTTTTTTGTGCTAAATTTAAATTTAAATTCTGTTATTCATGGCACTTTAAACACATTAAACCAGTATGCTACCAAACATCACGCTATCTTCTTGTTGAGCAGCTATTGGTGAAATCAAGAAACTGAAATATAACTGAGAGCAGGTTCTGGATTTAGTCTGGGATCAAGTAGAAAGAAAGGGGCATTTCTATGAATGTTATTTTTCTGGCAGGAAGCGGAGAATGACGGGAAACATGTGGAGAGAGAGAGAGAGAGAGAGAGAGAGAGAGAGAGAGAGAGAGAGAGAGAGAGAGAGACAGAGGGATAATCCCAGAAAAGGTCCAGAGCGGGATTTGAACTGTCGACCTCCAAAACCGTCTAAAACTATCCTGCCAACCAGGACATCCTGGACAGGAGCGTTTTTAAAGGTTTAAAAAGAGGATTTCAGTCGTCCTACACAAAGTCAGGAATGTGACAATGTTATCACGCTTGAACTGTTTTGGGTTTAAGAAGCACAACAGGTCTCCATTATATTTGACTGGAGAAGAAGACAGTGTTTAAAAAAAAAAAAAACTGTAATCAGACACTGAGAGAGTCGTGCTGGGCCGCAGTTCTTGTCCTTGCCTGTGTAGACGCCCAGTTAAATTTTATATTTCAGTGTCATGATGTTTTTAAGGTCTTGTCAACAATGTGTGGACGTCAGTGTAACGTCAGCGTTCGGAAAGCGCCGGTCACTTCCTGGTCTCGGTGCGTCAGTGGAACCAGTCTGTTAACTAGTATTCACAGCAACGTCGGCTTCAGTCTAGTTAAACCTTTTTTTAAAATTATAAGTTAACGGTGGTTCAAGCTCAGTAACATTTATTTCTTTAGGAAGATGTTGACCCTTCAGTTTGTTCCTCATCATTTTTGAATCAGGGCACGTTTATAGTATTAACACCAAAAACAGAAACGAGAAAGAGGGTTTTATATGTGTGTGTGTAGTGTTTTGTGTGTCTTTTGCCTTGGTGTGTGGTCTTGTGTGGAGCAATGCTTTGTGCCCCCTTCAGTAAAACTACCCCTGGGGGAGTTTTATGGCAGGTTCCTCCTTGAAGAGGATATCTCCTTGCTGGAGAGGGAGGGGGGCAAAAGTTTTTTTCCTTCTACAGAAAATGTGGGAATGGCCTCTAAACTTGTGAAGCAGTGACATGGTTAGACTTTAATTTGAAACCACATGTCCACATTGCTCTTTCTCTGCACTGGCAGCAGTCATTGCAAAAAAAAAAAAAAACACAAAAAAGGGGCCTGCAGCTGTTGCTCATTTTCAGTGTGTTTGTAATTTTAAATGTATTTCACTGTGTGAGAGTACTTGTAAGAGGCCAAGTGTTGGAAAGTTTAACTGCTGGACACACCCAAAACCTCTAATGCCTCTGCAAATGAAACACTTTTCAAATAAGGGAATTTGTAGATCCAGAGCTACTTACTGAGCCTGGCCTTTAACCAGAAACTCACTAAGAAAACCTTTTTTTTTCACTGTGGTCTTTCTATACTCCACATTTATTTCAGCAATGTCAAAACCTTTATGTTGAATATACATAATGTTTTATCTACTGCACATTCATGTCTCAGTAGCAGGTATTAGGTATGAGGTAAGTATGATTAGATTTCTCCTCTTCTTTTCCCGTCTTTTCCTCTCCTCCTGACTGGCCTACTGTTTGGCAAATATTCCTGGAATTTTCTCATTATACAGTCGGAAAGAGCCGCAGGGCAGCCAGGTCTGCTCATTGTTCCTGTAGGACAGAGAGAGCCTACTCCTTTATAAACAGAAATTAGCTTCAGGTTGAGTGAAACTCGACGAGAGCCATTAACCATTAACCATTCACAGGCTGTAAATTACAGGCAGATAAACAATTTAAAATATTTCACTTAACAGGCAAACATTAACATAACTTCTTAACAACACCACAGGTTATTTTAAGCACTGTGTGTGTGTGTGTGTGTGTGTGTGTGTGTGCGTGCGTGCGCGTGCGTGCGTGCGTGCGTGCGTGCGTGTGTGTGTGTGTCTGTGTTTTGACTGGCCTAACCTTTGCTTGTGCTGCATCAGAGTGTTTGAAGTGGGGGAGTCTCTCTCTGTCCTAGCCAAGGTCCAAGATCACCGCCATAGCAACCGCTGTGTCTGTGTGGCCCTGCTGAAGCCTGCCAACCACACACACACGCAAGAGAAATGCTAACTGAACAGGATAGTGCCATGGAAACGTATAGACAAACACCGCACAAATCAACAGTGTTTTATTTTGTGGCCTAGATACGCTTTTGTGATTCAGCATCCCCCCGTACATTGTCAGGACACTGAACAATTTACACGCCACATGGCAGCATGGCTGTGTAAAAATGGGTCTTACATACTGCGTGTTGACAAATGTGTGAATTGAGAAATGGTTTGGTATGTCTCTACTGTCTTTGTTTCTCAACAATTGTTGTCTCTCATCTTTTGTGTTTCTAGTGGCACACATACTCCTGCTAATAATTCTCATATGCTAAACATGTCGTGTGCTTTCAGCGTATCATACTGGAGTTTATGACTGCATTTAATATCTTTGAAAGAAGGTAACACCTGCACACTTACTCCAAGCCACAAAATCTAATCAAGATGATGTTTTGATCCTACTGGGATCTTCTACTGGGATGGAAACCACTCATATTTATACATCATGCACACCAATAGGCTGACAGGCTCAATGATGGCAGTTGTCCAAGTTCAACCTGCCCAGTCAATATCTTGATATTTTGCTGCATTCATGACTAATTACAAATCATCATAAGGATTAAGATAATTCTTCTTGTGAAGGATTTAAAATAATATACGTTTCTGTTACAAGGGCCTATGTCTTCTCCTCTCTCATCTGTCACTCTGTCCCTTCTGCCAGCAGCAATAGCAGCTGTGAGAGAAAGTGGCTAGCGGAGAGGGCGGAGCTGGGCAGCAGATGGAGCTGGTTGCAGCTACGTCTGGCTGAGCTGGAGGGGAGGATACAGCAACTGGTGGATTTCCACAAGCACATCCGCTCCTCCAAGGTAGGATAACAGTATACGCCTCAAAAAAATGGGCGCCTTAATGTCATATTTAAAGCTGCATTAAACACTTTTTGACCACTACGGGCCAAAAAGAATCAACAACAAACTCACAGCAACTTTCATGGACTGCTAATACTATGAAGTTACATACAGTACCAGTCAAAGGTTTGGTCACAACTTTAAGTGTGGCCAAACCTTTTGACTGATACTGTAAAAATGAGCATTTAATGTATCGATAGATTAGACTCTATTCGACTCTACCTGCAAATGAGTCTCCTGAGTCTCCGAGTGAAAGGATTAACCCATGCTATATGTGTGTGTCTAAGGGTGGTGTGGTGCTTGCAGAGTCCCAGCCACTGACAGACAGGCAGATTCAGCAAACCCTGCTGAGGGAAATGGCCGGGTTATCCTGCACAGCCTCAGATGCTGACACCGAACCCTGCAGTCCCACACGCCTTCTGCACAACATAGAGAGACAGGTATGAGGAGTTACACACTAATGTCAGAACATCCTGATCACTCACAGAAGGTTAGCTATCCATAATGTTAGATACACAACCATTACTTGAGAATTTTAAACAAATTGATCCAAGCGGTTTAACTTCTGTGTGTGAACACCTCCCCCAACTCAAACCACACTTTTTTGCATTTGTATGGAGTAGTTGTCCAAGAAGGCAGATGCTCAAGTGCAATATTGTGCCAAAATGAGTAACAAGCACAGCTGATGTGCAGTAACACAGCTGTGTGACTTAATTTATCTTGGTGTAAGTGAGTTTGTTTGGAGACAGGAAAAGTGCAAAAAATGTTTATTGGATGTTTAACCACATTGTAAATTGTTTTTTGAATGCAAGTTTATTTGTTTGCCTGTACAGTAAGTGGCTTAATCCTGAATCATCACTGTATACACACATTTGAGCCACATCAAGCTCTGTAGTGAAGCAACTACATACATTTTAAATAAAGTGTTTTTTATAAGTTATATACAAGCGGTGCACTAGGCAATTTTGCACCTTTTGTAGCATGAATGGATTCAGGATTCCCAAATAAAATTAGTGTTTTATTCAGGAATCCACCCTTATTGTGGAGAGGGTGGAACACTTTCTTGCTGATAAAAGACGATTATTGATAGCTAAACATCTAAATCATACATGATAAAGAAAATATTAAAATGAAGGAATAAAAGATCTTTATATAATAGTATCAACCTTAACTGCCCATAGTGAAGTGCATTGAGCCTACTGTGTTAAAGATTGGCGTTGCAGGGATGAGGCTGTCTCAGCTGGTCTGGCTTGTTGTGCCTTTGAACTCACTGATGTGGTCTAAGTTGTGGGATACAGGCCTGTTGGCTACAGTGCTGCTGTAAAGGTTTAGCTGATCTTGTGAAAGAGTCTTCGCTGCCAGTCAAGCTCACAGGCGGTGGATGCGGTTTGGTTCACTGAGCGGGTGAAGGCCCGACAGCAGGGCCCACCAGCAGTCCAGCAGCCTTGTTCAGAGCTGAAGGTGGACCTCCTGGTATAGCTTTTCTGAAGCAGTCAGATACGGCAAAAGTCCTGGCCGATTCATCACTGTCTCTGGTTTTGGAGTGACGCTGCTGGCGATGAGTTTAGGCTTTTGTTGGATCTTTGTGATGTTGGTTGAGTATTTAATAAAATTATTCCTGACTTTACTCAATCTTCAGTTAGGCTTAAAAAGAAACATGCCACTTAATTTTACCAAATTTATAAAAGACAAAATAAATCTTAAAGTTGATACATTTATATGTTAAAATGTGCACTCACTCAACAAAAAAAACAACAAAAAAGTAAAAGAGACGTCTTAAAGAAAAACTTTAGAGAAAATAGACATTTCTTGAGCTCATGATGAGCGTGGATAAAGCATTTTGCACCAAAACTCCCAATTAATATTTAATTCCTTTGTTATAAGTTTGGAGACTCTTCAAATATGTCGGCTGATGCTCTGACTTAAGATGGCAGCTCGTAATTACTGAAACTAGTAAATTATTTTAACTTTTACATGCAGGAATAACATACTTCAAACATCACTATCGTCAAATCCATTATGATAAAATTGCATACAGCAGTGTACTGTATAAAACTACTAAGAAAAACTGATATTAGCTCTGATTTCATAATAATTCAAGCATTTCAAGTGTCCCTACTGAATTACTTGAACTATCACAACTATAAATGCTACAGTACATAAAAATGTTTAGGCAGCTGTAGGCTTACACTAGACGTAAATGTGTTGTTTGGAGTTGTCTGATCCTCTCTCTGGTTCAAATGACCCCAGGGTCATTTATGCTTTTAGCTCAGTTGTTAATTTAGTTATTTTTTTAGCCATGGTCTCTCAGAAGGGGTTTTTGAAAGCACCAGTGTTGATCTGACGAGCGTCACTGCTCAAACCCCACTTGGTGAAACGGTCAGCTCTGTGTTCTATGCCGTCTGTGCTCTTTCTTAGGAATTAAAAGAAGTTTGTGTCCAGTGGAAATTAAGAAAAGAAAGCAGAATGTCCTCCAAAAGCCTACTCACTCACTCACTCACTCACTCACTCACTCACTCACTCACTCACTCACTCACTCACTCACTCACTCACTCACTCACTCACTGCCTCTGAAAGGATGGATTATATTTCACAATTATGTTTTTTATTTGTCACCTATGAAATGTGTTATATGGCCGATGTTGTTCATTGCAGAGTGCTCAGCTCAGCCAGATCGTCAACAGTCTGATGCCTCCTCTGAGTTTTTCACCGCCATCAAAACAAGCACAGACCTGGAGAGGCAAGCGAGCCTTCACAAGGTAGAGTACACACACACACACACACACACACACACACACACACACACACACACACACACACACACACACACACACACACACACACACACACACACACACACACACACACACACACATTACAATAATCTGTAATTGCAGTAAAATGATGTGTTATTCAGAGACAAAGGATAACATGGAGCTAGTCAATTTTTCATTAACTCTATTGTCAGCTGAAATAGTCAAGGGGGGAGGTATTAAACTTAAACTGAAAAAAAGACAGGAACTTGTACTCATAGAGGTTTTAGGCTGAGGCAGTTAGCTAAGTTATCAAGGTTGAAAGCATGCTCCCTGTGTGGAATGTAACCCAGTGAAAGAGTTTGGTCAGTCCCCTCCATCTGGTCTGACTTGAATCATCCTTTCATGTCTTTCCTCTCTGCCTTTTTAACTCCCCCTGTCTGGCTGTGAAGATAAAAGCTACACAACAAATACGAGATATTCTGCTTGTGTATGGATGTAACATGGGGTTATATGTAGGTGTTGTTTGTTCCTGGCTGTTATTTGTGACCAAGTCTAAGAGACCTTTAAAAAACATTTTCTAGTAGATTGTAGCATTAATCATATACCTGATATTTCTATGGCTTCATCCAATCTTGTCCTTGCAGTGGTCAGAGAGGACACGAGGTTTTTATGCCGAGGAGATTGAGGTCCAGGAGGCAACAGCTCTTCAAAGCTGATATGTCATGCGTGTGTGCTCGAACCCGACCCCTGGTCACCTACCATAAGCCCAAACTCTTCGTTTTCAACATCTACAACCCTGGTAGTCCACAGGTAAGCTACATGCAGTCTCCTCTATACTCAAGTCAGTCTGTGAGACCTTTTACACACACTGCTGTGACAACACACATGCACGTTGTTGACATTTATCTGTAAATGTGCTAATGGGATGTCTTCTCCCTTCCTCTGCTCTGAGGTGGAGCGATTACATGACAGAAATAAAAATGACACTGTTACTATTACACATTAATATTGTGTCCTTGCTTAAATCTACTCATTCAAAATGTGCTACTTACAAATCCTGTGTAGAGACCCTTTTGAGGTTTTATCATAAAGACTGAAAAGCTGATAAATGTGTAAAACTTTGTCATTAATGTTTTTCATGAATAAAGTATTTATATCAAGTAGATGTTCAAAGCACTCAGGCAAAATGTGCAAGCTGTGATAGCTCCCAGAAGGTTCTTCAGTGCTAGATCACCATATCACTAAAATAGTTCCCCAAATTAAAAGGGAATTAATGTTTAGAGCCAGTCACCTGCTTTTAATTAAAACATAATATCTCTTGGATTTGCTTGAAATAAACACAAATGCATGTTATCATGTTAAAGCTGTAGTCTTTTTTTAGCCATGGTAATATAGTGTAATGCTCTTACTGCCAAAAAAAATAAAGGGGAGTGGCAGTGGTGTGTGTCAAGTGGTTGGTAATGTTCTGCTTAGCTTCACACTATTTCAGTTATAAGCATTCAAACACTGCCTTTGAAAAATAATACACAGTAAATAAGTGAACATAACATATAAACACTGAATTGTTTATTGTTATTGGATTTGACTGAATTTCATGTAGTTCAGAGCATCTGCTACACTTTCTAATCAAAGCCTTCCATTAACATGCATCATTGATTCACAGTAAGAAGAGCAACCAGCTGCACAATCTACTATTAAAGGTGCATTTTTATAGATATTCACTTTTCTCTGGCTGTGAGGCAGTGTCATTTGACCAGTGGCTCTTCTTAAAACCACCAAAATATGAGTGACCTGCATCTCTCTAATGATTCCACTCTGCAACTCTAATGAACAGTGAACATTAAAGTAGGTGATGTGTTTAACTAGTGTCTCTAAGGTTACCGACAGCCACAGTCCCATTTATTTTTATGATATCTTAATTTAAAGCTGCATCTATATTTCTTGTGGCCTCGGTACATATACATTACCAGCTAAAAGTTTGGACACACCTATTCATTTAAGGGTTTATCTTTATTTTTACTATTTTCTATTGAAGGCATCAAAACTGTATAATAACTACACTAATAAATATAGAATCATGTCGTAAATGCAAAAGTCTTAAACAAACTAAAATGTCTTTTATATTTGAAATTCCTCAAAGTAGCCACCATTTGCTTTGATGACAGCTTTGCATACTTAAGTAGTCACCTGGTATGGTTTTCCAACAGTCTTGAAAGAGTTTGCACTGAGATCTTGTTGGCTGCTTTTCCTTCATTCTGAGGTCCAATTTATCTGGGTTTAGGTGGGAGGATTGTAGAGAGGCCATATGTATACAGTATGTAATGTCATTCATAGCTGCTGTGACAAATCCATGCTGGATTATCAACTCTGCAGTTCCCCTCAGCTCATTAGCATTTTAGTGCAGTGCAGCTCTTTGTATTACTTTCCTTTGGCCCACAAATTTTACTATTCAATCTCACAGCTCTCATTAGTGCTGATTTCAGCTGCAGTAGGCAGCTGTTTTTCAGAGAAAAAACTCTGATTGACAAACTGTGAGTTACATTATGACAAACAGAGTTAACGACTAGCTGGTGAACATAATGGAGCATTTGGTGGCTAAAAAGCTGGTTGTTTTTTGCAGGAATTGGTGGAGATCAATGCAGAGTTAAATAGAGGTTGAAAATTATACTTCTACTTGCAGGGAGGTTACATTACTCTAGCTGAATGCTGATGTTGCTCAAATTGACCTATTATTCTCACTTTAGGACCTTATGTCTGATTTTGTTCAACATTTCAAACAATCATTTTCCCCTTGTCCTATGTCATTGTGACTGAGATAATCAGATAGGACTTTAAAATAAGTGGTACACAATATATCAGAAATAAGTCACACCTGTACAAACATGAGGTGTGAGTCAAGTTTTTCCGAATCTCTATACTAGTTCTTCTTTAGATCATGTAAAACCATGTGAACCAGATAAAAGTGTCACTTCTCATGTACAAATTCAACATATTTAAATCTTGACAGACCATTGGATGCCCCAGTGCCAAAATATTTTTAGTTTCAACATGTAGCTGAACAGCAGAGCAATTAAAGCTATTATTAAAATATGCAGCATAGAGCCACCATGATTGTAATATCACCTGACAACCTAACAAGCAGCGACTTTAACGCCTTATGATTCATACCTCGACAAAACACAGAAAACACTTAAGTCCTGTGTCCTGACTTGTACACAAATTTAACTCGGCTCTGTTGGCCATTAAATATCATGTAATGTAAGTCATTTTCTTTCCTTCTTTCTTTCTTGTCCCTTCTTCCTTGTGCTTCAGGACTTGGGGAAAACCACTTCTATCCTCTCTTCTTTGTCATCATCTTCCTGTTCTTGTTGCTCCTCTTGTGATCCTGTGGTCATGTGCTCCGATCCTGACTGCAGCTCCAACAGGGCCCTGCCCTCCAGGACCCCCAGCTCCAGATCTCACTCTCTGTTTACGCTTTCATTTGGTAGGGAAACATTAACATAATCTAAAATGTGTGGGCCTTTTTTCCTTTTGAAAGAAATTTGTAATGTTGATTCATCCACTGTTTGAACAAGAGTAATTTCTTGGCTGTCCATCTGACAGGGTAGAGCTACTCTACTAACGTTTCATCGTTTGTCAGTTGATGCCTGTGAGCCAAATGTGCCACCTAAAAGTGTAGCAGTAGCCAGTAGCTGTAGTCCAGGGATTGATTGTGATAAAAAATACTGGAGTGTTACCCATCATTTTTGGGAAATAGAATAATTGCCATGGTGTTTTGATGTGGGTCCATGTGTGGGGGTTTACATAGACAACAATGGATGTAAGTGTTTTCACGCTGCCGGTGTATGTTGCCCTCAATTCCATGCTTTACATGGAGAAATGTACTGAATAATGGATTGTTATTGTTTGCTGAAGGTGTATTATTGTAACCTAATATTAAACGTTGTGTAATCTCCTTTCAGACACTCCTCTGTCCCACCACAGAGCCCTGGCTAGAGAAGAATGGTCCCAAAAGCCTTTGATTATCAATGCCCAGCCATCCAGTCCAGCACACTACAACAGACGCAGCTCCACACCACTGCACAGCAGTAAGTCCCTCCATATAACCAGCATTGATTAAATACCCTGTCCTGTTCTATGGTGCTCTCCTCCCTTAAATTCAGTTCTGTCATGTAGTAATTACTGAACCAATATGTTTAAGTGCTGCCTGTGAGCGAGGCCAAAGCCTGACCCACTGTGTTGATGTCACAGAGAAGTGATGAGTGAGCTGACAGGAAGACAAAGGTGCTATTGTTGTAATTATTCACCTAACAGATAGGAGCCTCACTTTGCTTTGCTGTGATTGAACTCGATGAATTCTGTTTTGAAGTCAGTGTTAATCTAATGTCTAATACAAAAAAACAAACAAAACAACAAACAGTTGTTTAGACAATTTTTCCATTTGCTTATAGTCAGTATAACAAAATAATATCAATGTGAATAAAAATGCTGCTTCACAGTCGACTGCTGTGTCTGCTTGTTATCTCTCTGTGGACCATCATAATTGCTTGCTAGCATGTCAGACATCCCACTGCGTCTCTATGTGGCTTCCTACCGAGCAGTAGATGGTAATGAAATCATTTGGCATTTCACCAATGTCAATGTGTGTCTTTGTATATTAGTCTCAGCGAATGATTAGTTAATCATTTAAGTCTGCAGCTTTGGTTTAATGGTTTCCATAGTGTAGCAGACCATAACAACCATTGACTATAGATTTTAGTATGTTCCCTGTTTGTCCAGTGAAGGTTATCTCAAAACTATGTTCTAAGTGGGAATTCAACCTTAGCAGGCATGAGAAGACATAAGAAATGATGAAGTAGGGAGGGAGTGAAGGAGGAGACCCAAAGCCGGCACATTTGTAATTGATGAAGACGTCACTCATGCACCACTCTGTTGATTTTTTTGTCTGCTTAAATAATCTTGCTCTCTTTTTCAATAACAGAAGAAGACAGCCAAGTCAAGCAAACATCCCCCAGAATAATAGCCTTGCACATGGCAACAAACCTCTTATCACATCTGACTGTAGCTGAAATACAATAATATTACGTAAACAGTAGAAGCATGCAGAGGTGGAAATATGGACGAATGACATGGAGAATAATGACTTTAACGACGTAACTGAATTAATCCTTAACTATTTTAAATGTTTTACAACCATAACAACTCAACATTACAACTGAACTTTTCCTGACCGAAAGACTGAAAGGTTGACCATACAATGACTGATTCTTTATTTTCGTTCCAAGTCATCTGTTGCTTTTGCCAGTTTTCTCTATTTATGAGATTGTTTTATCAGTCTTGCAGTGTATTCAACTCCTGACTAGCGTAACGGTCACATCGCTTTGTTATATTTTGACTCCCATGAAAAAAGAGGAAAACATCTGCACGCTTATCTCCTTTCCACCAAATGTATTATCTAAGCTTTCAGTCACAAAGATCTTCGTCAGAGCAGAGCATGAGACAGATACATACAGAACATACAGTCATGAGGCAGAGGGGCCATCAATTAACAATCATCATACCTGAGGTGATGGGAGAAACACTATTTTTACACTACAACACACACTAGAGAAAGCACGTTCTCAAATATACAGTATATTCATCTTAGCGTTGATCAGAAACAGAGGCTGAAAAAATACAAAACATAGCCTTTTACCCAGTCTAAAAAATGCCCAAAATACACATGTAAAGCAAAAAAGTAAATGTATTTAATACATTTCGTAACATGGTGAAGAATCTAAGGCTAGCAAGTTGACTGCCATGATTACCTTAAAAAAAAAAAAATCTGTAGGTGCAGTATGACATGAGTACAGATCAGAAAACTGAGAAGCATTCACCTGCTTAAGTAGTAAGACTAATGATTACGGATTAGCTTTTGTACACTTTAACCAAAGCATAACATCACAGAGGAACTGAATGGTAGATTGCGCAGAAAGGAAATTCCTGTGGTACATTAATTCAGTTTCTGTTTGTGTGACTTTTTGCATCGTTACAGGTCACAAACACAAGCACCATGCAAGACATCGTAAAAGCAGAGTTATGGATCTGTCACCTATCAGGTTGGCAGACTCTGCTCGGAGTGAACACAGGAGATCCAATAAGAGGAAAAGAAAGAGAAGACGCATCCATGGGCTGATAGAAGGTGTGTGTGTGTAGGGGGTATGTTCACCCCTTAGTCTCTATGTACAATAAATCAGTGTGATTCTATGGCTAGAGTGAAAAACAGTTTACAGTCATATTGATTTTGCATGGATTTATCAAAAATTAGTGTTGCAACACAGCAACAAATGGTGTTTAAATCATTAGTCACAAAATTCCGTGGCAATGTCAGCTGAGAGATAGTGTTACTAAAGTACAGTCAAGTCACATGCATTATTTACAGAAGAGGTCACTTAAAACAATATTCATGAAAGCTTCAATGCACTGTACAGCAAAGCAGCACAGATGATTATTACATAAACATATACTGTAATAAGTGAAACTTTGTTCAGTGTCTACTAACTGTCATTAGATTTATAGATGAATATTATTATTGTTCTAGCCAAATTGTTTATGATATGGTGTCCGTTACAGCTAAACACTAGGTTGATGTGTATGTGTTTGTTACACTTAGATGAGGCAGATGTACTGTACCACCTCTGTGACCCAGAGGAAAGTTCAGATGAAATCCTGGAGGAGAGCTACACACAGGTTTCACGCAAGCAAGCCTCACAGGTAACACAAACACTTTTATACCTGGGAGGACCCTAAATAATTTAATACTTAACCCCCCTCCTTCACCCTAAACCTAACTCTAACCTGCACCCTAAAACCAAATCCTCACTCTCACCATCAATGTGTAATATAGTCTCAAAGTCCTAAGACTCAGAAACCTCCAAATGCCGTAAAACTATTATTCCTAATTGACATACATGCTTCCAATTAATATATTTATTTTTGTACATTATATCTAACAGGACAATGTAATCAGGGCTGATAGAACATCCGATTTCTGAATTAAATGTGGGGTAAAGGACAATCATCATATGTTATCATCATGTGTTATAATCAGAGCTATA
The DNA here is from genome assembly GCF_963691925.1 of Scomber scombrus. Lineage (NCBI taxonomy): Eukaryota > Metazoa > Chordata > Actinopteri > Scombriformes > Scombridae > Scomber > Scomber scombrus. Next base: position 18,322,326 of record NC_084982.1, on the reverse strand, counting down.
CAGTTAAGGTTAATGCAGTTAATAAATCAGTCACAAATTACATATAAAGATAGAGATTTCTGACTTAAAAATAATGCTCACGTCTCCACTTATTGTTGTAAATCTTACTCGGGATCTCAGGGTTTGGTGATCGGCTAAAGGGAAATGTATGAAATTATATATTTTCTTGATACCATGGTGACCTGTGTTTGTAATGTAATGTTTAGATTTCTGTGCAACACAAATTCAAATGCATCACTTGGCATGCATATATGGCTTGAATGTGGACAGGCTGGTCAGTCTATAAAAAAAAAAAACCCTTTATCACATCAACCTAATGATGCAGAATTAGTTTGAATGTGTGAACTGAGTCGTTGGTGTGAACTGTCAAGTTGCTTCAACATGGCCGTGCTTCCTCTCAGGGCTTTGTCCGCAAACGTCAGGGAGAGAGTGTGTACAACATCGACAACATTGTTATCCCCATGTCACTGGCTAAGGTGGAGAAGCTGCAGTACAAAGACATCCTCACGCCAAGGTACAGAATAGCACTACCTCTGAAGGAGTTACTATTAATTCCTAAGGTTTGCTGTTATTGTACATTGACCCATGACACAGTTCTTTGAAGCTAATGGCCAATGGGTTTTCACTGTCCCCAAGTGTATAAATGTATGTATGACTGTATGTAATTATGTATTAATTAAATCTAACTAAATAATGGTGCTTGATTTGTTTTGTCTTGGAATTCATTTTCACCGTTTTCAGGGTGTTTAATGCAAGTCTAATATGTAATTGTATTGCTGTTAAGCTGTTTTTACTCTTTTTAACATTGAAATAGAAATGAGTTGGGGACACTGTCCATCATCATTGTCTGTCATCTCAAAAAGTCTGTCTTTTTTCACAGTTGGCGGGTAGTTGACACCCAGTCTCAGATAGAAAAGGAGGCAGAGGAAGAAGAAGACAATGAGGAGGGGCAGGTAGTGTGTCATCCTTTTTTAGCTCTGCATTTTGATTTGTAAAGAAAATATCTTCATCTGTGTGTGTGTGTGTGTGTGTGTGTGTGTGTGTGTGCGTGTGCGTGTGTGCGTGCGTGCGTGCGTGCGTGCGTGCGTGCGTGCGTGCGTGTGTGTGTGTTTCAGGTGGAGGACCTCAATGATGAAGCCTTTGCCCAAAGACACCTGGCTTTAGAGAAGAGAGAGAAATTGTGCTGGCCATCTTGGGGAAAGAGAAAATGCTGCAGGCGTCTTACAAGGTGGACACACGCACACACACACACACACACACACACACACACACACACACACAGCTTTGAATACTGTAACATACATCATGTGACACCAAAATGTGTCCTGCCAATGTGAGCAGTCTCTCCATCCAAGCAGAAATGTAAAAGGTAAACTACATGTGTCAGGTTGAGAATAAATATCAAATATCAGATTTGACAAAAAATATTGGATTAAAACAAATCTAACAAAGACTGTGCTGACAGCGCTGTGCAACTGTTGCAGACTTACTTTGTTCTCTGTGCATGTAAATATGTCTCATGTGAAAGTGGAATGTTTTGGTCGAGTTTCATGGGGTATGCTTGTTTTTTCACTCCAGATCTGGCAGCAGGTTGTCAAGCAGTGGGGGTGGGATGTGCACATCGGGAGAGGAAAGCTCTGTGGAGTGGAGTTGTGCTCAGCTGGATACTGATGAACAACCCAGCTTAGAGGAGTGGTTGGTAAGATCAAAAAGCAGCACAGCTGAAACCCCAAATCCCCAAAACAAACTTGCTCACGCTGAGTCATACACACAGCTATTTTCTAACGGCTGTCATGTTATGATGACAGCAGTGTTTCCCTTCTGCCTTCAACATAGAGGGAAAATGGTAATTTTATGCACATAATTGATTAATAAAAATCAAAAAGCGGTTAAGTTCAACTCCAACCTTGAGAAAGATGATTTTGGCTGCTTGATTTACTTGGGTCAATGTTTTCACATTAACGCCAGCTGGTGGTTTGAGAAATGAGTTTTGCACTGGATACTTTTTCCCCCTTTTGTTTCCTGAGAATGGCACATCCAAAAGAGAAGCAATCAGTTATAGAGGATGACGAAAGTATAACATTGGGTATCATTTTGTTCAAGCTATATCCAATAAATATCACAGTACTTCTCCTGGATTGCCTACATACAAATTAAACAGTAATGAGTCAATGGTCAGCGTGGGTAAAGTGTTATTTTACCCAAAATATTGTTTTGACATCAAAATGATGAAAAGGCCATGAAAGCAAAATAAGTTGACTAAAAGCATAAAGTGCCCCAGTCCCTATAAAGAGGGAAGTACATTACCTATAGATAATATTTTACACCCAATCTTTGCTTGAGACATTTCAATCAAAGATATGACTGTTTGTGCTCCAGAACAGAGACAAAGACTATATATTGCTTGAGTTTGCCATTATTAAAGACTAGATGGATCTTTGAGAGACCACATAAATGATTTGCTCCAGCTGATGATGCACTGATTGCAGAGCCCTTTACCACTTCACTTTGATTTGAGAAGGACTACGTCACTATAAAACCACACTCGCCTAATCAACCTTCTCCACACCGCAAATATCCTCTCCTTCACTGCTTTGCTCTCCAGCGCCCGTACAAACCCTGATGAAGCGTTTGAGTTAACAAACAGGCATCAGAGTCATGAAGACCTATGATAAAGCCTTTAAAGTTTAAATTCAATAGAAAGACTCATATGGGCATAGCAGTTATTAGGGTTATGGACATAATTTCACAATTTGATATGAGTTGCACAATCTGTATGTAGCTTATGAAATGTTAAGCAAGCACAAGGGTCATTACACGATTACTTTATTGATAAATGTGTTATATTCTCATCTTTGTGTCTATAAAAGTCATACATGTAGTCTGTGTACTTAACTTTGTTGTAAAAACAAACTTGTGAAATATATTTAACCTACAGATGTGGATAACATGTACTAATTTGCTAAAATTAATTATATGTTCTCACAATCCTCTGGCAGCCTCAGACACCCTGGGAGCCACGAATGTTCCCTTTGGATGACCGGGAAGAAGCCTTGCTCTCTGATAACTCGGTGCTGCACTGCCCTCTGGTGGTGAACACAGGAGCAGTGCAGCCACTGGCCTCTGAGTGAGCAGTGCCTTACTTTTTACATGTAAGCAAGTAGAGTAATACAAATTAATTCTAGTGCCACACAGCATACAGTAAATGCTGTAGATTGTGTGTGACAGACCTTTTTATGCAGAATTTCTGTAAACAAATTCTTAATTTGTTCATTAATTTGGATTAAGTTTTTAGGAAATCATTCATTTGTTATCTTTTAATAAGTAATTCAAAGTAATTAAATCCATAACTCAATGTAATAAGTCATTTTGTTGCAGAAACTATTTAGAAATTTGTCAGCGCTTTAATTTTTCACTGCATACATATGTTCATTTATTGATTATTGTAGTTATTAAAAAGGGGAAATTCATTCTTTCTGTCAGAGAAATTTAAGAAGTTAAGAAAGGAATTATACAAATTATTAGTTCATACATACAGTAATTACCTTTCAGTCAAACATTGAGTATTTTGGACAGCCACATTGTGACTTTGACATGTTATATTTGTCAATACATTTTTATTGTCTTATTTCTTTTCTAGATCACCACACATCTGGGACCATGAGGAAGAAGCGTGCCCTCAGAACCTTAATTAGGATGCTTAGTTACATTCAATAAGTATACTGATTTGATGTTATTATATATAATATAGAAGTATTTATATTGTGAGTATTGTAACATAGTAAAAAATTGTTTTAATGTGCTACTTAGCCCCTGCTATACTTTCAGGTTTTAATATACAAGAGGTTCTATATGTGAAGAAGTAACAAAAGTTAACAAATATGTACCAGCAAAACTCCATGGTAGCCTCAGGTTTATATACTGTTTGTAGTTGTCACATGCTATTTATTTTCACAGTTGTCTTAGAGAGTCTGTGTAGAGAGACCTCAGAAAACACACACATTTTGTGTAATGTTTACTTGATTCGCATGTGCTTTGTGATTTCGCGTTTTATTTTTTATTTTGTTTTGTTTTGTATGTTAATGCTGTCATTTTGGTATATATATTTTTTATGAAGAAAGAAAAGTAAACAAATATTAGTAAACATAGTGGTGGGTGTCATACTTTGCCAAGCAGTACATTTTTCCAGTGCTGACAAAAATGGGTGACACTGCAGTAGAACACTCCCCACCTCATGGGGTCACTTCAGGTACCTCTGGGTGTCATTGTTCCTGAGTGTAATATTGACAATTGTGTTAATGTTCTCTGGTAGGAAGCCAGTGAGGGATTACATCCTTTTTTTCATCACTATCGACTCCTACTGATCAATTGAAACCCCTGCACAAAGAGGTTGGGATTTACCCTCCTCACATAGGATCACAGTGGGAAGTTGAGGATATAAACTTTATGAGTTAATGTAAAAATAAAGAAGATAAAATATCAGAATAATAGCATGAAACCATAATAATGTACTATTTTACTCTGTGTGCATGTAGACATGTAAGTCTTAAATAGACAGAAGTGAAACATCTAATGAGTCAGAAAAGCTCTGAGGTTTTCATTTTATAGTCATGTGAAATATGTCTGCAACTTCAGCCAAGTCAATTTAATATGATGTCACAGATACAAGCTAATACTGGAAGGACAAACCCATGTGAGGTCATTTCAGTGATTTAGATGATTAACATTTATGGAGGTCACAGCTTTTTAAGGCCACGGTCCCTGCCAAACAGCTCATTCTTTGATCCCATGTGTGTAACCTCTTCTCGTAATATCCTTAACAGATACCAGAAGGCCTAACGGACAGATGGTGGTCAAGGTCATCCCTCTCCTCAATATGTATGTGTGTCAGTTGCTTTATGCCAAGGATTGGGACACCGGGTATTCAGAATTAGAAACTCCATCACATGAAATTAATTTACAGATTGTAATTATCTGATTCCATACTGGTAAGGGTATCCTCACGTCATTTTCCTGTGCTTCAGATGTCTACTGAGTAAAATCATAATTTGGTTGCTTTTCATTTCGTTCATGAACAAGATCCCCCAGTGATACTAAGTGTATGTTTTGACTTCTTGGAGAACAGTATACAGAAATAAATGACATACTGTATGTGGTCTACATACTTTGAATGCACAGTATAAGTGAGAGGCTTTTTAAATGTGCATATTTCTGTCAGAATCCCTAAACATATATAGATTACGTTTTAATTAAAATGCTCTCAATTAATAGACTTGGGTGTGATTAAGCTTTGTCTAAAATATTTAGAGTAAACCTAGAGACACTAATGGTTCATTGAATACTACATTGCATAATTATGCAACAAAAAATGTTACTGATGTGTCACTAGTGAAAGAAAGTGACGACAAACTAGCATTACATAAAAGGTGCACTCTACCCCTCCTTCTGTAAGACTCTTATACAAGAGGCTTTGAATAATCAAGGTCACCTCCCAATTGGACAGTTGCTTCGCTCCTCAGGTGCTGTGACTAATAGAGGCCTTCACATCTCTCAATGAACAGAGAAAGCAACAACAGTAGTCTCACCTCTCCAGTGGTTCACCTTAAAGCCATATCGGTTTGATTCTCTACATCTGTCTGATCCTGATGCCTGGCAGGAAAATGAGCATGCCTGGTTGCCACACGGGGGCCATATTGCTCTTTAGAAGCCATCTTCAATTAGTATTAAAACATAATCTGTCAATCAGTGTTTAATTTAACGTAGATTAACAGAATAAATTAGTGTTAAATTATTGATCATTAGTATAGAATATTTTTTAATTAGTTCATCATCATCATTACCATAATCATCAATAAATGAATATGAACATGAACAGAGCTATGATGTTACATTGTATTGGTCTATTTGGTTGTTACTACAGTTATACTCCAGGGGGTGCTCTTGAACAACATTGCATTTGCATTACAGTGTTAGTGGATTACACATACCTGGGACATTTATATATGTTGTTAATGTTTTCAAGCAGATGAAACTGAAACTTCTGGTTGTAACACCAGGTGGTGTCCTAATCCAGCATGCATGAAATCAGGGCTCTGTGAGAGGCAACATTACACCTTCCCAGCAAGATCTAATGTCAGGACTGTCAGGAGAATTAAAATAATAGCTGTGGATGAAGCATTATTAGCAACTTTGAGGCTCCTCTCAAAAGCATTAGGTAATATCAGCTCTCACCTTATAAGAAATTCCTAAATAATCGTAAAGAGCATCATGATGGATCTAACAGTTCCATGGGAGGAGGGCTGTGAAGAAGCGGCAGAACTACCAAGTACCATCAACTGGTCCAGGGAAAAAGGGTGGACAACGTGGCTGTTTACAGTTGAGTTGGGATGTTGTGGAGTCCCAGCCCAATTTGTATGGAATTTGCTGACAAAAGGATTGAGTAGGAGTGAGGGGCCATGAGAGAAAAGCAGCTGGGGGAAGCGGCAGAAAGAACCTCCTGTTGGCTCTGGCACAAGAGGAAGACACTAGTTGGAAGCCCGGAGGAGAGGGGCAGTGATTTGGCCAACACCTCCAACCTGCCAACTGGGTGTTATGGATAAAGGTCAAAACATTGTGAAGGTCGGATACCACCTGATGACCTCTCCTCCGAGCCAAGGCTACATCCATTTAAACATTGTGGTAACATGGCAACTTTGGTGTGATGCAACCCCCCAAAATGTTAATATGCTATAATAATGCTACTTTCTTTCAAAAGCCTTTTGGTGATCTGTTAAAATGATTTTTTTAGTTACTGTTAGCTAATCCAACACTAAAGCTAACCGCAGTAGGTGATTTAAGGGGGGATGCCAACCCTTTGTTAGCAAAATGCATCCCCCTTGTTAACCTACCAACCCACCTCTCCATCCCCTAGCAGCAGAGAGTGCAGGGGCAGAAAAGTTAGTCTAGTCTGCCTGACTCATTGATCCTTTATCTGAGTTGAGGTTTGTGCAAGTTAGAACCTGTGGGCTCTATAACATCAGTAGCCTAACTGTGCTGTGTATTGATTAATCCATGGTGCTGTCTATGGTGCTGACGTAGCAAACTGATTTGTAATCGTACATTTTTCTCTGTTGCTCTTCTGTCAGCTTTGTCTTGGATCAATAATAACTATATACTATAAATACTCAATTCTATAACAGAATGTGACGTATATAATCTATAGAATAGTGTCACCTTCATGATCAAAGTGACAAGTAGCAACATGTAGTCGTAGAAGAGAGCTGCCTTTAGTATTCCTATAAAATATTTCTATGATCATTTAGTACTGTCTGTGCTGCTGAAAATACACCCCCAGACGAAGGCATCTCTGTAACAAAATATTTTAGGGGAGACATGATTGCAGATGTAGTTTGTCCTATGGATGTTTGCCATAACCTGGGAGTGCAACAGGTAATGTTACTGACAAAATAAACCTGCAATGACTGCACTGTGCTCAGCTGCTATTTTGAGGTTAATACCATCAAGAATAGGCTTGCACAAAATGTGTTTTTAGTCTAACAACAGTTTTATTAAATTGAAATTATAACTGCAATTACAATATCAAGAATTAAGCTAGGCCTATATAATAAACCTGCAGTTTTAACTCTCCCATTGGGCCAACCCCCTGTGAAAAATAACAGATCACCTGCTGGATAACAGTAATATATTCACAACTACTAAAACTAAAGCAATATTTAAAACAACTTAAATAGGACCACCCTTCAAGATTTAAAAATAATTTTGTATATCTGTTTTTCAGAGGATGCAGACTAACATGGTTGAAACTGATTGAAAATAATAAAACTCTGCTGTTGCAAATCACATTAACGTTGCATTTAATTCTCGCCCATGTTGAAGTGAATTTACTCAATTTGTCAAGAATTCTGCCTCTGTGGTTATCTAGCAAACGGGTGGGCCACAACACCGTAATTACTAGAGCACTGTAATAATCTAAAGGTGTGACTACTGCAGCCATTACGGTAAATGCAGGCTGCGGAGCCTCTGTGTCCGACAGACCGGGAGTTGCACTGGAAGACACTGCGCTGAACAGGTAAAAATGACTCTTCTGTATTTGTACAACAGCGTGACATTATACAACTGAAAATGTGTAAATTATATGACTCATGAAAAGCATGCAATATGGGCGGTAAGAGGGAGGCTTTACACCCCGACAGTGAATTAACATTTCAGCAGCATTGAAGCAGAAATGATGAGGTGCCCCCTCTGTGTGGATGGAGAAAGGACGCATTGTTCGTCTACAGCAGAACTGGGTCTGGTTCTTATGAGTCTGTAAATTACTGTCTCATCTCTCTTTCCATCCCGGTTTAGAGGGTGTTGCGGAATTAGTCTGGTATGAAAGCACAGCTGAGCAACAGATCTAGGAGCCACATATCTGAGATAGGTAAGACCTAATTGTCTTTACTGGCATTTGTCCAATTACCCTGATAAATGGCTGTTTTTCGTTGGCGGGTTGAAAGGATAATCTCTGCATTGTGCTACATAAAGCCTACGGTCACTGCGGGAACCTGCCTTGCTGCGGAGGCAGTGCACGGCCACCAGGCTGTGGTGAGCCTATAACACATATTAGAAAGCAAAAGATGTGGTCATTGTCAAAAAAATTATTGAGAATGAGCCTTTATAGACATATAATAGTTATTTTGATTCTGAGTAAAGCTGCCTAATGAGAGAGAAGGAGAGAGGTGGTCTAAACAGGTGCTGAGTCATATTTGTTGGTCATTTTCTGCTTGATCACACAAATCAGAGCCATAAAGGCATGCTTTAATTGCTGTAATTACCATGGTATTTCATGTTAAAATCCACAAGTCCATCAAAATCAAGTGTTAAAGCTGATTACATTAAGACCTGGTCTCTTTACTAAATCCCCTCTCTATCATAAACCCAGTACAGCAAATGCATCTTAAGCAGTCTTAAGGTCCTTTACCTTGTATTGAGTGGATGTTGAACAGTGAGCTTATGGATGATGAACGTCATCTGTAGTAGGCTACATATAGGCTTCACTCAAATCTCATTTACATACAGGGGCTGGCTATTGATTTGTCCCTGTCTCATCCACTTGCCTTCAGTGTGTGCAGATACATTTTAATGCCTGATCTTTTCAGTATGAGGATGGGGGTGCATTAAGTCATGGAAGGTCAGGCAGGCTGGAGCGCCGCCTTACTGAAGGAGTGGGCTCATGTTCCTGGAGGGCCAGGCTGGTCGTGTATCGTTTTCTATATTCCACCTATAGGTCTGCTTTTTGTAACTGTAAAGAACAGATTATACTGACATGACCGTTGGGCCGTTACGCATCACTATTCCTGCTGTAAGGACAGACAGAAACATTTGGGAGACAGTTTGTGTGCATAGACTGTCAACAAAATAATGGACGTAGCCACCCGTGACGCCACCCGGTTTGTGAACTCCTGTTTTTAAGCCTCGAAATAGACATTTTGATTATCACCATCTTGTTTTTTTGGAGCCAGGAGGGACCACATTTGGACGAGAGGGTGTTGCTGACACTATAGCTGCTATTTTGGTTATCACTGTGCATTTACATTCTGTGGTCGACTGTTATATTGCTCATGCTAATGCTAATTTCGGCTAGCAAAAAACAGACTTAAAAAATGTATTTGCTGGAAAAACTGAACAGCTGATTCCTCAGATGGTCTTTTAGTAGAACCAAATGCTAACAACATTTTTAAGTGACCAAAATCATACTATTAATTTTCATGAACTGAAACACTGTTAAAAAAAAAAAAAACTGGGGTTATAACCAATATTGTTGTCATGGTAGTGACTCAATCACAAGGTAGCCACGCCCCAAAGCATACCCTGCTTTATTATCTATTTTACTCTAAATGGACCTATAATTTACTAAATTAACATCATGCTCTATTGAAGAAAACTTTAAACTAGTTTATGGTGTCTTGAAACTTGAGAGCATAAACTAATTAGGAAAGTGTTTACTGGGGTAATAAATCCAGTGAGAAATAAGGTCATTTTCTCATAGACTTCCATAATCGGACTCTTTTTGGAGCCAGTGGATTCGCCTCCTGCTGGCCATTAGAAAGAATGTAGGTTTAAGTCACTTCTGCATTGGTCTCATTATTCAGACACAGTGCTTCCTCCTTTGTGTGTCTCTGTAGACACATGCACATGTATTCTCTGCTTTTGTCTATTGACATATTTTCATTGTCGTTTTGTTTTTAAGAGCCATTTTACACCTAAAAAACAATAGGTTATTATGCTACATTACATAAGTGTTGGCATTGTGTATGTGTACAAAACCTACTCCTTTTAGCACTGATCACACGATATAGATTTTATAAAACTCAATGTTAGCGCTAAACTAGGCAGGCTGACATTGTGTTAAGAGGGGAAATGGACCTCTGAGTTTGGGAGGGACTCGCCGTCTTGTACAATGTTGTGTCTGTTCTCTACCAGTGAAAGAATGAACCAATTTCCTCCCTCAAAGTTTAAAATATTTTCATTTATAAACTTCTCCATATTTACTCAAACTGAAACTCCCCTTGACAGAACACAGTTTAAAACACAGGCTGATTTACAAGACTAATTTGGAAGTAAGTGAATATTCATTAAATATTTATCTGGCATAAAGACGTCAGCTGAAAGTAAAGTTGTCAAGGTCATGGGTAGTCTATACCTTTGCTAATGAACCACTGCCTGTGTTGTGTGTGGTCGATATAGTAGAAGGCTGGACTAAAAGACTGTCAGGCAGATTTTATACAGAAGATGAACCGGAGCACTGAGTGGTTTTCTTACACAGCATTGTCTTTGGACATTCTGCACATTGCAATATCAAATGACCTCATTCGTTGGTGTGGATGAATGGAGATGGATAAGCTGAGTTTATGAATGCTTCAAGCATAATGTGTGTCTCTAACAGGGGTGGGAATCTCAGGGAATCTCAAACCTTTTTTGATTGCAATTCTTCAATTTGGAATATATTTTTGATTTCTTTCTGAATATGCAACAAAAAGGTCACCTACATTACATTAGGCGCATTCAAGAGTCAGTCTTCTACAGTCTTCTGCCTTTATAAAAACAAGTAAATGAAAGTGAAATTTACTGAAGAACACCATTTGCTAAAACTTTTGGTAAAAAAGGAGTTAGAGACAGAACATATTTCACTGCTACATCCATTTGTGAGAGCAGGGTTTTTCAAATAAGACAGACAGACAGACAGACAGACAGACAGACAGACAGACAGACAGACAGACAGACAGACTAGGAACTGAGATATTTTTTTTTACCACACATGACAGTTATACATTATAAACGACGTACAAAAATAGATTATTTTGGTATCTGTGAATTGATTCAGAACTACACCAGCTATTTCTGGGTTACTCCACAATGTGTGACTCGAGGAACCTACTCGTCCTGTTTAATTGTGTTTAAATTATTTTAACGTCCATCCTACAAAAATTTAGTGTCGACCAAATTCAAATATGAAGTGATGGAAACCTGTCTTCTTGACTCTTCTCAGAGTCACATCATGGTGGTGCCCTACATGCCTTTGTTAAATGGTGTGACGATAACTTCCTCAACGCTAATGTATCAAAGAGTAAGGAATTAATCGTTGGTATCAGACAGAATAATGATGAGGCAAGGATGTTCAAATTGTAGACACAAGTATCTCAGAACAGTGTCCGACTCTCAACTCAGGTTCAATGTAAACAAAGGGTTGGTTGTCAAACATAATCGGAACACTGCAAAGACACTTGTGCTCCTTCTGGGGCAAACAGGTGGCCCAGAAAGCAAAAGGAATTATCAGCCAATCTGACCACGTTTTTTTCAGTGAATTCACTGTAATGCCCTCAGGCAAGTTAAAATGTGCCCCTTAGCACAAACCACTACTCTAAGTCCTTCATTCCCTCTGTTATCAGTCTACTAAATTACAACAGGATTGTAAATAACTGTTACAGTTTTTTAAACTCAGTTAATTGTGTGAACTATACTAAAATGTTTTTTTTATTTACTGCTGCTAGTTTTTTCCTTGTATTGATCCATGTATGTTGTTCTACCTCTGACATACAACTACCTTGCCCATGAGTTTTGGAGTTGTATGTATTGACTGATTAGTTTGCAAATGAATAGCGCTTCTTGGGATTAATAAAGTTTTCTGAATCCAAGTCCGAATTGGAAATGATAATAATCGTGATTCTTATGTGAATAGATTATTTCCCCAGCCATAGCTTTCTAGCATAGTTTTAGTTTGAATGACAGTGATCTGAGGCTGATAATTAAGTCAGTTTTAGAGTTGAAGATTTGTTCTGAAATTATGGGTTTACATATGGATCTAATGACAGGATTTAAAAAATCTCAATACTAAAAAAGGGTTGGACTTTAGTAGAAATAATAGCTTTGGCCTTCATTCAGTTATGATAACATTTTACTCTGAACACAACTGCAGTGTCTGTTCTGTCCATTGCATTGGAGATCTAGTGAACATTCACAGTGATAGTTTCAGTGTTACACTCACCTATGTTTTCACCCCCTGATTGTTCAAGTTATTAGGTTAAGCTGGGGATTTGTTGTGTGACCACATGTGTTACTTGCCCTAATGGACTGTGTTGTGGAGTAATGCTGTGGTGTCACTGTATTCCTGTATTGTAGTGATTAACTGGTAAAATGTAATGTAAAATGTAAAAATCTGCAAGATTGATGGGCAAAAGTAAAAAAGGTCATACATTATAAAAGGAAATCCCTTGAAGGCAATAGAAGGAGACATTGACTGGACGGATTATTTTCATTGTCTACAGTGCTGTCTGATGTCAGGGTGGCACTGCGGCAGGCCAGTTCACACCCATGTGTGGTGCCTCATAGTGTACTATAGGTCAGCTTTACATAAACCCTGTTTGTTAGTGAGACAGCCTAATCCTGATTCCTACAGAGATACTTAGTCAGCCAGGCATACACACACACACACACACACACACACACACACACACACACACACACACACACACACACACACACACACACACACACACACACACACACACACACACGCACACACACACACACACAAACACACAGTCCTTACTTGTCACATTCAAAGATTGACGAAATGCTCTGTGTGTGTTTGTGTCTGTATCTGTGTCCATGTGTGATGTGTGTGAGCCAAAGAAAGTGGGGAAGGCTCTTTTGTATGAAAGAGGAGAGACACTTGGTGGAAGCTTTGGCAGCAGCACCAACACACTCCACATGTCTGCCAACTAGATGCCAATCTCTCTCCCTCCTTCTCTTTTTATTCTGTCTCTGTAACCAAGCAAAGTACTCCAGGTTTTTAGAAGATTGATCCATTGGTCATTTTGCCTATGTGGTGAGAAGAAGCTCCTACGTTTCATACAGACATTTAGATATCAACAAGGGCTACAATTAAAGTTATTATGGATTATTCTGCATATTATTTTCTTAATAAATTGATTAATAGCTAAAGAATTATTAAAAATGTAATTAAAAAAAATAATTCTGACATTTTAATAGTTCCAATATTAGAAAAGGGTGAAAAATGCCTACAGTTTCTTAAAGCTCAAGGTGATGCCTTCAAATTTGTACAAATGTAAAACAAATTGTACATATTTTAAAATTCCAACCCTTTTTCTTCAAGAGCATCAGTGTTTGTTGAAAGCATCACATTTACCCATTGAGGACGCTATTATCTTTTTGGGCTGATATTTTAAAGTTGCAGTTTTTTTTTTTTTTTACACACATAAAAAAACACACATTAACTCCGAGTTAGAATTAAACTAAAGTATGGCAACCCTTAAGGGAAAATTCCCTCATCTTCATGTTTATTTTGAGATAGAGAGACAACGGTGGAAAGTAGCAGATGTTCAGTGCAGAAATAACTCACTGCAATATGTGACTCTTTTATTTGTTTGAGGAGTTATATTTTTAAAGCTATGTGTAAACGGTGTAACAAAAGGATTTATTTTATTGACCATTCTATGAATGCCACTTCGAAATCCATTTCTCACAGCCAAAAAAAACCTGTTCTGATTGACCAACTCTTCAGAGGCTTGCTGAGGAGCAGCAAAGTCTTGTTAGATTACTGCAAATGCAAACCCAACATTTCCTGTTTTTGTCGCATCATATTAAAAGCTTTTGAATGACTAAATAATGGGAGACTTTTATTGTGAAGAAGTTATAGGAAATGACACGTGTTCCTGGATTAGCGGAGCTTTGTTAGCAGTGCTAAAAACCGGTAGACACAACAACATATGGAGATATTTGGAGCTATTTGTTCAGCAGATCAGTTAGAAATGATGCAGGGAGGATTAATACAGGCAGAAGGAGCCACAGTGATGATGATGTTTGATGAAGAGCTGCAGACAGCCAGCACACTTCCAACAGGTAAACAACTTATTTTTCTTTCCCCTGCTGTGAAATGAAAAAAACACTTGCAGCTTGCCAGCTTGACTCCAGTCATGGCTCAGTTTGACTATACCCAAACAATGCAACAATGCTATAGTGAACAATGAGCAGTGAACTTGCTTTGATAGTGAAATCCAGGATTGTTTTCTCTGAACTTGAAGTTGACATCTCCTGTTTTCAACAGTAGGGAGACTAAACAAACAATGAGGTTGAATACATGGTCCATAAACAGCGAGCTTGCGATTGACTACATTTTGTAAATAAACTGTCAGCTTATATTCAGTTCTACAGTGACAAGGCCAAGGACACCACCAGAAGTCAGGTCAGGTTTTGTGTTCAGTTTATGATTCATTTTTGTGTTGTTAAGATTGTGTCTAATATGCCTGTGAGATAATAAATTGGTATTGACAGCTGAAAGGAAACAGGCAGATGTTTGCTGACACAAAGCTTTGGACCAAATGTCTTGGTGTACAGTGGTCTTTTACTCAAAATAAAATGACATACTCAGGTTGCAGCGGTAGCGTCTGTGTTCCAGTTACAGATGTTGTAATACTGCCTCTAACAAATTCAGTCAGCATTTTAAATTTGATTAGATGGTATATCAAGGATTCAGTCTCAGAGCAGATAAGCATCTTAATGAAATCTGTATAACTTAGTGGTACTGAGAATCAGTAGATGGGTTAAACAAAAAAATTAGTCATCATGCCCATCTTGCTCTTTGAGAATCTACACATGTACACACAGGACTAAGGTTTTATTGCCTTTGCAGTCATCTCATGCTCATAAAATTAAAATCTCCCTGACTGTTCTATCATCAAAGGGAATAAAAAGTCGTAGTACTAATCCTAGATCAATGTTAAAATTCTGATGGAGTAGAGAGTGCTGACTTCAGTTGTTGCGCTCTTGACAGCTTTGTCAGGGAATGGGCGATCACACTGACAAGAAGAAGCCAAGTAATTTACTTTGTTGGCAATGTCTCAGGAGTGGTAAAACTGACGTCATCTGAGCTACGACCAAAGGATATCCATCCACAAGAGTCCATCCCAACACCCGGACTCTAGCTGTTTTCCTGACAGCTGTGAGTGTTGGGAGCGGCATACAGATCTTCCATGAGTGAACCTCCTCTGTAATGATGATTAAAAGATTTCAGACTAAGTTACTGTACACCTAACCTGATGCACCAAATAGTTTGCTACACAGAATCATCTGAGAAGCTGTCTTTGGAAACTGCTTGCTCGTGTGTGTAATATTACAGAAGTTTACTAGTTTAACTTTCGAAATATAATCCATTATATTTAGACATGCAAGTGTTTAATGCTTTTGGCAATGGTATGTACAGTACACCCATGCAGTTTCATGCAGCAAAGCATGTTGAGGAGGAATATTTTGAAGTTGAACAAATTGAAAAAAACAAACTTCAGCAGGGAGTTAGTGAGCTGACAGAGATACAAACAGGCCAGCTGTATGTATACCCACTGCATATCACAATAGCAGCAAATATAAAAGATGCAACTAGAATTTTGAATGAGGAATTTATTTTTGGCACCAGTATGATGTCAGAAGTCTGTATAACTTTTTCTGTAGAGCATTATTCTCTTCACCGATCATTACATGACAGAGCAGCTAGAGAGCTGATAGAAATACAAGTGTAGGCAGAACTAGGAAAAATGTCAGGGTGACTCACAGCACACCTAACTATGCAGTGTTTCTTCTCCTCTCCACTCTGTGTGGGTATCACTTGCAGTTTTTTGTGCTATTGTTAAAGAAAGTCTTTCACTTTGATATCTTGTGTGTGATGTTGAGTGGATCCCAGGTTTTATTTTGTGACAAAATGCTGTAATGTAGTTTCTTTCTGCCTGCTTCGTCTAATTTAATTACACAGCATGTTTTCCTGCATTTTGCAGAATGCCTCATAACAACCCCCATGGAAGAGTGTGTGGGCATAGAAATACAGATAAATGGCCAGTCAGTTGACAGAAACACTGGTGTAGGAGAGAAGCTCTGTTGCACTGGAAATATCACCACTGAGATCTTGGTAATACAGCAATGACAAATAGAAAGGTTTATGTGTACAGTAAAAAATGAATGAATGAATAAATATTGTACTTATAAGCCCATACTGTATACATGTTAGGAAGACAAAATGTTAGATTTATTTAAAGGGGCCATATCATACTTTTTGTGATTTTCATATCTATGTGAAACATCAAAGTCAAATTTCCAAAACTTGAGGTCAACATAATGTAGAATTTATTTTTAATAAAATGAAGTTCTACAATTTCAATGTTCAATACTCAAATTTCAATTGCTCCCTGTAAGTCAAAAGCCCAAGTTTAGCCTGGTCTGAGCACTTTTTGTTTTTGACCTTGCCGATGAGTTAATGTCAGATCGTCACGGATACCCATGAAACGAAAGATATTCTAGTTGAGGCCCAGAATATAAATATGGACCTGGAAATGTGCAGAATATGTCCTCTGTAAGGTTAAAAATGAAATTGCTCATTGGCAGCTGGCCAACACTCAACGGCTCAAACTGCACACAATCATAGTCTTGATACAATATATAATAAACAGATACAGTATATTGGTCAAATTCTTTATGGTATCATTAAGTGTGTGAGCACTACATTTCCCCACCCAGAACTTTGAATCCCAACCTCCCACCACTTATTTGTCCACAATGGTTTGAAAATTAAAAAGTGTGGCTCATGCAGTTGTATCACGAATATCCCTAAGCCTTCCCTACATTTTCCTCTTTCATCTCTCCAAGATGAAGAATTCCTCATGCACTAATGACAGGCCTTACAATCTGAAGTCTGATACCAGAGCATGTATGCCATCTGAGAGATCCTGTCAATCAAGGTGCAATAATTTGCAATAATCCTTGCCAGAGCTAAATAGAATATGGGTTCCCAGAGGTTCATGAGGCTGTTCCAGGTGCTCTCCAGCAGAATTAAATGGAAATGTATTAAACCCTGGCTCAGATGTGATTTTATAGACTGCACTTTATTGTCGGGTAATTCATTTGTTATGTGTGTGTCAGAATGTGGTTTAACAGTGTCATAATTCCACTAAAATGGGTTTTAATGTAAGTAGGGAATTCATCATCAAAGTTTCCTTTCTGACAAGAGCAAACAGTCTAACATACTTTATATGCTGATACTGAATGCCAATGTGAGCTTACATAAATCACTTGTGTTACAGCCTCCGTTAGGATAATTGTGTCCCACATGGCTTTTGTGAAATGTTTTAATATTGCTGCTCTGTCTGCCATCATGCTCCTCTTAATGGCTTTTCGTGATGGACCACAGAGGTCGATGGTGACGCCCCCTAAGGTCTGCGACTCAGACCAGGCTGAGGAATAAAATCTTCGTTTTTCTTTCTCAGCTAAATGAGAAAACAGGCAGAGAGCACTCAAGTGAATAAGACATTATGACCTTCTTTCCACCTGCATTAGAACACATCTTGGATAATGGCATTGTATTCAGAAATATGCAAAAACCCATCAATTTCAAGTATAAATGCACCAAGATAAGACCATTTATTCACATTAGAGATAGTCAGAGATGCATTTAGTCATATCGACAGCCACAGGGGGTTAATGAAATGTCTCTAAATTTCAGATTAACACAAATGTCAATGTATTTTGTAGCTGTGAGGATAACATTGTTGATTATATGGGTGAATGTTACCTGAGAAAGTGATGTGTGTAGTAAACGGAATTTTGATGAAAGAAAAAAAAAAAAGGATTCTTTATATTGGAAATAGATTTTAATGTTACTTATCTGTTGACACATGGTCAGGGTATTAAATGTATAAAATTGACTAAATGTTGCGTCACCATTTAGACATATCTGATGCCCGATATTAATTTTTCATCGCCCGGCATGCTGGCTTCCCTTGCTTCCCACCATACTGACGGAAGTGTCACCAGATGCTTTTTAAAGTGTGGTATCTGCAGTTCTGCTGAACCTATCTAAGATCTCTGGGAATTCAGAGTGCTTGCAAGTTAGATATGAGACAGTAACATGAATTTTGTGCTGGCCAGTATGAACATTAAAAACAGAACTTAATAGATATGCCAAAGACTTTAACATTGCTTAATTTTTAATTCATTTAATTTTCAAAACTAAATATTTAAAGATAGTTGTATAAACAAACCAAAAATACTCAAATTATTCAAGTTATTAATTATTCAAAGAGATATTTCTACATATCCTTTGATGCCAACATCTCAGTTCATATGCAGGACACATCATGAACATTACCTGTACAAATCACCCTTACAATTACAAGCTTCGATATTCAAAACTTGTCGAAACATTACAGATTTCTGCCAGGAAAACCAACCTGTCCACAACTGGTTTCAGTGTGGAACTGTGGCAGGTGACAATGTACCCACTGATGCTGAAGGGAAATTTGCTTGGTGGCATTTCCACCACTCCAAAACATCATTCTCACTGTTGACTTCCACAGTCTGCAGGTAGTCTCTCATCTCTACATCTCCTCCTCCTCCTCATCTGAGAGAGTTGCTCTGTTCTCAGCTGTGCTGCTGCTACCCTGCTTTTTGAAAAAGCTGGCCAAAGTATTTTTTCGTTTTACTTTGTGTTCAGTTGCTGCTGCTGCTACCACAGCCCTTGGCAGAGTTGATGAAGGTGGCATCTGCCTGTTGCTCTGTCAGCAGTGGTTTGATCTCTTCTACTGTTCTAGCTTTGATGTCATCCACATTTTCATTCTTGATGTAGGCAGTTTTGAAGCAGGGATCAAGAAGAGAAGCTATATCTAGCAGGTCAGCTGTGCCAGAATCGGACTACTTTTTATTCAAGTAGGTTAGAACGTCTGTCTTCATGTGGCCAGTTGAGTGTAATTTTCTACCTCAGCTAGAATGGTTTCATGAAGAGATGAAGTACTGGTTTGAAGAATGAGATGCTAACATAGTGTTCACCAGACAAGGCATCTGTGAACTCCTGAAGTGAGCTCAACACCTTGTTTACTGCTTCCAGCACCTCAATGTCTAACCAGCTGGGCACCAAGGCCTTGTTTTCTTATCAGCTTTTAGCACCTGACTTATGGCTCTCTTCTGCTCGATCAGTCTTTGGATCATCCTTTGTCGTGATCCTCAGCTATTAGGCAACTCTGTTTTGGAGGTGGTGCTTAGGCCGACCTAGTTTAGCCTGAGCAATGACCAGGTCTCTCTTCTTGTTCCAGGAGCACAATAAGGCATTGACACATTTTTTGCACACATGGACTGCACTTTCTATGTGGGCATCTTTTACACTTCTCTCTATTAAAACAGCAAACACAGTGTTAACTACTTTGATTGCTAATACAGAAATATTATAGCCTGCTAATTCAAACATTAATAAAAACACCATCCATTTTTGAAGACATCACACAATTGCAAATACTGTATTTACTACTTGTATGCTATTAATAATATAATGACAGAAAAAACAAAGTTAGGTAATACAAATATTAATATTTATTTATGGCAAGTTGAAAAGTGTCCAAAGCATTGAAGTATTCTCCAGTCATTCATGGACTGTCTTCACAAAGTTGGTCCCACTGTCAGAGGTTAGGGCTGCCTACCTCACTCAGCTTACATTAATTGTTCCCTCGTTGTTCTGATGTGTTTTTCCAGCACTCCATCTTTAGGGAGGCAAGTCATTCCTCTTTCAGGTGTGTAAGATAATAACACATATACTTGTGTTTATATTCTATATACAAAAATATACATATATCTCATAGTAGTCGATTAGGATAGATGACTAGATGATGTATCGCTCTTTAATCTGGTAATTTGTGAACCTCCTTGAACACTGTGTGTCATTGAATGTGTCCTAGCAGGCTTCTCTTCTTGACAGGCCAATCCTATTGCACCAAATCACATTAGTATGACAGCAACCAATTCCTACTTGCTACTCACTACCCCAAATACCACAAGGCTTTATTTGGAGAGATCCTCTGTCACAAGTGCTGCACTACTGTATGAAGGATTAGTACAGATCCATTATAGTGTGGAATGTACATATGTGTCCTTCCTTCTCTAAAACAACCTGTGGTTTGACTTCTCGGGAGGAGGGGAAGCAGCTTTCTTCTTTTAGTAGTAGTTAATCTTGGACCATCTGCTCTGGCCAAATGCTATTTTGATCTCACCCTACCTCATACAACGTCATACACCTGTACTCATGCTGACGTGGCTGTTCAGTCAACCCATGTAAGCTTAAATGAGGCTACATAAACCTTCAAAAGACAACATTCATGTTAAAAGAGAGGATTGCTTGCCAAAGGAACCAGTTGTAGGTTCACATGGTACATAAACCTCTCTTCTTTTTGGTTGGGATTCATCAGTTCACAAAAAATACCTGATATTAACAAACACATTAGGGAATGTGGGGGTTAAAATAGCTAATCAGCAATTAAAATAATTAACTCCTAAGAAGCATCTCATTAGGAATTGGAAAGCATTCTCCTTCATAGTCTCCATTAACCAAGGCAATAAATAAAAGGAACATTTTTTATTTTTGTCCCCCATTGGCACAGAAAGGAAGGTGCTCCTGTAAATACACAGCCTGCTAATTTGTCAAAAGAGCTAAAACATTGACCTCTGGAAGGAGATCACTGAGCAGGATGTTGCGTCCTTCTAGAGAACTGGAGTAACTGTGCTTTTCAACTCTTGCCTCCTACAGTAAGTGCACCACAGCCACAAGAGGAAGTTGCTGGTGTGTTATCCCTAAAATGATTGATGAGTGCGCCAGTGGTGCCTTTTGCCTGTGCTACCATATGTCAGGATAAAAGAGATCAATGGATTAAATAGATAGATTAAAAGCAATTTGAATTTATCCTTTATAGGCAAGTTGCTGTCTCTCATGTTCAGTGTTTGTTATTGTGATAATGAGATGCCCATGCTGTTTTATATTTGGATAAGGAGTGTAACAATTTCAAAAGAAACACAAATTAGAAAAAAGCTGCTAAATTTGTGAAAATTCGCCTCACAAACTGATTTTGCTCACATGTATTGAATTCAAACATGATAAAGCCATACAACTCTTCATAAGAATTGTATATCACTTTATCTCCCTCTGTGTATTATAAATGTGTATGGAGGAAGTTCATTCCCCTTTTTGTGACTACTGAAAGCCACATTATATTACTGTAGAATTTAATGAGATTTAAACTAGGCAGGCGTAGGGAAAGTGCCAGTACAAAACATGAAATTACTTTATTATGACATTTTGTTAAACTAAAATAGGCATCTCCTACTGCTTGTACTGACTTTCCCCTTTCCATCACATGCCGGAATACAAAAATACACAATGAAAATCATGGTTGTCATACTGTAAGTAACCTGCACAAACAATACAATGGTTATTAGATTACAGGGATTAAGGGATAGTGTCTATACGATTAGTGTGAGGGGGAACCACCCGACTGGAGGAAATTGCAGGATTACATCAGGGGAACACACACACACACACACACACACACACACACACACACACACACACACACACACACACACACACACACACACACACACACACACACACACACACACACACACACACACACACACACACACACACATAATGGCCTATTACTGTAAGAATATGTCTTGGTTGTAATTTTATTATTGGGTAGAATGGAAAAATGGAGGTGGATGTTTGAGATACTGACTTAAAGATACTTACATTTTCAAAGTATTTTTTTTGTTGTTTGGACAAATTGTTCGGCTTGGAATTGCACATAAGTATCATTCACAGCGAGGACATCATGCACAGTAAGACCAGTGAGAAGCAAAACAAATGTGACAGAGATAAAATTACCTGTTAGCCAATATTCAGGGGTTACGATATGGTTAATGATATGACTCATATTAAGCACATTTAGCACAGACTAATCCTGACCGTGCAAACTATTCATTTTAACAAGTAATTTCATCTCATATTTAGCCTTGGAGATAAGAAAAATGAGATAATGTAATTTGTTCTAGCACAGTTTCCCTTTTAGGAATAGTCAAGAAATTACAGTTTTTATCAAACAGAATAAGGCAGATTAATGCAACAGGGTACAGAATTGATGAAATAATTGCAGCCTATAGGCAGATTGATTTACTGTCTTTATAAATTTATAAATATACAGTATATTTTTTAGATAGGAAACAAGGGTAGAGAGAGAGGTGGGGAATTATGTTGTAGTTTTATATCTTAACCAGTGAGCACCTGTTTCACTATCTTAAAGAAAATGATACAAATTCAAACAGTTTTCCAAGATTATTCATTTTTAAAAAGGGATTTATTTAGATGGATAGTTCATATCCAGGTGGCTGTTTGTCTGTTTTACTTCCTCGTTGTTGACAAATAACTCTCTCTATTATTCTGTGACTTAATTATCTCACTTCTCTTAATACAAAAAGTTATTATGAAAAACTCTAAACTAAAGTGTGGACTCACCTGCCTAGCCAACATTTAATCAAACTCAACCAGATCCAGCTAATCCAAATACATATCCTACTGTCCAGGCTAAACCCCTGTAGCCTACATTCAGTCTGACAAGGTTAGACTTACAGCCCCCTTTCAACTCACTCTGATTAATCCCACTAGTCAGAGTGATTTCATTAGGTTTACAATTGCTACTAGAACAGTGTATTGATACTTGTTGCTTTCTTCCAATGTAAGCCATTAAGTCAGATCCACCAATTATTCACACACACACACACACACACACACACACACACACACACACACACACACACACACACACACACACACACACACACACACACACACACACACACACACACACACACACACACACACACACACACACACACACACACACAGAGGTTGCTCTTTCGCAGCCTCCAATCCATGAGTGTCTTGTTAGCAGGTGTGCCTCCCTTTGATTTGCTCATTGCAGTGTTCTGCTGTGTTGCGGTACATGAGTTTATCTGCCCTTCCCTTGTTTTCAGCAGCAGGGGATGGAGGGATGAAAGGATGGATGAAGGAATCCTGGAGAAGGAAGTATTTGCACTCTGCCAGCTTTTTCCTGTTGTCACTTTTCCATAGGGGACAGGAAACATTGAAATGCAAAGCTGGATCAACATGATCGCACTTATATCACATCTTCTATTCCAAATGTGTGTTTGTGCAGTCATTGCAGTGACGCCTGCTTTTGCTTCCATGGCAACCTGGCATGAGTTATCTAATGATGATGGGGAGATATTTTTGATAGTTATTGCTCACTATTGGGTCTTTTGCATATAATTGTATATTGTACAGTACACTAAGAGAATGAAAGTCGAGTAGTATTGGTGTGTGAAAGATAACGAGTAAAACCCATGATGTGTGACAAGCTGACAAATATTTATTGACTCAGTTTTATTGATAGTAGAGAGTCACAGTTTTAGCAAGCACTCTGGCTTTTTATGGGATTATGGGGTAGGTCAACTTTGCTCTTTTGGGGATAATACTGACCATTATTATTTATTCCACCATGTAGCCATCCCTTTTGTGTCCAAGTAGCATAAATGAAGGGGTATGAACTATGTGACTCCTGAATATAACTGAATATTGTAAAATTGTTGATTGATTGATGGTAAACAACAGAGGGTGACAGTGGCAGTGGTTGTGATAATGTTGAAATTATATTTTTAAGCTCTTTGTACCGCTGTGTGTTATTTGAAGCATTCCTATTCCACCAGACAGCCAGTGAGACAGACATGTGAACAACACAGCTGAATCATACTACAAAGTAATTTGTACTGAAGTTATTTAATACATTTACAATGTATGATGCCAAGAAGTTGCTATAAGTAGCACAACAAGCTAGTAAAGCTAAACCAAATCGCATTCCAGTGATTCAAGCATGCTCAGTGGCATCTGCATTACACAGAACTACTCTCTGGAGAATTAAAACAGATCACTGTTATTAGTGTTTGTTAAGGTTTCGTAACAAATTAGCATGCACACAGTCATGTCACCCAGTGGAATGATGCAGCTAACTGATGTTTATTTAATAGTTTTTGGACAACAATGAATCAGTCCATATATCAGACTTTGGATACACACTCAATACTTTTAAGTAGGATCAATTCATTATTGGTTTGCCCCTAAATTTTGTAGACAGTAAGAAAAATATATAAAAATCACCAGTCTTATGTTTTAATGTCACTTGTCCTTGAGTATCTCATTAGTTGCAGTTATACCTCCTCTCACTGTCCTCTTATTTGCAAATTTCTCCTTTAATCTCACCCTCAATTTATCCACCTCAGTTCCTCTTCTCTTTTTCCTTTGCAATGATAAATGTGGTTAGACATAAGGAAAATTAGAACCAAGGTCAAGTTATTGTATATCATCTGCTGTGGGTTGTGTTTGTACTAATTGGGTTATATATCATAGTGTCGGGGTAAAGGTGTTCCACCGTTGGTGGAAAGTATGCTTCAGTGTCTTTGATCAACGCTTATCGATTCTTTACAGCTCTGTAGAATTTGTTGGCTTAGTTTTGCTCTCTACCAACTCATGAGGGAAATATCTGGCTCTTTACAGGCTAAATGCTTCCCTAAGTTCACAGGCTAGTCGCTAACTGTGTCTGTGGTGGTGCTGAGGAGGTAGTGGTAAGTGGTTTTTAGAGCTTTTGTTTTTCAAAAACGACACTATAAGAGCAGTGAGAGTGAACCAAAACAGTACAGCTATGCAGTAGACAGTGAAATAATGAGCTGTAACTTGTTAAAAGGCTGCAGAGGTAAATTATCTGTGGGTTCATCACTATGAGTGATGCCTCTGACATGGCACACTGCCATTTGATGTATCGCTTTTATGAAAAAAACTGATTTAACCAATATATGGTCAGTCAAGAGTCATTGTTACATTTTATCCCCACAAATTGATGTAGTGGCTTTAGAGGAACTGAATTTTTTTGCTAATATGTCCTATCGGCAGCCATAAAAAAACATTTTCTACCTTCTGATATAAACATTCTCTTTGGCTGAATCAGCTAATGTAGTTATCAGTTGCCATGGAGACTGACTGAGTTAGGGTGTTGCTGTGGCAACTGAGAGGCTGCTCATTACCACCCACAGCTACCCCCATCACTCCCTCGAGCCAACCAGTATCACACAAACACGCATGTAGATGTACACTGACTAACACTTAAGCACACGCACGCACGCACGCACACACACACACACACACACACACACACACACACACACACACACACACACACACACACACACACACACACACACACACACACACACACACAGTAAATACGTTTGTTTAATGTGTCAGTTGTGAATCAGATAGATATTGTGAGGATTTTTTAAAAAACCTTACAGACAAACAGAGACAGATTGTGTATGTATTCCTATACAAATGGAAACATTGTACACGTAACAGTAACGCCCAAAATGAATTGAGACGGTGGGGGAGGATGATACATTGGTCAACATAAGTGGATGTCTCTCACCCCAAAGCACAATAGTAGCAACACAAATATGTGTTTTTGTCCATATTTTTCACTTAGTAGTGAATACTGGTCTCTGTTAGAATCCAGTATAGTCAATTGTTTCGTACATAGTTGAATGTTTGATTGCATTTTGGGTTTTAACTTTTCACTTTAAAATTTAAAGCCAGGGACTCTGGGTTTGCATGATACAGTCGATTAAAGATTAAAGCAACAGTACTCACTTTCAGCCAGGAGCCAATCACGAATCAGCATAGCCTTTATCAATCAAATTAGCTGCACCTGTAGTATGCAGCCTCACTGGTGTCATCAGGATAAAATTTGCTCCTAGTTCAATACTCCCAGGCTGTTGTAACAGTAGACATTTTGCATTATAGCAAGAAAAGTACAGGTGTTACTTTTACCATTAACAGGTTAAGATTAGGGTGAGGGTTAAATGGCTAAATCGAAGCCATTGTTGATCAAATTATTTTTCACTTGTGCTTTTTCTACTTTGATACGTCAAAATGTCTTCTTTAAAAAAGGCATTTGAGGAAGTGGGGGGGGGGGGGGGGGGGACATTTCAGTCACCATGTTAACAGTGAGATGTTGTCAGAAACCTGACCCACACACTTAATCATGGCTTCTTGCCTGCGCTTGTTTATTAATTCAACAGTGGTTGTGTTTTCTGCTGTGGCTCACTGTTTCACTGCTCCCCTGATAGTTGTCTCTGTTATACTGATACACACACACACATTGCACACTGCCCAAGAGGTTCATAGAATAAGCTTTACAGTGAGTCCAATATGTTGGATACAGTAAACAGAGTGAGTGTTTTCTCACTCTATATATCTTGCTAGCTTAATCATTGGGGTAGATTTTCCCTTCTAAGACAGCAATATTACACCTACAGTCAGTAAAGTTCACATTAACTGATGAGGTTATTTGTGCTCTATCAAAGCACAGCAGAACTGTGTTATCGAGAATAAACTGTCCAGTCCGTCAGTGTTGAACAAAACACTAGCACTAGTGTTCTTAAAACCTCATGTGGTTCATGTTATGAGAAAATGATAATATGAAGGCTGATTTATGGTGGCAGTGAAATCTGCATCCACCTACAACAGTGAGTGGTCACAGCGAGTGAGTGTGCACACTGTATGTGTGCAGTGTAAGCACTGCAGGTATGTTTGCACTGGTGTGTTTGTGCAAGATCGCAAACTGGGGAGTGTTCATTAGCTTGCTGGTAATATAATTGAATGGTGCTGTTTATGTTGCAGCCCAAGAATGTTGGTATTGACAGTAGCCGAAGAAGTAGCCTTCTCAAAACTCAAAGATTAATGCCACACTAGTCATGGTCATACATACAAAGATTAACTTAGATAGAAATGCATAGTGATAAACTCCAGAACAAGCCATAAGACCATAATGTGCCGCTTTCCAAAATGGTTACAAATAAAAAAAGAATTGGTGTGACAACTCTGTGGTTGATGTCTGGTTCAGCTTAGGCACAAAAAACACATCCATGGTCAAGAGGTGCACAGCACACTGACATAGATTAGTTCTGGTGCTCCTTTTGTGCTGGTGGAGAACCAAAAATGAGGTGGAGACAGTATGGCGACAGAGACAAATGGAGGGGAAAAAATCAAATTTTAGTAAGGTAATTTATTCTTTAATGTGTGTAAAGCCTTCGTTATTACTAGTACTGTTTTCCTTCTCTTTCCTTCAAGCCAAAAAAATAGCATTTGTTTATTTATTTGGATCCTATTACTTGTTACCAGCGCAACAGCTACTCTTCCTGTGGTAAAAGAATAGGGAGAGGAAATTCACTTGCATAATTTGCAAAAAAACAAAAAACAAATCGATTTTGAAGGTTCATTCTGTCGCTCTTTTCATTTTCTTGGTTTTCATTTGCAAAAGGAAATGATTTTTGTTGACTGTAGCAAAAACACTTGTATAAAAAAGCCCCAGTGCTTCACTTTTTATCATTCTAAAATATACACTTTCATGCATTATGCAGTATTCCTACAGTTTTAACTGTAATAATATGATCCTTATAGTGTTTCACCAGTGTGCAGCAGCGTGGGAAAGATAAGTGTTCTTTAGGACTGTGGTTTATAGTTTCCATACAAAAGGCAACTTTAAAATGCTCATAGCCCTATGAATGTGTTTCTTTTCATGCTTTCTTTTTCCTCTGGATTTATTATTATTGTTGTGATTTAGTGCTTTTCACCAAACCATTCAGAAATGACAGTTATACATTCACATTATATATTTTATTATAAGTTATGAATAGAAAATAAAATGTTGAACTAGGGCAGTGGATGTTAAATTGAGGGTTGTTACAGGGAGGTTGAGCAGAAACAATATTGCCTAATTGGGTTTGATATAAATACTTAACTGGCTTGATAATGAGACCACTTATGAGCTCTTGCTTTATAACACGGTTGCAGAATTGTTATTGCATGGCCAAGCAATTAGGCACAATACTTCAGTAACATAATACTTGAGTGCACGCCCGCCGATAGGGGGGGACAAACGGGTCTGTTGTCCCGGGCCCAGGATAGGGGGGGGCAGAACTGGGCCCACATTAAATTATGGAATAATTTTTCAAAATAGGCCTATCTGTGGAAAAGATGTGTAATATTTGAGTTACATAAAAGCTTTTAATTGTTTTCTTCCTAATCGCTCTTGAAATAGTGGTCAAGAACCACCCCACCCCCAACACAAAAATGGTTTGGCCACTGATCAAAATTTGATGTTGTCATTTGAAGTTCAGTACGCTAAAAATGTCCGGTCAGCCCAAGTCCGGTGCTCAGAAAAGTAAAGAAAAGATAAGAGGAAAATAAAGGCCTTAGAGATTTTCTAAACAAATATTTAAAAAAAAGGTGGTGACGGTGAAGCTGGAACTAGTAAAGTCAACGTAGAGCAAGGTAAGAAACAGCGCAGCCAACGTTTACCGGCAGCCTTGTAACGTAACCCAACAGGTCAGCTCTAATGTTAACGTCCATTAGCTTGTATAAAAGCCTGACACACAACACGTTATCTTTGACAGAAACAGTTGAGTTTGGTAGCTCCGTCAGAGAGGAGAGAGATCCAGCTGCAGTCAGGTGACCGAGAGAGTGATGCGGGAGAGCTGCCCCGCGCAGAGAGTCTGAGCAGGATGGATCAGAGACTGATCAGACATTTAATTTCAGCAACTTAGGTAAAGTTAGAAAGAGATTGGCAGATTCGAACTTCAGCTATCAATAGCTCACAAACGAAACATTGTTAAAACATAAAAAATGTCTCTTTCCTATCGTAGTAAGGTAGACTATTGACTACAAACTCATTTTCGCCAAAACGAGTCGTCCTCCAGGCTGCAGGAAATATATTACTCTCTATGCACTGCGGGCGGAGAGGCGAGCGCTTAGGGACCGTTTACAAATTGCAGTACCAATTGCGGTCACCTGATAATCACACTACAACAGTTATTTCATAAAAAAATATTTTTGCATATTTTTGGGGAATTTCATTGTGAAAAATCTTCAATATCGTCAATATTATACACTGTATACTCACCAAAATCATGCTACACAACAAGGGTCACCTGATAATCATACTACAACAGTCATTTCAGAAAAAACTTTTTGCATATTTTTGGGGAATTTTATTGTGAAGAATCATCAATAGCGTTAATATTATACACTGTATACTCACCAAAATCATGCTACACAACAATGGTCACCTGATAATCATACTACAACAGTTATTTCAGGAAAAAAAAAAGTTTGCATATTTTTGGGGTATTTTATTTTGAAATATCGTCAATAGCGTTAATATTATACAGTGTAGGATGACCAAAATCATGCTACACAACAAGGGTCACCTGATAATCATACTACAACATTTATTTTGGGGAAATTAGTTTTGATATAATTTGAGATTTTTTATATTAAAAAATCTTCAATATCGTTAATATTATACAGTGTAGGATGACCAAAATCATGCTACACAACAAGGGTCACCTGATAATAGTACTACAACAGTTATTTCAGAAAAATGTGTTTTTGTATATTTTTGGGGAATTTTATTGTGAAGAATCGTCAATAGCGTTAATATTATACACTGTAGGATGACCAAAATCATGATACACAACAAGGGTCACCTGATAATCATACTACAACAGTCATTTCAGAAAAAAACTTTTTGCATATTTTTGGGGAATTTTATTGTGAAAAATCGTCAATAGCGTTAATATTATACACTGTATACTCACCAAAATCATGCTTCACAACAATGGTCACCTGATAATCATACTACAACAGTGATTTCATAAAAAAAATAAATCTTTTTGCATATTTTTGGGGAATTTTATTTTGAAATATCGTCAATAGCGTTAATATTATACACTGTAGGATGACCAAAATTATGATACACAACAAGGGTCACCTGATAATCATACTAAAACAGTCATTTCAGAAAAAAAAACGTTTTGCATATTTTTGGGGAATTTGATTGTGAAAAATCGTCAATAGCGTTAATATTATATACTGTATACTCACCAAAATCATGCTACACAACAATGGTCACCTGATAATCATACTACAACAGTTATTTCAGGAAAAAAAAAAATTGCATAATTTGGGGAATTTTATTTTGAAATAATGTCAATAGCGTTAATATTATACACTGTAGGATGACCAAAATCATGATACACAACAAGGGTCACCTGATAATCATACTACAACAGTCATTTCAGAAAGAAAAAAATTTTTTGCATATTTTTGGGGAATTTTATTGTGAAAAATCGTCAATAGCGTTAATATTATACACTGTATACTCACCAAAATCATGCTTCACAACAATGGTCACCTGATAATCATACTACAACAGTTATTTCAGGAAAAAAAAATTGCATATTTTTGGGGAATTTTATTTTGAAATATCGTCAATAGCGTTAATATTATACACTGTAGGATGACCAAAATCATGATACACAACAAGGGTCACCTGATAATCATACTACAACAGTCATTTCAGAAAAAACTTTTTGCATATTTTTTGGGAATTTTACTGTGAAAAATCGTCAATAGCGTTAATATTATACCCTGTATACTCACCAAAATCATGCTTCACAACAATGGTCACCTGATAATCATACTACAACAGTCATTTCATAAAAAAAATAAATCTTTTTGCATATTTTTGGGTAATTTTATTGTGAAATATCGTCAATAGCGTTAATATTATACAATGTGTATACTCACCAAAATTATGATACACAACAAGGGTCACCTGATAATCATACTACAACAGTCATTTCAGAAAAAAAACTTTTTGCATATTTTTGGGGAATTTGATTGTGAAAAATCGTCAATAGCGTTAATATTATACACTGTATACTCACCAAAATCATGCTTCACAACAATGGTCACCTGATAATCATACAACAACAGTCATTTCATTAAAAAAATAAATCTTTTTGCATATTTTTGGGGAATATTATTGTGAAAAATCGTCAATAGCGTTAATATTATACACTGTATACTCACCAAAATCATGCTACACAACAAGGGTCACCTGATAATCATACTACAACAGTGATTTCAGGGGGAAAACAACTTTGCATATTTTTGGGGAATTTTATTGTGAAAAATCGTCAATAGCGTTAATATTATACACTGTAGGATGAACAAAATCATGATACACAACAAGGGTCACCTGATAATCATACTACAACAGTCATTTCAGAAAAAAAAAAAATATTTTTTTCATATGTTTGGGGAATATTATTGTGAAAAATCGTCAATAGCGTTAATATTATACACTGTATACTCACCAAAATCATGCTTCACAACAATGGTCACCTGATAATCATACTACAACAGTTATTTCAGGAAAAAAAAATTGCATATTTTTGGGGAATTTTATTTTGAAATATCGTCAATAGCGTTAATATTATACACTGTAGGATGACCAAAATCATGATACACAACAAGGGTCACCTGATAATCATACTACAACAGTCATTTCAGAAAAAACTTTTTGCATATTTTTTGGGAATTTTACTGTGAAAAATCGTCAATAGCGTTAATATTATACCCTGTATACTCACCAAAATCATGCTTCACAACAATGGTCACCTGATAATCATACTACAACAGTCATTTCATAAAAAAAATAAATCTTTTTGCATATTTTTGGGGAATTTTATTGTGAAATATCGTCAATAGCGTTAATATTATACACTGTATACTCACCAAAATCATGCTACACAACAAGGGTCACCTGATAATCATACTACAACAGTGATTTCAGGGGGAAAACAACTTTGCATATTTTTGGGGAATTTTATTGTGAAAAATCGTCAATAGCGTTAATATTATACACTGCAGGATGAACAAAATCATGATACACAACAAGGGTCACCTGATAATCATACTACAACAGTCATTGCATTAAAAAAATAAATATTTTTTTCATATGTTTGGGGAATATTATTGTGAAAAATCGTCAATAGCGTTAATATTATACACTGTTTACTCACCAAAATCATGCTACACAACAATGGTCACCTGATAATCATACTACAACAGTTATTTCAGGAAAAAAAAATTGCATATTTTTGGGGAATTTTATTTTGAAATATCGTCAATAGCGTTAATATTATACACTGTAGGATGACCAAAATCATGATACACAACAAGGGTCACCTGATAATCATACTACAACAGTCATTTCAGAATTTTTTTTTTGCATATTTTTGGGGAATTTTATTGTGAAAAATCATCAATAACGTTAATATTATACACTGTATACTCACCAAAATCATGCTACACAACAATGGTCACCTGATAATCATACTACAACAGTCATTTCATTAAAAAAAAAATCTGTTTGCATACTTTTGGGGAATATTATTGTGAAAAATCGTCAATAGCGTTAATATTATACACTGTATACTCACCAAAATCATGCTACACAACAATGGTCGCCTGATAATCATACTACAACAGTTATTTCAGGGGGAAAACAAGTTTGCATATCTTTGGGGAATTTTATTGTGAAAAATCATCAATAGCGTTAATATTATACACTGTAGGATGACCAAAATCATGATACACAACAAGGGTTACCTGATAATCATACTACAACAGTCATTTCAGAAAAAAATAACCTTTTGCATATTTTTGGGGAATTTTATTGTGAAAAATCGTCAATAGCGTTAATATTATACACTGTAGGATGACCAAAATTATGATACACAACAAGGGTCACCTGATAATCATACTACAACAGTCATTTCAGAAAAAAAAATATTTTTGCATATTTTTGGGGAATTTTATTGTGAAAAATTATCAATAGCGTTAATATTATACACTGTAGGATGACCAAAATTATGATACACAACAAGGGTCACCTGATAATCATACTACAACAGTCATTTCAGAAAAAAAACTTTTTGCATATTTTTGGGGAATTTTATTGTGAAAAATCGTCAATAGCGTTAATATTATACACTGTATACTCACCAAAATCATGCTACACAACAATGGTCACCTGATAATCATACTACAACAGTGATTTCAGGGGAAAAAAAAGTTTGCATATTTTGGGGAATATTATTGTGAAAAATCGTCAATAGCGTTAATATTATACACTGTAGGATGACCAAAATCATGATACACAACAAGGGTCACCTGATAATCATACTACAACAGTCATTTCAGAAAAACATTTTTTGGCATATTTTTGGGGAATTTTATTGTGAAAAATCATCAATAGCGTTAATATTATACACTGTATACTCACCAAAATCATGCTACACAACAATGGTCACCTGATAATCATACTACAACAGTGATTTCAGGGCGAAAAAAAGTTTGCATATTTTTGGGGAATTTTATTGTGAAAAATCATCAATAGCGTTAATATTATACACTGTATACTCACCAAAATCATGCTACATTTGCACAACTGAAACATCTTTACATAGTTTTTCATTATTTGATAGGTGATGGCAATCTAACCATTTATTAAGCTTTTCAAATGACTCTGACTCAGATGTGAGCTCCTTTTACAGTATTGACAGTAATGTCTGAAACAATAAACTTATTTTTTTTCAGAACTGGAGTGATTTAAATATTTGCAACATGGGCATTGGTGTTCTCCTTAGGTCTATTACATTTTCTTATTGGTGGATAACATTTGACTTTGAATATAAAAAAATAGCTTGAGGAAAAATTATTAATATATATTCTAACACATGTTCTATATCGTGTCAAGACTATCTCTCCATTCTATGTGGGGGGGGGGGGGTTAGACGGCTTGTGTGCACAATATCCACTTACTTTGAGTTTGGGAGAGCTGGTCTACGGACCCCTCTCTGGATTGCTGCGACTGTCTTTTCTACCCGGGCTGGTGAAAGCGTGGCGGCTTGTGACACCGGTTTGCCGGTCACACAAGAGATGTCTGGTATGATCCGGCGGGGCCGGGACCAGCCCCACAGCCAAGACCACCTCAATTACTGTAGGTTCTGCTGCTTCCAGTGATCTACGGGTCCTTTTGGAGGCCAGCCAACATGTGTGCTCGCTCGGAGGGGCAGTGCCGCAGAGATGTGGCTCGTCTCCAGCAGCACTTAGAGTACTTAGGCCTGCACCTCAACAGGAAGAAGAGCAGGCTCCAGCCCTCACAGTCCACGGAGTTCCTAGGCATGCCAGGGCAGGGACTCTTTACTTGACTCCTGTGAGACAGGCCGCCCTCAGGGCTTGCTTGTCCCAGTTCCGGCTTGGGGCCAGGGTGACCTGGCTATGTCTCCGCCTCTTGGGGTTAATGGCAGCCACAGTGCATGTCATACCCCTGGTTCTTCTGAACATGCGCCCAGTGCAGCGCTGCCTCCTAGACCTTGGATTTTGCCCACAGAGGAATCTGCAGGCCAGCGTATTGGTGATGCGCAGACTGTGTGTGGCTCTCCGTTGGTGGCGGCGGCCGACCAACTTGGCACGTGGGACGGTACTGGGGCTTGTGTTGCGTCGCCAGTGGTGTCATCAGATGCATCCCTGGTAGGCTGGGGGGCTGTCCACGAAGGCAAGGGCATCAGCGGCCTTTGGGATGGACCCTGGTTAGCGCAGCACATAAATGTTTTGGAGCTGCAGGCTATCCATTTGGCTCTTCTGCACTTCCTGCCAGAGCTACAGGACCGCCATGTGCTGGTGAGAACAGACAGTACAGTAGCGGCGGCATATATCAACAGGCAAGGGGGCCTAGGTTCCCCTCGCCTGTGCAGATTGGCTCGGGCAATATGGGAGTGGGCTCATCCCCAGTGCAAGTCCCTGAGGGACACATACGTGCCGGGGTGGGAGAACCTTGCTGTAGATCGGCTCTCCAGGGGGGGACCCCTTCCCGGAGAGTGGCAGCTGCATCCAGAGGTTGTGAGCGGAATATGGGATCGCTACGGCACAGCCGTGGCAGATCTTTTTGCATCCAGGGAGAACACTCATTGTCCCCTCTTTTTCTCCATGGGGAGGGACAATCCTCCCTTAGGGACGGATGCAATGGCACATCAGTGGCCACTGGGCCTCCTGTATGCCTTCCCTCCGTTCCTCCTCCTGCACCAACTCCTACAGAGAGTCCAGCCTCATCCTGGTGGCCCCCAATTGGCCCCAGATGATTTGGTTTGCCGAGATTCCGCCCCTTCTTCAGGGACAACCGTGGGAGCTACCCATTCGCTGGGACCTCCCGTCCCAGGCCGAGGGAACTCTTTTTCATCCTTTTCCCCAGGGCCTCAGGCTTTGGGCATGGCCCCTGAGAGGGCCGAATTTCTAGCCTTGGGATTCCCCCAGTCTGTAGTGGGTACTTTGCAGGGGGCCCGGGCTCCCTCGACCAGGGTTGCTTATTCCTATCGTTGGGGGGTGTTTCTATCATGGTGTGCCTCACGACACGTGGATCCCCTCTCCTGTATGGCCCCTGGTATCCTTCAGTTCCTTCAGGAGCTGTTAGAGGCAGGCAAGTCTCCCTCGACGTTGAGGGGGACGGTGGCAGCCATAAAGGCGGCCCATGTTGGGCCTCGTAAACTGGCACAGGGTTGTTGTGACCTTATTGCTCAGTTCTTTAGGGGGGCTCCCCCCATGGGATTTGGAGATGGTTTTGTCAGCCTTGCGGCATGGGCCGTTCGAGCCTCTGGAATCGGTTGAGCTGAAATGGCTTTCGCTCAAGACTACATTCTTGTTGGCTATTGTGTCGACAAAAAGGGTGGGTGAGCTACATGCCCTTTCCGTGCATGAAGAGTGCTGCCGCTTCTTGCCAGGGAATGCTGGAGTGCTGCTGCGCCCTAATCCTGCATTCCATCCTAAGGTCTGGTCTGAGTCCCACGCCAACCAATCTCTTGAGCTGCGCCCTTTCCGCCCTCCTCAGGATGGGGTATAAAGTGTATAATATTAGTGCTATTGACGATTTTTCACAATAAAATTACCCAAAAATAAACAAAAACAAAATTTTCTGAAATAGCTGTTGTAGTATGATTATCAGGTGACCCTTGTTGTGTAGCATGATTTTGGTGAGTATACAGTGAGTGTATAATATTAACGCTATTGACGATTTTTCACAATAAAATTCCCCAAAAATATGCAAAAAGATTTTTTTCTGAAATAACTGTTGTAGTTTGATTATCAGG
This sequence comes from Scomber scombrus, assembly GCF_963691925.1. Classification (NCBI taxonomy): domain Eukaryota; kingdom Metazoa; phylum Chordata; class Actinopteri; order Scombriformes; family Scombridae; genus Scomber; species Scomber scombrus. The sequence continues at coordinate 18,285,810 of NC_084982.1, read as the reverse complement.
TGACCCTTGTTGTGTGGAGTGAATATAGTGAAGACTACTGTGTATAATATTGAAGCTATTGAAGGGAAATCAATGGAACGACAGCACATGACAGTGATGATATTGAAGTATTATACACAAGCACATTTTGTAAAAATAACTGTTGTAGTGTGATTATCAGGTGACCGTTGGTGTGTGGAGTGAATTTGGTGAGACTACAGTGAATAAAAGTGGAGATATTGAATATTTTTCGCTTTGGTACTGCACTTTGTAGACGGTCCCTAAGCGCTCGCCTTTCCGCCCGCAACGCATAGAGAGCAATATATTTCCTGCAGCCTGGAGGACGACTCGTTTTGGCGAAAATGAGTTTGTAGTCAATAGGCTACCTTACTACGATAGGAAAGAGACATTTTTTATGTTTTAACAATGTTTCGTTTGTGAGCTATTGATAGCTGAAGTTCGAATCTGCCAATCTCTTTCTAACTTTACCCAAGTATTTCAGCGATCTTGCACTATGGCCCACTAAAATGACAGAGTCTGATAGAGTAGGAGTAGGAAGAGCAGAGGAGAGGCAGTGTTGGTTAGACTTAAACTACACGTAGTTGAACTACATAGCTTAACTACAATTTGCTGTAACTTGCTGGTAGTTAAACTACATTCATATGTTGTGCTGCGTCAAGTATTTCAACTACTTTTTGGGTCATTTTTTGTAGTTTAACTACTCAATTTACAAACTACAATTTTGGTCAATAACATGAAATATTTTTGTTGGCATGGACGCCTTTATTTAGCAGCGTATATGGCATGTGCTTTAACCACTCGACCACCTGCACATGAAATATTTTTTATAAAAAAAAGACCTATATAATATAAATGTTATTTTAAATAAAAAAAATAAAAAAAGGCATGAATCATGTCATGACATGCCAACATTGTTGTTCAAGACACACCCATCTAGAATATGTCTGCCTCTTTGGGTTTTTTATTACATTTTTTGTAGACTGATTTACATTTCTGATTTACATGTGGCTATTGGGGTAGGATTTTCATTTTCTCTTTATATTACCCAACATGTCTATGGTGAACCTACAGTATGTTGACCAACATGTCAGCTTTTTTTCTTTAAAAAAATAAAACTGAGTTGAGAGGCATATTTCTGCTGGCATGTGAATTTTTTGTAGGCTATTATATTTAGTTTCATATAGACCACATGTTGATTTATTTAACGCTGAGTTAAATGAGTATAATGAGTATAAGTAGTTGCTAAAGCTACTTTTTTTAGCTGTAGTTTTACAAACTACATTTCTCCAGGGGTAGTTTGTTCAAACTACTGTCAGGCTGAACTACATATAGTTTTACAAGGTATGCTTGCAAAGTAGCTTCCCCAACACTGAGGAGAGGAGAGGAAGAGCAGAGGAGAGAAGAGGAGAGGAGAGGAAGAGCAAGGGAAAATGAGAAATCAGGGTGCGTGGGGGCCCATCTAAGATTATCTCTTCCCGGGCCCAGGCAAGACTGTCAGCTGGCCTGCTTGAGTGTACTTGGTTACTTTTCACTTCAAGATATATAGATAGATAGATAGATAGATAGATAGATAGATAGATAGCCACATTTACAGTCTTTTTAGCATCAAATTCCCTCTTTGTGTTTTTTCTCAGACAGGTTCCCCTGTTGAGCTGTGATGAAAGTGTAGTAACAAAAAGAGGGACTTTGGCACTAAAAACACTGTGACATTGAAAGAGATCTGCTTGATTTGATTAATTTGGAAACACATAGCTTAATATTAGTTTCATATAAACTTTTAAATACGGTTTTGCATAGAAGGAGAACCGTCATTTACGTTATAAGTGCATTATGAAGGGATATTCCAATTATCAGTATGAACAGGAGGAATAATTAAAACAAGAACACCCTATTACAGTGTTAATTTGGGTATTTGATTGTTATTTTAAAACAGATTTGAAAAATTGTGAACCTTCAAGGATGCTGTCAGTATTTTTATTTGGGTATTTAATGTCATGGAAGGTGTCTAAACCCAGAACCATCTAAGTTATAGTCTACAGTAACCAGTGCCATAATGTATGTGAACATTAACTGCATCATGTCACCACCACGCTAGCTGTTCCAGATTTAGCTGTATTATTGATGCTATTCAATTAAAATTAACCTCAGCACACTAATTAGGATACCATATAATTGTAACAAATTAACAAGTGCTCTTTCTGTACAACCAAAATCATTGCAGTGACTGTTAGCAGTGACATTTTAATGTGGGCCCTGTGTGTGCTCCAGCTAAAGAAAGCAGGGCAGCATCTTCCAAACCCCACCCAGAAAAGAGGGACGACTGATGTGTCTTCAGAAAAGACCACAGAGGCTTTGGAGGACCTAACCAGCTGCCTGCCTCACTTTTTCCAACCTCCTACCAGTCTCATAGAAACACACATGCACACACACTGTAGAACAGAATCAACAGAACAAACAACGAGGCATTATCATGGCTGCAATTCATATACTAGTCATGATGAAAACAAGTAGTTGACATACAACAATTTGCACTTTGAGTGACCATAAACTATTATGATGTTGCTCCCTTCAAGGCGAAAGAACATCACGCTAATGGAGAGATGCTCCACTGGAAAAAGTTTTAGGCAGAATTTACTTAAATAGAAACACATCTATTTCCCAGCAGTGCAGAAAAATGCAGTATTTATGCAGTTTTCCTCCGGCACTCGTCCATTTCTTTTGGCCCTGTGACTGTTTGGTAATTTCCTGGATCCAATCGAACATGTTTGTGCCGAGGTGGGAGGAGAAGCGCTGATGAGGAGGCTGTGTTTATGCAGATTGTTTATCATTTTGGAACTGAATTGTGTTAAAAACTGGCTCAGACAACCTCTTATTGCATATTTTCTTGGCACACACACAGACCTTTCCAAAATCATGAAACATGTTTCACATATGTTAAGTTTTGCTTGTTTTAGTTTGATTCACTTTTTTTTTCATAAACTGCAGAATTTTGTGCATCAAAATACAATTTTAATGGGAACAGTGAGATGAGTTCGGTGACTGGAGTTCTGCAGAAACAATACTGTTTGATGAGTGAGTTTCCCACAACAACTTGTAGAATGTCTCATCTTTTCTATGCCGTTGATTTGAAACCTGTCGTCCTCACACAGCAGCAGGAATGAAACGTGTGTTTCATCTTCACTCTTTGATTTGAGAGAGGGGCTGTGCATAATTTAACGCAAGGATGGCACAGCAGCAGCAACTTTATTAATTATTTTAATCTCCTGACACAGTGATAGATTGGGAAACTAAACATCATACTGGAAAGCTATTAACTCCCAGATTCTAAGTTTTAATAGTACAATTTTGTCCTCAGGGTGGGTTATAAGCAAATTTCTTAAATCCATCTGACAGTTTTATAAAGCCTGTAAGCAGAAGTCAAAACTTTTTTTCCCCTGTCACATCAATGGAATTATTACAGTGAGTTTTCCGTTTTGCCACTTGCAGTCATGTCTCAAAATTCTTGCAGTGGTTTCTGTACATGTAAGCGTATCCAAATAACTCCACAAAATGACCTGTCTGCTGCGAACATGAGACACAAGAGGTGTAACGTGAGAATGATACTAGCATAGCAACAGCAGCAGCTAATGCTCAATTTGTCTGTCAACACAGCCCTATTTTTTCCCCTCCCACAAAGACTAACCCTACTCTGCCTCTGATTGGCTAGTATTCATTCTCCTCGTTGGTTAGGCTGGTTAGGTTTAGGCATGAGGAGGGGATGGTTAGGGTAAGAACATCAGGGACAGAGCCAATCAGAGGCAGAGTCAGGGTGGGTCTCCGCAGAGTGCAGGTGGGAAAAAAACAGCACAACACACAATTGCTGTAGTTATGCATTTAAAACAGAGTAAAATACACTTGTATTGTACTGTAACAATATGCGTTGCGTTTATGTGGGCCTTTGTAAAACGCTGTATTGACTAAAATAAAAGCATTTCATCAGACAGGCATGAGACTGACAACTGAAAAATGCTTTCTGCGTAGGTGTTAGTGAAAACTATTTAAAAATCTCTCCTCCCCGGTTTTACCTGTTGCTGTTTTTAAAGATGATGAGAAGAGCTTTTGTGATTGGACGTCCAAAGCCCGCCTCAACTTTCCCTGCTGATTCTGTATTCCTCCTACTAATAATGTATTCAGCCTCTGTTGCGCAGACCTGTGTGTGACTGAGCCCTGTTTGTTCCAACACTTGTGGTCACCAAAGTTGAAAGAAATGTGCTGATCATACGAATGTGTGTTTGTGCAGTGTTTCAAGAAAATAGAGCTCATGGAGTTGTTATGGAGGAATGCAGGATGAGCACCTGGAGATATGTGACTGAAGCACAACATAAAGAAATGCAGTGATATGTAGAATTTGATTCAGCACCTGCCAATTTGTTAATAAGCTGACTGTGTTACCTGCCACATTAAAGTTGTAGATTGTAGTGTAATAATGCATCACAGCTGTCGAGCTGTATAATCCATGATCGTCCTAGATGAGACTGAGGTTTATTCATTTGTTTGAGTCTTGTACACTGTCTCTTCCTTTATTTATGTAATGATCAAAAATGGGAGACGAGGATAGATTTTTCACACCTGTGGAATTTCCTGTCCTCTTGAAAAACAGTAGGAAAACAGGAGAGCTTGCCCTGAAACATAATTGACGTCACTTTGCCACATTTTTGTGTGAGGTCTGTCAGGACCAAGCAGTGAGACGCAGATTTTTCAAGCAGTTTAGTAATAGCACTCATTCTTAATACTGCAGAAACTGTTGAGTTGGTGCTCAAAATGTAGTCCTGTTTGATTCCCCGTCCTGGACAAAACATGATATGGACACTTTTATATCCATAGTAAGCAGTCCTTATCCATCACGCTTGTAAAAATTTGAATGTGACGCTGCTAAGTGCCCTTGGGAATAATTCAATTTATTATTCCTCTACATGTTGACATCCTCAGATGATAGCCGATAATTTGGTTTTCAAATCTAAATTCAGGGATTTTGCAGATGCAATCATAAACTGGATCAAGACTTAATATCCATCTTTTTTCTTTCTTTTTATGATTAAGTTGCTTTAATCTAATCTCATCACATTGCAGTTCAATTTCATGTGTTTCTGTTTTGAATAATAAACTAAGGAGGATATCATTCTCAGTCAAAATAGTTGCCATTTTTCTTTCTGTTCCTTCAGGCTCGAAAGAATACCTGTTATCAACTCATTTACAACCCAAACACTGTGACACATCAAACCACACAGCCTCTGTTTGGTGTTGAAAGGTAATTGGATAACAAATGGTTTTGAAACACCAGGCAAGACTGTTACTCTCACATAGTTAATTTTGCGCTGACCAAACTAAAGCTGTTGAAATACCACAAAGACTGAACTCTGGTACAGTATGAGAGGATAAAAGACAGAATAAGATGCTGACGTTGAAGTTGGCATCTTTTTATATAGACGTATAAACATGAAGGAGGACATGTGCTTTACACTACAAGCTTCCATGTACTTATAGGTGTATTCATGTCAACAAAACTCTTTTCCTGCTTCACAGCATGAATACAGATCTCCTGTCAACTGCCTGCATGTATTTGGCAAAGACTTTTCATACAGCAGAGGTAATTTTTCTGACACTTTGACCAGGTTCAGGGTTCAATCGGGAGGTGTGTTGCATGTGGGATACAGCTTCTTTGTCAAACACCATTGGATCAGATTAAGAACAGTTCTTGCTGATAACAGCAGGCCAGGCAGGAAGCTGAGCAGGATGGCCCACTGAGGTCCCTGATGAGGTGTAAGTTCCCATTCATCAAGAAGGAACTACAAAGGGCAATGCAGATGAGGGGAGGGATTTCCACGAAATTAGAATACACATGTGCTAGCTGTTATTTGCATGAATGTTTGCGTGTTAAACTGACAAGCTTTTATACTAATTTGGTTTCTTTTTTAAATGAAGAGTTTGGAAATCAAAAAATTCCATGTGTTCATAAGAAATGATGTCTGAGCCATTTCACATGGAGAGAAAAAAAGTTAATTGATGCAAGTGTCTCTGCTATTAAATGATGATGAAAATTCAGGCAGACAGAGTGCAATAATGGAGCAAAGCCTTAGGGACTGTTGTGTTCCTGAATAGCTGTCTGTGAGGCCTAGGTTTTGATCAGATACAGAGTGGCATTAGTCTGATGAAGCTGTGAAACACGCACAAACATTGAATAAATGACTGGCAGCCTAACTAACTGGTTGTGCATTGAGTAGTTTGCATTAAGAAATACATGTAAATAACTGAGATGCATACACAAGTCCCCCTTTGAACAAATTGTAGAAATAAAAAAATAAAAGAAAAAAATAAAATACGTGAATACGATTCCAAAGATCTGCACAATGACATATTGCTCAGCTGCTTTTTTTTGGTTTTTGTCTTATTTCCTCCATGTTTCCTTTGTCTTTCGTCCCTCCATGTTTTCTAACTATGTTGTCTAAGCTGAAAGCCCTTTTTTTCAGCTACAATTTCTTTTTGTTTGTCCTACACAGCAGATATTGTATTTCAAGCATTACAGCTGTTTACATGAGTCATGTAATGGCTGAACTTGAATGGATTTCTGCATTATGAACACAGGGTAACTATGACCCAAAGCATTTTTGTGGGTTATTATTATTATTATTTTGGCTTTATTATGCAGTCCCCCTGCTGGTCCTATGTGGCATATCGTTTAATCCTATTGTTGCTTCTCTTCAGGGTCACTCAGGTCAGCCTCATTGAGAAAGCAGATGAAATGTTGTGTTTAGACTGAAATTACCACTGCGTATGGTCAGATTGAAATGAATGAAATGGGACAAACTGTTGTCCAGGGTTAAGCCTGTTTTTTCTACAGTGCTATTACTAGTCTGAACGCGGCGGCATGATGGCTGCAGTGTAACCACCGGGGAACAATTGGAGCACATCTCATCAATCGCACAAAAAAACATCAGGGCATCTACTTTTAATTAGATAAGGGACTGTGCTATTTAGTCTACCGCAGTTGCAATAAAAAACAAATGCATGTGCAGTACGTGTTTTTGAGGGAGCGTTGTGGACAATCAGGAAGGCCATGGTCACTGGTGTAAATTATTGTTCTGTAGTTTGGACCAAGTGTACATATACTGATCCTCATAAAAACCTGTCCACTTATGTAGCCACCCATTACTGTTTGTATTTTGTTTCTAAACTTATAATTTGTTAATTTTAGAAAGAAATAAAAATGCAAAAATGTTCACATCTGTAAAGAAATCATTGATTTCAGTTTGCTTTCAGGGTGACATTTGTTGCTACTCTGAGTTCATGTATAGTGTGGTTTTAGTAAGTAAGCTATGTCATTTCACCTTTATTAACTTTTGCGGGTGAACACCAGTTGTTGCAGATATCAGATCCAGAAACACAAGTAGCAGGACTAGATGAATTAGCGTGCAGTCTTTTCTGCTCTAAGTATTGATTATTAAACTGGATGTCTGTGAAGCATTCCTTGCTGTCAGTATAAGGCATAACACTAATTTGCATTTGAATAACGATGACAGCCTTACAGGTCGTCTTTTTTTAGTCTTGTTCAACTGTTTTGCACATGAAGCTCTAAAAACGTATGATGCTTCAATCATATTTGAGCTGTTCTGTATTTTGTAAAATAAAATAAATTAAAATTGTTCCCAAGATGGAAAAAAAAGAGATTTTAGTACTTTGTACAGAAAGTGTTGGCTTTTGTGATGAAGGTGCCTCTGGAGTCAATGGTCCTGGCCTTAATGCTAAAAGCTATTCAGCCATTCAGTCCATGTGTACTCTGTGCAAAGAGTATAACCACAGCTCTTGTTACTTGTCTAGCACATTCAGGGAATTTTGCCACCTTTTCCTGTCATAGACAGAATATCATGGCAAAGCAGATGCCTGGAGAGAGTCCAGTTCAGGTATGAGGACAGAATCTCTACCAATTACAGGTCTTCACTGCAGATTGATTGAGACTGCAATAATGAGGGTACTGTATATTTGTTGTGTCCATGGTCACAAACTTTTAGGAGGGAGATTTCAGGCTTTCAAGATTTTCTCACAGTCCAATATGTGAAATTATTAAGTGTCTGTCATAGTTCAGAAACAAAATCCTAGCACAGCACAGAGCGTCTCCCCTGCGTGGCTCCTGACAGTACTGTGAGCCGAAATGTTGTTCACTCTGGACAGTGAAAGAGAAGATGATGCCAGTGTCTGGTCCAAAAGTAGTTGAGCCGACTTTGCCAACATTCAGAACCGAAGCTGAGGGTGTTGCAGCAGCATACAGAAATGTGTCACACTGCTCTGTCTCATATTCATTCCACCATCCTTCTCTATTTTTTTATTACAGTTAGTTTTTTTAGGGCTGGGCATTAATAATACCTACCTAATACCTCAATATCAATATTACAACAATATTTTAAGGATGGCGATTGAAACTTTCACAAAATATTTACACGATGAGATGTTTGATAAATAATCATCAGTAATATGGATAGAATATAGTTTATAACAGTTCTTAGTCTGCTATGTTATGCATCATTACACGGTGTATGTCTCATTAGGGAAAAAAGTACATTTTTGATTGAGTAAATGAGATTTGACTTGAGGGCTTCTTGTCTGATGATTGGAATTATTTGCAGCCCTATACCTTGGTATTAATACTGCTCCTTTCTGAATGTTGAGTTTGGCGATCGGTTTGTCAGTGTGGATGGTTCAAAGCCTGGAAAAACGTCAGGGTAAATTTAGAAGACAGTATGCTAGATTGACGCCATGTCTGTCCCTGGAATTCATGGATCAAACCTTACACCTCTCAGGATTAAGTAAGGAAGTTGTGGAGCAAAATTATTTCTTGGCTCCATTCTTTTTTCACCTCGTTGCCACTGTGATCCAGGGAATGGGTATAGGGTTAAACAACTGCAGTGACTCTTTATACAGATTCTGTAATGAGAAAATAATGATTTGCTGTCAAAAGTCATTCCAGGAAAGGATTGACTATGAACATTTTTTTCCTGCTAAGTGTGTGAACACTTGACAGTCTATGTAGTTCATTAAACCTATGACTGGTTCAATACCACCATGACAAACTCATTGCCCCTTTGTTTTTGTTTTTCCTGAAATACCTACAGTGGCCCTCAGTGTGTACATGTGTGTTCAGACTGTGGCCGGTGGACTAAAGCCAATTAGAGAATGTCTGTACTTATCCACAGTATGTGTGTGTGTATGTTTGTGTATTTGGGGAGGAGACAGCAGCAGCAGGGAAGTGGAGATACAGTACGTCTGAGTCTTTGTGGCTGCTGTCGAATGAGCACTGCACAGGGCATTAACGCACACCAACTGAGCACATGCACATGCACATGCACATGCACACACACACACACACACACACACACACACGCGCACACACACACACACACACACACACACACACACACACACACACACACACACACACACACACACACACACACACACACACACACACACACACAGACATTCACATAAGCTCTCTCTTTGTCACTGTCATTTTCTTTCTCCCTTGTGTACTCTGCAATTCTCAGCTGGGTGATAGCAAAGGGCTTCCTTTAGATCCACAATTGATTGGAAACCGCTACCAGTCATACTCTCCCACCCCAGCTGCTTTTTACTACTTTCTCACCTCTGCTTTCACACCATCCTTTCCCATCTGTCCCTAAGATATACTGATGCTGTGTGCATGTGTGTGTGTGTTAACCGATGTACCACCTGCCACTGCACTCTTAAAATATTGGCAGCCAAAATCTAATCTTGCCCTCTCTCTCTCTCTCTCTCTCTCTCTCTCTCTCTCTCTCTCTCTCTCTCTCTCTCTCTCTCTCTCTCTTTCTCTCTCTCTCTCTCTCTCTCTTTTTCTTCCTCTCACTACTGTTTTCCCCCCTTATCCTCTCTCACTCTTTCAGGTCTCGGATGTTTTCCTTTCTTCTGAGCCACAACCAGCATCCAAGTTAGCCAGGTGAGTCTCTCTCTATCTTTTTCTCTCTCTTTTGTTTTGTCATCCCACCCTCTGTCTCTCTCGCTCTTTCCCTCTCTCTCCTCACTGCATGCCTTTGGGTAGTGCTGCAAAGATGCTGCGTCATTGTGCCGGTTTCTTGTCGAATTGTAATTTAACTATAGGACTAGTAGCTGTATGCAGTCCTCTTTTGTCACACTCTTACTCTATGTGTGTGTAACTGAATTCATTTAGGTGTTTTTTTCATGTTTCCATTAATCATCGAAGCATTAATCATTGTATCTTAAATTGGTTTAGTCATTTTTGGTGAGTGTACATGTGGAAAATAGCAGAGTGTGTGTGTGTGTGTGGAAGTGTGTGTGTGTGTGTGTGTGTGTGTGTGTGTGTGTGTGTGTGTGTGTGTGTGTGTGTGTGTGTGTGTGTGTGTGTGCAGACATGTCTAGACACTCCCAGACAGTCATTCTGTTGGGCAGTTTCGCAGTCATATGGTTCAGGTGCAGGGTGGAAGGGTGCATTATCCTCACTAATTGAGACACTGTAGATGTGCTCTGTTTGTCTGAATTCATTTCTGTTGTCAAGTCTAGTCTGTTCTTTGTTAATTGGAAGTGAAAAATCAAAAAGTGTGAAATACAAATTGTCTAGCGCCTCATCCAGACAGAGGTGGAAAACACCAACCTCAAATCTTTTGATCCATGTAAGGCGGTACACTCTGGCTAGGTTGGTAAATAATAACTGTGCTATTGGAGAAGGCTATTGACATTTCATCAGTTGAACTTATCTCTGCATGAATATGGATTGTTTTTATGTCAAAGTGTCAGCTGCTGTGTCAACTTATCTGGACAAAAATGTAAACAAGTAAAAATTATTTTTATTTAAACATTGAACTGAACGACTCCCTTTAATGTGAAAGGACGGCTTGCAGCACCAATCTTACAAAGAATCAAGACCAAACTCTGCAGCTTTAAGCATTTTACAGTAATGAGCACTAAGCTGACTTCTGGAAGAATCGACTTTATTTCACTAATGCATTTCAGCACTGGGCATTAATTGGGTTGATTTTAAGAATGTGTAAAAATAAGACAGCTGATATACAGTATACTCTACAAGAAGGCTGAATCCTCATGCGTCATCCAAAGAGAGCCAAAGAGGAACATGAACGGCCAGCCTCCAGGGGATGATGCACTTTCTTTAACCATAGTTTTGGTTTATTGGTCTATATGGATTACGGCTATTGCCCTGTATAAAACCATCTGCAGCTGCTTCCAGGTCACAAGCCCAGACTAAGTAATTGCATTTTCAGCCCGGAACAAAATGGAAGGGAGGCAAACACAAAAGCCTGTATAAGCTAGCAAGCTGGGTGTGTAAGGGCACACTCACACTAGGCAATCCGTGCCAACCAGGCCTAGTGTGAGTGTGCCCTAAGTTAAGTTATGGAAGTGTTTATGCTGATGCCTTCGCACTTGATAATAGTAAACTGTAGGTTGATCATGTTGCTACCTACTGTATGTGGTACAGATCACGGTTTAATGGAAATTAATGAAAACATTTCTAAATACAGTGTAATTAAAGATAAAATCATTATAAAGCTGATAAATAAAGCGTGATGATTCCATCATCCTTTAACATAGTAATTCAATAGAAAGATGTATTTAGTATATGCTATAATTCAGCCTCAGATGTCTCCATGCACATAATACAAATACGGATTATATAAAAGTTTTTACATGCACAAAAAAAGATGCTACATGTTTGGGGCAATCAGCAAATCAGTATAGATTGCATCTGCTGTGGTATTGCCCTGTTGTAGTTTTATTGTGGGACTTAAATAATTAATTATATATAATATATATATTCAAATTCCAAACTGTAATTGTAAGACTTAAGTAATAGCAAATCTGATGTCAGTAATACTGTAATCTTGTTTGCAAGGCAGATGTCAAAATGTCTCCCAAAGAAAACTTGCAAACTTTGAAATTCCTAAAGGGTTAGAAACAACTGAGCCTTAGGGAAGGATGGGAACAAAAAGAGAATAAATTATCAGCTAATTAAAAAGCGCCCAGGTATACAAAGTGAAGTTCTGTGTGAGTGTGAGTGCCTAGGGCCAGGCAGTGTGTAGGAACATTTCCTTCTGCATGGAGCGTTCGTAGGGGCAGTTTGTCTGGTTTATCAGGGGAATTTAGGGACTGTGCTTCCTGCTCACGGATAGATTGTGGAGGGTTATAGGTTTGTTGGTGGGGGCATGTGCTGTGTAACCTGTGTGGTACCCATCTACCTTTCCTGCCCCCTGGTGCTGGTTCTGTTCCCAGTAGTCCTATCTTTACCTGGCCAAGACCTTAAAGAGGACATAAAATGCTTTTTCTAATTTTATGTCACTTATACTGTTATAAAGATAGATGTCATTGTTAAACATATAGTCAAAGTTGCAAAACCTGAGGTGAACCTGAGGCAAATATAAAAATGCCACCTTCAAGTCAAAAGCCAGAGTTTCAGCCTGGCTGCTCCGTTACCTCTACTTCCCCATTGAACTGATGTCCTATTGTTCAGGCATGCCCACAAATGACAGTCTGTTCGGTATCGTTTGTTCGTGATGTTGTTCCATGTGTTGTTTGCGTTGTCCACTCAACGTATTTCGTATTGGATTTGGGCTCAAACATGTACAGATGTATTTGACAAGTTTATATTTTGAGTAAAGAACACGAAAAATAGGAAAAATCTGACTACTCTGTTTGTTTATGTAACCTCTGGAGTTTATGGAAGAGTACCAAGGGGCAGCCTCTGGGAACTAACCAATCAGAAATAGGGTTGCAAAAATTCTGGGAATTTTCAAAGTTGGAAGCATATCATGGGAATTAACGAGAATATATGGGAATTAAACTGGAAATTTACAAAATTGCAGTCAATAGTCAAGTAAGTTTTGATTATATTAGTGGGGTAAATATAGGGTAATATTTTACATTTTGAATGGGACTTCTTTTTTTTTTTGGGGGGGGGGTCATAGGTTTATGTTTATTTTACTCAACATTCATGTTTTTGTTGTTCAATGAAAGACTTGATTAGATTTCTAATCACAACTAAATCAGTCAATGTCGTTATGTTTAAAAATGTAGTTGTTTGCATGCATGTCTGTTTATGATACAACGAAACTTTTATATTCATGTTTGTATACAGTTGATACAGTTTGTATAAATGACACCAAATTTCAAGTTAATTCACATAAATTCCCATATATTCCCATGGAAAGTTTCCAACAAAATTCCCCAGCTTAACTTTTATCGGAAATTTCCCGCCCCTTTGCAACTCTAATCAGTACAGAGCGGAGAGGCCTTGAAGAGACAGGAGCTAAAAGAGCCTTTTTTCAGGCAGAGACTGCACTTAGAGGCTATGGGGTATTATAAGATAAATAAGGATTTTTTTTTTAGCTAAAACTAATAAAAGGATATTCCAGTAGAGCCCTAGAATAAAAATATAGATTTAGAAATGTGTGTCCTTGAATACACTGATAATGTCTTCTTTATTCTGTGGCCCTCTCTACCAGCTCGTCCTCACAAGAAACACGACAGTACAGGTTGACAATTCTGTCAAAATGACTTACATTTTCACCATCTACTAGCAATTATAATTATGACTCTGGGACGTGACGCTGTTAAAGTAAATAACCAACCAAGCCAACCAAGTGTTTTTCACTACAAAAGACAGTGCAAGTTGCCACAGGGTTGTACACCAGGATTCGCTATGGCTCAGGTGTCCAAACCACGATCTTTCTCTAACCCTAACCAAGTGGTTTTTGTGCCTAAACCTAACAAGACCTTCACCACAGCATTGTCACACCATTGTCATTTTGGTTTAGAGGATGTGTTGTCTCTACATACTCTGCTTGAGCTCAGTCACATTTGTGTATTGTGACTCTCAATGTGTGTTTTATAATTTACCAACAACATTTTTTTCCAACACAAAGTTAAAAACCAAAAAACAAAACTGTCTGTGATGCAAATAAAAAGTACAGAACCCCTGCTCTGACAGAATAAAACCTTTGTGCTCTTTACTGACTGCACATCATTGAGGCTTTCCTCATATTTGATGTTCTTTTGAGATGGTCTTGACTAACTACAGGTGATCATATTTACTGTCAGCTTTTCATACTGCTGTCTCTCAGATATATCTCCATATCTCCACAGTCAATATTGATCATTTAGCTCATTGGTTTACTTTAGGGCCTCTTGCCCCCAACCACTCTTTTGGTGTTGTTCTCTACACGTCAAACACACAGACACACACACAGACACACACATGCTCTGACATTCAATATTTCTTAGCAGGGTGCCATTTCAAACACAATGAATATATGTGATGTGATGTGAAAACATGTAAGCCTTCCCTCTGTCTCTCTGTCCCCTGCTGTCCTCAAGAGGGAAAACGTTAGTGGCATTTCCCAACAGGTCTGTTTGACCTTCTCCTGATTGTTTAGCCTCTCTTTTCTCCTTTGCTCCTCACCCCTCCAACATACATGCTTGTGGTTGAACAAGTAAGGCAGGCGATCTTGACCCAGGTATCTTTAACTCTGTTTACATCACAGCCATTTAGCCGGCTGTGGCTCAGGAGATAGAACAGGTCGTCCACTAATCACAGGGTTGGCAGTTTGATCCCCAGCTCCTCCCGTTCACATGTTGAAGTGTCCTTGGGCAAGACAATGATTTTGCTCCCCATTTTGCTCCTGATGGTCAAGTAAGCACCTTGAATTGTAGCTCATTGTTATGTATGTGGTCAAAAGTGCTATATTTACCATTTATCCGAAATTAGAGGTTTAATCTAGAGAGATTAATCTATTTCCATGTCATGGAAGTGGATATGTGTTATATTATTCAACAGGACTGCTTGAAAATATGAGGACTATGGCAGTGTGCTATCAACAATTACTGAATTATTAAAAAATGAACTAAAATACAGAGCTCTATTTCACACCCTGTCTTTGCTCTGATTTCTATCTTAGTTCATACCATACAGCAAAAAATATATTCTGTTGTGCTTAACAGTAAATTAATTATATTTTATGTACTGATATCAGCGTAATATTAAAGGGGCACTTATTTTACACATGCAGATAGACATGTAGTTTACTGGTCAGCTGTAGTACTACTCATCCTGTGAAAACAGCTGATTGTTTCTCTTCTGTGGCCCTTGAGAAGCTTTGCCATGTCTGGGAAATAACTTACTTTAGTCATTTCAGTTTAAGCATGACCCATCAGGGAATGTCTTGACCCAGACTAGGGATAAGTCAGTATATCTCATCTTTTGCTGCATCAATTTTGTCAATTGTCTCTCTCCTTTTCAAATTTGTCTCTGGCAAGTCCCCAAAATGTATGGAAGTGCAAAAATTGTTGGAGTAATTCTTTAAAGGAATTGCCAATTTTATGTTGAGGCTCTCCAGATTAACAGGGAAGAGATTTGCACACCAGTTGTCCATCACAGGTGCAGAAAGCTAAACAGTGTAGGTGTAGATGTAGGTGGAATATTCATAACACACCTACATCAGTACCGCCACATCCAGTACAGAGGTGTGGAGATTACCTTAAGTGTAGAGATAACACTCACCCCGGTGTTAACATCTGCCAGATTACTGCTTTTATACTAGATGTCAGTGTGTTGCATTGAGGGCTGTGATTAGCAGAATTTAAGTTTTAAGTTTTAATGCAAAGTGGTTTTAACCAAAAATACCTGTGCTTCATACAAACATACATTTTTTGAACAATAATAATGACATTTTGAGGTATGAATGTTTAATTTTGAATATTGCTTGCAATAGTATTTCAGATAAATAGCCGCACTAATAAAGAAATTGAGAGTGAAACAGTCATAACAATATACAGGATTGCAATCACTGTAGACATAGAAAGACACATGGAGAAAGAGAGAGAGAGAGAGAGAGAGAGAGAGAGAGAGAGACCGTGTTAGTAATGTTCGTTTGTCAGCCACTGCAGCAGTGATGTAATGGCCCAGACTCTCCCCACTCCTCAGGCTAGACTCTTTCATTTTCTTTCTTTCCTTCCCCCCATCTCTCTTCTTGACCACTTCTCTTTTTTTCTTGTTTCATCTTGCTCAGATAAAAAATGTTGTGAAATATACACACATAAAAGTGCCTTTAATCTGCATACAATGTTTGTAGTTAATGTACCTTTGTCTCAATCAATAGCTTTATACTGTAGGTTTGACTGTAGTGGAAGCAATATTCCCAAAAGTGCAACATGTTTTTCATTTTCAAACGCTGGAAGGCAACATTTTGTACCTGAAAGTCACAGAGAACTTGTCTTACGTTTGATTTTATGCTGACAGACTGAGCACAAAGTAACTGTGCTTCTTGAAGATTGAGGCTGCATTTAGTGAACTAAAAGCATCCTGTCTACATGTCTGATTTCTGATTTTGATCAGATCAGATCACATACAATATAAATAACATACATTCGTGAAGACTAAAAAAAATTACATTAAAATACAAACAGCACCAGTGTGCTAAGCTGCAATAAAACGTAATTACAGACTGTTGATGTTGAGTAGAAGCATTAGTTTGTCATTTTGGATAACTAACAGGACTTGCACCGTTAAAAAGGCATCAACACAGCAGACCAAGGCACCAGAGCAGACATCACACTAGCTTGCAGCATTACAGTGCTAAGTTAGTACTACCAGTTAGCAGTCAGGCTACAGTATTCGCTAAAAGGTTGCATTTACCTACAGCCCAGCTGTTAGTTTAACATGATGTGCAGCAGGTGAGCTTCCAAGCAGGACCGTAAAACTGCTGTAGACTCACAAACTCGCCACCAACCATCTGTGAACTAACTGGTGTGCTGGCAACGTGGTTATGCTCAGCATTTACCATTAAAAGCAAACAGTTTGGGCTCCTAATGTAAACTGTGCATATAGGTTGCTCTGCTGTGAGCCAATTTTTAACTGAAATCGTTGTTGCTGAAGGTAATTTTCTCTGTGACACTGTGGTTGACAGCTGTGATGCACGCATGAGGTGCATCACGGCTGTGAGTCAGCTTATGAGTCCCAAATTTTGGACACAATCTTAAACTGACCTTTGTCAAACTGATCTTACGTGCATACAAAGGAAAACAAATCAGAATCAATTTAAACCCAAGGATAAGATTACTTTGAACTTCACAATTCATACTCACACATCTAAAAACACATTTTCTCCTCTAGTAACCAATGTTAAGCCATACTGTAATAACTGTATGAGGCCATAATATGTAAACTTTTTGTAAAGTTCTGCCCCCAAGTGGTCAAAAAACCCAATAATGCTCATTACTGTATTTATATAAATTATCCTTTTATCTCTTTGATATGAAGTAATTTGTGTCATTGCCGTTTCACAGGCAAGAGTTAACATATAGATTCTGAATACTTTTGAAGTCGGATGTAAAATATTTAAATTTAGAGATAGAATATTAGTCACAATGCCTCCCTAAGGTTCAATTAGGATACAGTGCAATCAAACATTCTCAAAATGATTCTTCTTTACATGCATGCGTCATGGACACTAGGGACTGGAACCTGCAGAGAGGGAATGATTTTTTTTTTTAACCCAACTTCTTATTCCTCTCATGCCTCTTTAGACCTGGGTAATGCACACCAGCTGAAATTACAATGAATAAAAATGTGTCAGACAGTTATTATGAATGACGGAAATGTTGTAATGTCCTACTGTTGGACTGTGTGTGTCAAGTTTGATGGACTAAATTAATTGAACTAGACTTGCAAAGTACTTAACTAGGCTTGGGTGGAGTTTACCTCCCTATAAGGAAATAGAGCTTTATTCACTGGCTGCGTAGGTCTCAATTTCTTCCCAATAAACTCATGAAACAGTGAGCGTTTCCTCCTTCCTGTCTGGTTGTGACAATGCATAGTTAAAACCAATGGCAATGTCAGGACAATTTGGGTGTTAACTTTCTTTAATGATCGTACCTGGCGGTTGCGATCATTAACACACACACACACACACACACACACACACACACACACACACACACACACACACACACACACACACACACACACACACACACACACACACACACACACACACACACACACACACCCACCATGTTTCCATCACTTCAGGGGACATTACATTGACTTACATTCATTTACTGGACACTTATCCTAACCGTAACCATAACCACTACATGCCTAATCTTAACCCTTATCCTAAACTTAACATAACCCTAAACTTATATTAACTTTAAATCAAGTCTTCACCCTAAAATAAATCATTTACCTTAAGGGGACTTGCTTTTTGTCCCCATAAGACAGGCGAGTCCCCATAACATAACTGTGTGAACAGATTTAAGTCCCCACAACATTAGGAATACCTAGTACACACACACACACAGCTTAAGCATAAAAACCCACACACATGCAATGAAAGTGCTTTGTTCTGTCTCAGGGGACTGCACATCCAGCAGCCACCTGTCAGCCCATATCTAATGCAGTCTGCAGGGGGTGGTGTGTGTATATGTATGCTTGTGTGTTACAGGTGACCAAGCTTTTTACTGCTTTTGAAAGTGCAACGAGCTCATGCATTTGCAATGTGACTGGACCTGTGTGAGGAGTTATGTGCTGAATCCTCAAGGCATTTCAAGAAAAAAAAGTGTGTTCCTAGAAGGTTTGATTCTGAATCATTTGGTTATGTAAAGCTTTAATTTTTAATGAGAATGTGCTTTCTAAGCTCAAGCCTTTACCTCTGCCTCTGTGATGCTGCAATATAACTCACAGAGGATGCATTTCCTTGACCTTTGAGTAAAATGTATACAGTACATGGATTAGAATTTAAATTACTTTACATTGTTTTTGAGACAGGTGACCAAAACCCACATTTTTCAGTTTCTATTGCAATGAGATACACAAACCTTACTGTTGGCACTCTTGAAGATTAAAAAAATGAATAATGATAAGTGAAATGAAAAGAAAATCCTCAGTCACCTATACGAGATGAGATTTTCTCACAAATAATTGCTTCATGCATGGACATTGTAGCTCAGTGGACTAATGTATGTATTCAAAGCTACTCCTTACTATAAAAAGCAATATTTAAATGTAATTTATACTTAAAATTAATGAATTTGTGCTATCTGATAGAATCTACAGAGAGCTTCTGCTGGGCAAAGTGATGATTCTTCTTCTCCATTAGCCCCTCATTTATCATCCCTCTCCTCATTAACCTGCTCTTCCTCAGAATTGCTGGGAGCTGTGATCCACCGTAAATATATGAACATGTCTTTTTGTGTGTGTGTGTGTGTGTGTGTGTGTGTGTGTGTTCTTATAGAAACATTATATTTGTCCATTAGATGTCAAATACGTCACCCCTGCAGATGGTAGTGCAGAGAAACTGAAGGTTAGAGTTATGTATACCCCAGAGGTTTTTCTTAATTTTAAGAAAAGCTTTAGAAAAACTTGAGTTTGAGTTGAGGACAGGTCATCCAAGTTTTTGTATCTGCCGAAAACGCTAACACATTTGCAATAACACCTTTAATAGCTAATAATATGTCAATGTCGAGTTTCTTTTTAGTATAAAACATTTTAATTCAGTGGATAAAATTGTTTATCTGAAGACTGTGTCCCACCTAATTCCAAAAACAATCAACACCGCTAACATGAAGAAATAATAGTTGAGTGTCTATCAAAAGAATGAACATTATGGTTATGAAATAATACTCGCTGGTACTTCAGCATCATGATCACCTTTCACACATACATTGCAACGTTGATATTTCCTGGACCTCCAGAGGAGCTGTATGTGTGAATGCAAATGCCTACCTTTTACCCTAGTACAAAGTTACTGTGTAATGTCCGATTGAGTCCATGTATGACCACATCAGTGAATTCTCTGGAGAATTTATTGTGAGCAAGTGATCTACAAGTGCTTGCTGCCATTAGCGCAACAAAATTCGGCAGTAGGGGAGATGATAAGAGCAATTTATCAAACAACTGCTGAATAAGCAGAACATAAAATTACAGATGTGGCTGGTGATTGATAACTGCAATGGGCCAGCTAAGTTGCATGAACGCTCCACTGTGAAGGTAGCACTATTTCCAGTAGGTGTGAATGCATCTGACACAGACAATCTCCTGCTATGTGCCACATGTGTGAAATGGCACAAATGTTTCAGAGTTCATGTGTGAAAATTGCTATGGTGGTATGGTGGACATTAGCCATACAAATTAAGTTGTCCATATAGGTGTCTGTCGTCCACTGCTGCGCACAAGTGCATTTTTTTCCTATTAATTATGACTCATTTTTCTTCAAGGCATTCATTTGCATTTTTCCACAGAGAGACATACAGTATGTTAATAAGGTGTTAAAATATGTACCTTCAGCCCGAGGTTTGTTGTCTCTTGGTGTAATGCACTGTGTGGGAACAAACCTGCATATTTACACAGATAACATACAGCTCTGTCCGATGATGACTCACTTTTGACCCTCAGTTGTTTGCTGAGTTGAGGCAAAGAATAAAGACGTGTCTTTTGCTTTTCTAAACATTGTCAGTTTCTATGTAAGCTCTGAGGCTTTGGCTCTCTTATAAACAGGCTGGTATTGATTTCCAGTCAATGGCTCATATATTTCTATTATGTATGAAGTATGGCGCCAAAATGAACCAAGTTAAGATGATCCTTGATACCACTGAACAACATGAATAGTGTTCTCACATCTGTTGCACTGAAAAGTAGAGCTATTGACTAAGACTGAACATTTATGAGTATTGCAAGAGTATAACTGGTAACCATGTGAAACATGGATTCATAAGAGAAAAATATTATTATAATGAGTGTTCTTTATCTCCAAGGAAATGCTTTATTTTTTAATCCATGAGCCTCTGCAAATGTGCCATACCTGTATCTGTCAAAGTACTCTTCACTTTTAACATTCCATAAATTAGATATAAGTATATTTGTTTTTTGTAACTTGCTTTGAACTTGATCATGCTTTCAGAGAGTAGGGAGATGTGCTTTTATCAATCAAATATTACAGTCCTAATATTGCAGTCAGTGATCAGGACTGGTACATAAGTAATTATAAGTATTAATTTATTTGTTTAATTGTATTCCATATTATTATGTACAAAAAGGTAAGTGATACAAAAAAGACAAATCATATATAAAGGACAGAACACAGGAAGTTTCATACTGGAATATGTTATTTGGTATTAGAGTACTTATGTACATTTGAACACACACATTTGCTGCAGTAGCCTGGTTGCATACTGTACATAAATTGCTGCCCACACTTCAGATTTATTGAGGAATTCAAAGGAATTTTGAAATTGAATAAATGAATTGAAACAAAATGGCAGTGCAGTCCAATTATCAGACTACAGCTGCATATTTTAATCTAACATATTAGCAACCCAGGTGTAAGAGGATCTTTTTTCTTGTCTTGCTCCTCCAGAACTCCCACTTTATCCTACTTTCAGTGTGATATAAGAACAAGCCACTCTTTGTCATATGGTTAAGAAAAAGCTTGTGTGCTGCTGACTCATCTTGCTTTGATCCTTAAGAAAAGCAAAGCAGTGGCTCTCATCAGCACTTGAATAAAGATATATTATGTATTATTTAATACTTTATTATATAGTCACTGACCACACTTATTTTGCAAGACTTGGCAGAGACGGAAGCACACAGGTTTTGCTTGCTTGTAGTTCTGAGTCACCTTCACCATGTAAAGTGCAAATTACAGTTATTAAAGACTTGTATCCTTTAAAAACTGTGTTATTTAGGAATAGAAGATAGTGGTATAAAATCTTTTTTTTTTTAAAAGCAGGATAGAGTTGCAATAAGTTTTCGTACAGTTGGGAGTGGGGCACTGTATCAGAGAGCTACAGTAATAACCATGGAAAGAATTCAGCTGAAATAAAGCATATCTAATGCAATCCAATACATCAGCTGTGCCATAAATTCAAATTTTACAAACTTAACATTTTCAGTTTTCGTTGACATTGTCAGCAAAGTGATTATTCTACACCACCACCCACCACAACTGCAATAATACACATAAAGTAGAATTATCACCTTTTTTTGTCAGTGACAACAAAAACTGAAAATTCTTAAGCTTCTTTACAGTAAAAGTTATGGCAGAGCTGTTGTATTTGATTAGATTGCAGAGAATTATCTTATAAAGTGGGTGGTGAGTGTAGATGTACTGACAACAAAGGCACAGATTCCATTCGTTTTAATTGTAGGTTTAGTTCCAGCCCATCATGAGGTCAATTTATATCTGTAAACACATTAACAATCACACAATTTTAAATTCACTTGACCACCATATTTTTGATTTGGGGTGAAACTGTGAGTCCAGAGTTCTAACTTGAAAGAGTTGTTCTTTCTTGCCAAGAGCGAGATGTGAAGAGTGATGCCACACTCATATTTGTCCATTAAGTGCAGAAATGGAAGCAGCAGTTGGATAGTTTTCCAGAAAGACTGGAAGCAGGGGAAAACAGCTACACTGTAGAACAATTTCTTTGTGGCGTAGAGACTTCCTGGAATCTCCACTGGTTGCAAATTCATGGTGATGACAAGAATCCAGGAAATTTCTGCTCCCACTGTAAAAATAGAGTTGCAAAGAGGTAGGTTTGGGCACCTCTGGTTCTGGAGGTTAAAGATATGTCATAGTGTTATGTGACTTACAGTTTGAGCACATGAAACACTTCTTGATGAATTATTAGTGAAAAGATGAACAAATAGTAAATAGTGGGTTCTTTGATATAGAGCCAAATATACAAACCTATGTACATGGCTACCTAAGATGACAAGTAAACTATGACTCCCAAGCTACATTTCGGCAAGAAACATATAATCACAGAGCTTAAATTATGTTACATGCACTGCTGATGCTGGTCAGATTACGATGTTGAGAAAACTGAAAGCAATCTGCTGCTTAAATCAATTAACTTTTTAATCCTGGGTCAATTTAGTTGACAACTGCAGCAAAGAAGCTTTTGAAATGTGCTACTGCTCTAAGCTAATTTTGTCCAACTCGAGCTTCATTATTTGTGTACAGCTGTAAAAGTGCCATCATCTCATCTACCTCTAAGTAGGGAAGCAAACCAATTCCTTACACGCTGTTACAGTATGATGTAGATTATTTTTAGCCATGCAAAACAAATCCAAAAACCACATTTTTGTATTTGGACCTTTGATGTATACGTTTACATGGACTATTTGTCACATTAGTATGAATGAAACATTGATTACTGTCATGTTTTTTACATAGCACTTATCTTTTTATCATTACCATTCAAGCTCCACACTCACTGCCTGAGTCATGTGCCAATGCATTAGCTGATTGCTTTGGACAAGATACAGCTCCAATAACAAGTGGAGTTTGAGTATGTGTATACAGGATAAAGACAATTATTCAAATCAAATATCCTCTTCTTGGCCTCAAACTGCAGAAGGAAAATTAGATTATGTAAGAGAGAAAAACAGACTTTTTGGACGCTACCCACGAATACTTGTAAACAACAGACAAGTTCTATCTGTCTGAATGTCTCTATTATATACACTAATTGAAACTGAAACTAATTTGCTTAAAAGCTTGATATTTGTCGTGTATAGCTCTTATTACATTATTTTACATGACACATTCATCTCTTATGCAATCTAATTATTTCAAGGCAATTTTTTTTTAGGCATTAATTTGTGGTATTGTAGATTTGTGTTATATAAAATGAATTTTTGGTTGTGTTTTTCCATGATGTTTGGTAATTTGTATGTGCCCATCTTTTTGAGTCATTATCAACTGTTCTACCACAACAACATGCATCCATCTGGGTTCAGTACACAACAAATGTTTGTACCTTGAACCCCATGGTGCTGCTGAATAGTTCTTTGTTATACAGAGAGATGTTTCTAATGTTGCTAGCTTCCCTCGCTGATATGGGTGCAGTAACACTGCATTTCTTTTTAATTCATTTTTAGGCTGACAACTGAATCTATAGGATCATACTCATATTTTTTGCATATATTTTAATCACTACAACTTGATCATTGACCATATTTTTCTGCCTAATCTGCGAGGGTTAGCTCACATATTTCTCTTCATTTCCTGTGTTTATCTTCCTCTTATCTATCCTGAGTTTGTCTAACTACCACACACATTTTTAAATATGTATTATGTTTGATGTGCTGCTGCTTTGTTGACTGGTCATCTTGTCTATCTAATGTCTATCTTATCTATTTAATGTGGACAAATACAGGTTAAGTAAAAAAATATTTTGAAAATATTAATCACTTTCATCATTCTCATGATTTTCAGGTGTGACTAAGAGGCTGAACCCCTCCTGGCTTTCATTACATCCCTGACAATATTCAACCCCTGTGAGATAAGGAGAGAGGACCGATTTTTTTTGCATCTGGCTTGACTCATCATCCAGAGTCCAACACCACCTAACCAGGTAAAGATACCTGCAATGTGTTACCTAATGTAGTGCCTGCTTTCTGGCTGCTATCACAAATTACATTTTGCTGCCCAAATGATCCAACGCAAAGTTACAGCACAAGCTGTTGCTACTTCCCAACAGATGTCACTTCTTTACCTCTAGTGACAGAGGAATTGTTTCTCATGTATGTAGGTGTTATCGCTCTGTAAAACTAAACTATGTTTTTCACGTACAGTAACATGCCTCAGGTCATCTGTCAGCCAGTGTTGAGATGAACCTTTAGCTTGTACACTGACACATTTTCAGAGAGTTTTATCCTCATGATATGTGATGATATGACAGCTATACATCTAACACTACTGCCACACTATAGCCACACATTCTTGATTGAGAAGTGTGCCTCCAGGCTGAAAAACGACATGGATAGGAGGGAAAAGAGTGAAGTTCTGGCCAGGTTTCTGGTTTCACTACAGAAAGTCATTGTTGGCAATGTGATCATGAGAAAATAAAGCATTATTTTGCGCCAGGATTGCAGTGGCGGCTGACCATGCCTGAATGAATGAAGCAAGAAACCTAAACAGTATTGGTGTCAGCTTGTTCAGAACCACATTCATTTACCATAAACATTTGAGATGTGCTGAATACCTGTCACAGAGAGAGAAAAGAAACATTTACAACAAGAGACAGAAAAATGCCTGCTACCTCCACGCATGAAATGGCTATGTGGGTGGATGTACATGTGAGTGCAGGCTGCCTAGGAGCTGTGAGTGGGAAGTGGGTACTGAGTGGGAAGAGAAGAGCTGCTTTAGTGAGACGATCAGCACCAAGGCTCGCTGAAAGGCAGTCACGCTTTCATGGGTTCTCTTTGTTTTCTGCACTTGTACAAAGACAGAATTACAGGTAGTGAGGTTGGTGATGGATAGTGGATTAGAGTGCTTTTATGCGTACTTTCTATAGCCTGTTTATGTGTGTATGTGTGAGGGTCAGTAACAAGTTTTTCTTCCCATTATTTTCATGCAAATCGTTATCTGTCTAGTTATAAGACTGGCTAGAGGCACTGAATAGATTGGATAAAACCCTAACATACATGTATAAAAAGTTTTTTGCAAGCTTTAAATGAAACAATTGATGAAAGTGGTAGTAAGTAAAGTGATTGTATGATCCCATGGTTTGTGCCACAGTAACGTTTACATAAATTTTCTCTGCAACTTTTGCAAACTGAGAACAAATGAGATACAAACATTGTCTGAAATTACTCCCTTTTTCATTCATTCACTACTCTTTATCTCATTACCCTAAATCTTACAGTGAGCAATAAATCAAGATTTCAAACTTTTATTTGTCATCATCAGTGACCGGTGCTGTCTTGCAAATGCAAAATTTTATCATTTATTAGATGCGGTGCATTGTATTGTAAGGGAATGTAAGCTGAAAGTAGTAAACATCATGCCAGGGACACTACTACATTGAACATTTCTGTGGATAGATTTATACACTCAGTATTCAAACACTGAGTGTATACACTAAAAATGGTGTAATGCAGATATAGTGTACTATTGTAAATATAGTCATTTTGGATGCAGTGTAATAGTCTACAGCTGTGCTAGGCACAGTGTTGAGCTAAACGCTAATGTCAGCATGTTAACATGCGTACAATGACAGTGCTAACATGCTGATGTTAAGCAGTTATAATGTTTTTTACCATCTTTACCAGTTTCATCATGAAATTTTAACATGATGACAGAAAGTAAAGGGATCATTAGAGTCAATAGGATTCATCCTCTGGGCATCATTAATGTTGTAATTAATATTGTAAACATTGTCCAAAAAGATTAGATAGGTATTGTTAGATGAGGATGCTCCAGTCCGCATTAACTAAAAACGGTTTATTACTGATCTTTTGTTATAATTTGTAGCCACTCTTCTATTGGGAGATGTTGATTTGTGGCATCTGGCTGACAATACCAATGTGTCCTGCTTCATCGCTTCAGTAAATAATATTCAATTATACATTTTATCTTTACACCAACAATTACTGTAGGTGAAACAACTTGACAGTCACGATATGTTATACTTGCTGCAGTCTGAACATTCAAAACATTCAAAATAAAAACTTACTTAAGAAGACATTGTTTAAGGCAATTTGTGTTCATGTGTAGCTGGTGGTGTTGAAGATGCAATCAGGCAGGCCGTGTTATAAAATGAGATTGATTGGTTGTGACAGCTACAACTGAAATGACCTTTCTTGGTTCCCTATTTGAACATATTACCTTTGAAGTAAGTAGTTAGCACTATAGAGGAATGTATAATATATTTGGCAGCAATTAAAATTAGCTACTTCAGCAAGGTTACTGAAAGGTTGTGCTGCTGCTGTTTAAAAGGAATAAACATTGACTGTAGGCATGAGACCGGATATGAACCACATTGTCATGTCCCTTTGTATGCCCGACCACCCACCTTGACCTCCTCCTTGAGTTTTTGTAACGCGATAGCAACATTATCCTGCTGCCACCTTTGCTGCTAATGATTGAACTGTCTCATTAAACAGGAAGCAACAGGTGTCTTTCTGTGTTCTCCCTTTAATCTGTACTTGGTCATAGGTTTTTAAAGACCCATATTGCACTAATCACATAATTCCTGGATTGAAGCTGCTAAACAGCATATGTTGTGATCTTTTTACTTTCATGCCAAAAAATCCTAAGTGTGCAGATGAAAAGCCTTTGAACTCACATTAACATGTTCACTACAGCTCACACTGAAAGCTGCTCTAATAGCATATTCTTTTAACAGCACCTTAAAGCAGGAATGAGGTGGGTTTTAATTCAGTTATTATAATAGATGGAGGTGTTTAGTACACTCTGACATGAGTGTTTTTATGTTTCAATCTAACCTGCCTACATAATAATTTGTTACTGTGAAGAATTAGTCACAAACAATGAAGGTAAAATATACCATACAGGACCTCTTTTGTCCTTCGTGTGAGAATTACCTGACCACTGGACTTGGTGGCCTACATTGGGTCAGTTATTTAGAAAGAAACTGCAGTTTCTCCTGCTCCATTAAATCTAGCGTCAGGACTAACATGGATTTTCTAACATGACACAAATGTAGAACAGCTGGAGGGATAGTTTGGGAAATATCTTGATTCAATTTTTTTGCTTGGAGTAAGAAGAGAACATTGATATCACTGTTTGTCTGTTTGCTAAATATTTAGGTGGAGCCAGCAGTCAGTTAGCTTAAGTTAGCATAAAGACTTGAAATTGTGGGAAGCAGCTATCCTGGCTCTGTCTTAAGGTTATAGAATAAACTACCTGACCTCAAAAGCTTAGTGACTAACACTTTAAATCTTTTTTGCTTAATCTGCACAAAAACCAAGGGGCAACCTTGTTACTGTGTGTTCAGACAGAATTTGAAGCAGACTTCATACGCCACAGAATTCCATGCACTGGAAAGACGTGATTAGACGTGAATTTGTTCAGGGCGGCACGAATTAGGTTGAAAATGTTTCCGCTTGAACTAAAGCTTTGCGTGTATCCAGGGGATTTATGCATCTGCTTCATAAACGTAGAGATACGAGAGAAAAAAGGAGACAGACTGGAGGGAAATAACAGAGAGGACGGGAGTTTATGGTTATTCTGCGATCAGTCAGATGCTGCTCTAAACACAAACACTCAGACACACTCCCTCGTATGTTGGGTGCATCCGTTGCTAGCTAGCTTACAGATAACATACAGTTGGTGTAATGGTTGTTTAGAGCAAATAAACACAAACGGTCCATTGGTCGAATTCACTTGAACGATGTGAGACGAACATTCCCTTTGCTTTTTGTCTTTACACACCTTAAGAGGACTATACCTTGCATCTCTAAACTCCTTAACTGTGCTCCCTGGCTCCTGCAGTGAGTCGGCCCTGAGAGGAGAGCCCTGCAATGCAGCATCTGTGTGACTCACACACACGCAGGCACACACACACACACACACACACCGTGAATTGGTGGCATGTGAAAGTGTTCAGAGCGTAGGAGGGAGATGAGGAGAGAGAGAGAGAGAGAGAGAGAGAGAGAGAGAGAGAGAGAGAGAGAGAGAGAGAGAGAGAGAGAGAGAGAGAGAGAGAGAGAGAGAGAGAGAGAGAGAGAGAGAGAGCGAGAGCGAGCGAGAGCAGAGTAAAGGGAAAGATGAAGCCTGATGAGAGGTGGAGGAGGAGGAGTGTGTAGGAGGAGGAACAGTGATGGGCGGAGGTGGAGGTAAGTGAAGAGGGAGGAAGAAATAACAGGTAGGAGGAAGGCCCATAGGTGAAAGGATGCTAAGAAATCAGACAAAAGAAGGCGAAGAAGCAGGTAAGCCATAGAAATCACAAATTGGCTACTTAATTAGCTTAGTGATTACCTCGTCTGGATATAATCGTTATGGCTGATATGTTCAGTTTGCATTCACATGTCACTTAATCTCTTACAGCTAGACACACATTGTGATATATGCTAGAACTGGCAAGGGAAACACGCTTGAAATGAAAAATAAACCAGACTACTCCCACAGCTTGCAAATCCTCAAAATACTTTTGATGATTGTATGATGTTTTCATCAGATTTTGCTTTGTTAATTTCTATTTTTATTGGGGGGATGATTTCTGCAGAAACAGTCCTTTCAGAAATCTGCTGATATTTGCAAGTTCTCACTTGAAAATGTGTCAAGTTGATATATTTTGGTAGTCTATTAAAGGACCCGAAAGATACAAAAAAGCACTCAACAGTAATGCTACAACACAAAAGACAACAAATACATTTTAGTCAATAAGTCCATAAACAAACACACTGGACTCTCTCAGTCTGCTCATTTTAGAAACAATAGAAATTTTACAGATTCTGATACATTTTCTGGCATGACTAGCTGCGATGACAGGTTAAGTTTAAGCATTTGAAAATTTGCTGCAACTTTTAACCTTTTTTTGAAGGTTAGGATTCCTTTTAATCTTTGCTTTTTGCTCTTTGATAGTGGCCCGGCAGAAAGAAAGGTTGTATGAAATAAAAATGTTTAGACTATTAAAAAACGTACAATTCCACTTCATCAAGCTCAATCAAAATCAAAATTTTACAATCCGTGTCCTAATGGAGTATAATTGTGAAGCCAGACAACCCACCTGCTATTTTGAGGCCATGGGAATAGCTATGTGGAGCAAGTGTTTGTGTGTGTGCCCTTGTTTTACTCCACCACCAGGAGTGTGTCCTATCAGGTATATCTCCGTTGTATTGACTATAGATCAATAATTTCATATGGATTTTCTCTCCCTGGGAAAATACGGGTTGAGAAAGTGATAAAGTCACACTTTTCCCTCCCTTAGTAATTACTGTCAAGGTGTCTTTCAGCAAGGCACTGAAGCCCAGTAACCTCAGACACTGAACATCTCCAATAGAGCTGCTCAGTTGATGTAAAAAAAACCCCACTGTGGTTATACCGGGCAGCTTGAAGTAACAGTATGTGAATCTATGTGAATATTAAGTGTGCAGTTGTTGGAAGACATCACGATGCTCTGTCATCTCTTCTTGCATACATCATGGTCTTAAAGAAACAGATAAAAGATGATTTAAAAACACTGCTAAATACTTTTTTTCCTTTGTCAAGATTAAAAATCAAACAAAACTAAATCCAATAAAGCAAAATTCAATGTTATATTGTAGTTCTTTAGTCTACTCATCTCTATTGCTGGAGCTACATTTTTATAAGCCTGAGAGGAAAAGGGCCTGAGTGGTCTTTTCTGAGAACATGAAGAGGAAAATTACCTAAAACCATGCCACTAAAACCATGCTTAAGGATAGAAATAAATTAAACATCAGTGTAATATTTACATCACACTACATTGGAAAAGGCACCTTGTCACTGCTGATTCAATCCTGGAAGATAATCAGTTTGCCATTATGCAATAGGTGAAAGGAATAGAAATACTGAACCTTAATTCTCAGCCCTCTGTGCTCTCGTAACACTTTCAGGACATGTAACAGTTTCATGCTGCAGTATGTGTTAACCTGAAATATCAGAGACATATCAGCTTAGTTTCTAAATTAAATGAATTGTCATTTAAACAAAAGAATTATGAAGTGAATTATTGATGTGTAAATCTGTGAAACAAATCCAATTGTGAACCAATAGTCACTGCTTGCATTTATACAGTACTTATATATGTGTTGCTTAGCAACCATCTCAATAGCTGCTGTTGAAAACACATCATCACAATAATATTCAATTAGCATAAGTACAAAGAAGTGAAGATATTATCATCCAATAAAACTCTGCAGCTGAGCATTCTTTTGATTCTTTTTTTTGTTGTTGTGCTGCTTGGAAAACACATACTTAGAGTTTCAAGCAAAATTCTTAGCTATTATGAAATCATTTTGAAAAGCACAGCCTTGAGTAACATTTATGTAAAGTAAGCAACTAATCATCAACAACACTGTACTAGAGGAAAACCACATGGAGGTCAGCCACCATTTGAGGAAGACACTTCATCTCAAATTGGTAGTGCTGTTACAGATTACATCTAAAAGTCTCATTCTGTCACCTTGATACCCCTTTGCACAACCCTGAAGGTGTGTTATTGTGTTATGTGTCATTTGTGCAAACTAACCATACAGATGTTAACATATGTATGTATAGGTTACAAATGAGTGTATGGAGGCATGCCTCTGTGTGTGTGTGTGTGTGTGTGTGTGTGTGTGTGTGTGTGTGTGTGTGTGTGTGTGTGTGTGTGTGTGTGTGTGTGTGTGTGTGTGTGTGTGTGTGTGTGTTTGTGTGGGCGGGGGTTGCCATATACTTGCAGCATCATCTTATTTCATCCGGCTTCAATCTGTCAACAATAACAATCATACATAAAACCAGATAGACAGATTTTAAGTAACCGTGTTCAATTGTTACTAATTCTTTAAGTTTTATGTTCACAATAAAGTCAGAACATATTGGATAAGAGGGTCATACTGACACTATGTTTTGTCAGGTTCCATTTGTGTGCTTTAGAAAAATGTATTGAATAGTACAATTAAATGCCAGTACACCATCATTATATAACTGTATTCATGTGCGTTTGTATAATTATACGTTTAAAGTGTGATGAGAGTCTACAGAAATCAGCAAGGTATGTCTTGTTAATGATCAGAAATCAAAAGTTTGTCATTGCTTTACATGAGTTAATGTCAGAGAAAGTCAACTTTTCTAATGCAGTCAAGCTTGGTATCACAATCACTTACTTATTTATGAAAATCAATCAGTGGTTCTACTGTTTGGTTATATTGATCTATATTTGGTTTGGTAACTAAAAGGCGTCTATGCTAAATGTCCAGTAGCAGGACTGTCCAGCTATTTAGCTCCATTCGTCCCGAGCAAAGACAGAGAGGGAGCATACTGGCATCCTCCATCCCCCTGGCAAAGTACTGCAGGCTTTTTGCCAAGTGCAATGGACCTGCTGTCTACTGAGACACCTGACATTTTGTCATTACTATCTCATACAGTCTCATTCCTCGATTGACACATTGCCTTGAGGACTATATATTATCTGGATAGTGTACTGTATATTGTCTGGCATCTGTGATCTCCAATTTTCTGCTCTTTGCTTGACAAGATTCTTCACATTTCCTTTCCTTTTTTTCTCTTATCAGTCCTCTGCACTTCTTCCTCAATAATTTGGCTCTGCTCATGGTATCAAGAGTTTTTACATTATACAGTATATTGCAGGATTTTGTTTGGGCAATTAGAGCAAATATACAGCATCATAATTAGTAGGCATGAAACGCTGCACTGCATTGCAGCCCCAGTTTGTGATATAGGCTGGCAAAAAAGGCATAGTTTCATATGGTAATGTTGTCTAATGCCTCTCTAATCTCTAAACCTTGTATATGGAGTTTTTATAATGATGTAATAGCCCTACAGTAATTGTCTTCTTTCAGGATTTCACCCAGCAGGTGGTGCTGTTTCATTCAAACAGGCATGCACACCCTTGATTACAAACATACAGACTAAATACATCATCAGTAGCTCAACAGGGCTTCAGGAAAACAGGTGGGACCAGCATTTGCTGATGCCCTTGGCCTGACCTCCACTTAATACCACAGCACCACTCTTGTTGGGTCTGGATGTCAGCCACAGATCTCAAAGTGACCGTCATCACCAGACAGACAGCAGTGAGACATAGCACCAGGGCAGCAGTCTGATCTCTGTATTTTATGATTCTTTTAATATTGGAAGTGCTCTTCAGTGGACACTCGAGCAGGGTCATGTTAGTTGAACGGTATTGGAAGGGACAGCGACAGTGAAGAAGTGATCCAAAATATACTGCTGTGGTCTCTGGACAGAGACAGAGTGAGCATTTTGTAGTTAGTGAGGAGATGGCGCAGTGTTGTGTTGTGTGCTGTAGAGTCTCTGTTGAAGCTTCATTCACACTGATGTTCCCTTCAGAGCTGAGTCATGCAAAGCTCCATTGACTCCTGACTCTGATCCATTTAGACTGCAAGGGCTTACAGACATCACATATTCTAGGCATTTATTTTTTGCTGTCGACCTGTTTAATACTATTCTGCTCCTTTGTGCTCCATCCCTATTGTATTCTATTCCAGTGGTTCCCAACATTTTTATGTAATATAACCCTACAGCCTTGTCATTAAGTTGTGAATTGACTTTAAAGTCACATTATGCAGGATTTCACATTTGTAAACACAGCATTCAAAACTGGCCCCTCTTCCGGCTCAAACAGAGTAGGCTGAGAAGTCAGATAACTAAAATGCAAGTTTCTGATTGTTTCACAGTGGTTACGCTCTAAAGCACAAATGAACACGAACCCACCTCTGTACACCTCCACCCTGCTGAAAGGTGCAGCATTGCTTGAAAATGTGTAGATGCAGAGCTTCATCCTGTCCAGTGTGGCTTCTCTACTTTGCAAGTGTGTGTAGGTGAGCCCCATCCTCAGTCAAGCAGACACACAGACCTGCAGCTCTTTATACATTCATGACACAAAGACAGAGAGCAGAGCAGAGGAGGGAGACAGCAATGTAACCTGGTCGCTACGCTACGAGTCCCAACCTCACAACCTGCGTGTTGCTACGCAACCACTGCCATCTGTTCACTTGTTCACTAGTTTTCTGCATGTGATGTTAAAGTGTTACGAGTAACTTAAGGTTATGCAATGAACATCAGAGTTGGTACTTTATTGGTTATTGCGACATAAATCTTTTGTAATTATATCTGTGTTAATTTCCTACTTGGTTGTGGTTGTTTTTCCTTTTTATCAAAGCATACTTATTCAAAGTACCTTAGCTTCTCTATTCTATTGTATTCTATTGTATTCTATTGTATTGTATTCTATTCTATTCTATTATATCAGTGTACAGACCATAAGCCTTAGTATTGAATATACTGTAAATGCAGTGACTAGTGCTCAGTGTAGCACCACCTTGGTCTCAGGCTGCAATTATTGACTGCGGTTTTATCCAGTAGACTTCTCGTCAGTCTCTGGGGAATGCAGAGCTAAATGACAAATTGCTCTTTCACACATCCTTTTATGCACAGCTACAAGTGCATGAAGTACTACCGGCCACAAGACTCCTGCAAAAATCTTGAATTCCTTTTAAGAGCATTTCTTTTTCTTTTGTCTTTGCCTGCAGGTTCCAAATACTCTTTTTTTTTACTCAGCTCTTTGTTTATCTCTGGTTGTGTCCTATCACCCCTAAGGCTACTTTAATTTGGGTCTCTGAAGCCCAATAATGCTGCTGTTATCTTTAGACTGAAATTTCCTCAAATCTGTATTATGATAAAATTAATTGTCAATGGACTTATCCAGCTAACTCAATTATCTACTTATTGGGAGCAGTGCCAGGGTTAAGGTCTTCACATACACAAGCAAAGTATTGATGTTACACTACATCAAGCTCATTTATCTCCTTCCCTACCTTCTGCCAAATATCGTCCAAGAAATGATTGAATCTTGCTGTCTAACCCTGCCTCAGGCGATTATGTGGGCTGATCAATATTTTCCCCTTTTTGCTTCTGCTTGATCTCCTCTCCTTGCTGTTCCGATCAATCTTTTGTACTCAGCATGGTATTTCATTTACATGTTAGCTCTATAGTGGTTGGTCAAAGCTGGAAATACTTGTCCTGTTTGTACGATCTCAAATACAATTCTTAGAGGTTCACTTAATACATTTCTACCACATCAGAGGTCCAGTGAGGGTGCATAACATATTTCAATACACACACTGTAGAAGTCAGTACATGAACAGCATTTTTTATTTTAATGTGAGTTGTGACACCTTTGTTGTGTTAACCAAGTCCTTAAACTTAAGCATAAAAAGGTGCAATGGCCAGGAAGAGACACTTGTGTAGGTGTTCATTAATGACATCTTCACTGCAGTCATTGTTGAAAATTGTTTTGATTTTACATTCTGCTGGAGTCTGAATCACGCCTTCAACTGGTTCAGTTTTGTGGTTCTTACCTCAGTGATTTTGAGATAGTTTTGTTCAAAACAGCTTGTTTGGTATTGCGTTTTGCATTCCCACACTTCATTATGGCCACTGTGTCATTGCAATTAGTTTTGTACTTCTCTCAGGCAAAATGAATGTGTTGGGGTTTTTTTTTCAATCCACTCATTCTTCAACCTTTCTTTTTTGTATTGGCTAGTTTTGAACAGGCCATTTTAATTTATCAAGACACTATCAAGGATTTACTCCATACGGATCAAGATTTAATATGAAAAAGTATGGTTTGTTTGATTCCAAGGAAAAACAGTTGTTGGTATGTTATGACTACGCTACAGCTGAGCTACAGTGGCTACCTGATACATTGATTGATCAGAGCCCACTTTACATCAATACAACCCTGCATGAGTCACACAAATGCAAGGTCTGCTCTGTTCATTTCCAACGAGCTGTGATTTTCACCTGGGCCACTGGCCATTTAAGTCATTACACCCACACAAATCAATAGTGGCTGTTACCTGCTTGCAAGAACAGTATTTCACACAACCACCTACACACGAATACACACAAGCACTTTCAGAATTGTTGACAGTGAAGCTCAGTGAAGCTGCAACAGGGATTATGACTGACAAAAAGAGATTTGTGAACGTGACTGATGTAGCATGTCCCATAGCCTCCGCTGGTCTGTGCACTGTTCATTCTCCTTTATGTAACATGGCTAACATTGCGCTTATTAACACTGACATGCTGAGTTTTGACCATGCCTCCTCTCTCTCCAGCCTCCAACATCCCGTCCTGTCTCGCAGCCTGAAGGAGAGACCCCATCCCTTGCCCACCCTCCCCTGCTGCTAGCTTGCACCAGCATGGCAGACAGTCGACAGCCAGAAGACGGTGCCCCCCAGTGGGACCCATCAGGGGGGCAGGAACCCACTGGCACTCATGGAGCCAATGGTTACTCTTCCTCCACCTACAGGACCTGCCAGCCTGGTGGAGCCCACATGACTGCAGCATCTTACACTACCAGGGAGAACGGGTTCAATGGGGAGCTAAGTGGTGCTCCTGCTATAACTGCAGGTAAGATGTCTTTATAATTTCTCTGTTTTACTTGTCATCAGATGGGTTGTGTTGAGGAACAGAGATTTAATGGAATTTATAGAGGTCTGATGAAAGCCCCTTTTAGCCAGAACTTAGAGAGTCAAATTTTTGGGAATGTTATGCCTTTTTAGTAGTTTCAACAAGAGAGAGAAGTATAGCGAACAACATAAAACAAAGGACTCAAACTGTGGGCATTGTCATTTTTGGCTACTGCCTTAAACCCCTAGGCCACCAGGGCAACCCTAGAAAAATCCCTTCTGCTAAGTGCATTTGTGTTACAACTTTGTGAACACGGACTGGTACAGTGGTGATTCTCAAATGGAAAAGCAGTTAGTAAATGTGTTTTGAGTTCATGTGAAAGTTTGATGTTAGTCAGGGCAAATCAGATGGAGAGGAAATTCCAAACCAGAGTAGTGTTTTGGGATTTTGTCTGCTTGTATGTGTGTGCACATATGAGTGTGCAGTGTTTGCATATGCGTGGTTGTGTTTGAGAATATGAGCGCCCCTGTCAGCATTCTCTGTGACTTTTGTCGGTATAATGTTCATGTACAGTATGTGGAGGTTTGTGTGTCATTATATGATGTGGTCATATGTGAATTTGTTTGGATGATAGTGATGTGTATGTGGTGTTTTGATGTATGTTTGTCCTGTCGACTCTTGTGCGTGGGTTTGCAGCACTCTGCGTCCTTTTCAGAATCACATACTGTTATTAACAGTGCTATAATTAACACATAAAATCTGTTTCGCTACCCTTCAGCCCCCACCTCACCCTCCCTCACACCCTGGAGACAAGAACAATAAGGTACCATTGGTGTA
Organism: Scomber scombrus; assembly: GCF_963691925.1. Classification (NCBI taxonomy): domain Eukaryota; kingdom Metazoa; phylum Chordata; class Actinopteri; order Scombriformes; family Scombridae; genus Scomber; species Scomber scombrus. The sequence continues at coordinate 18,249,016 of NC_084982.1, read as the reverse complement.
ACCATGGCAACAGCTCCCCTACAATTTATTTTGCCAGGGCTTTTGTTCTTTTCGCCTGTAGCTTGCCACAGACAAGGCCATTTTACATACACCGACAAGAGCCCAATTAACCTCCCATCTCCACACTATTAGGGGTTACCAGATTTGAACGCTGATAACAGTATTTTTGAATGTAGCTGCCAATTTTTATGCCCACAATGCCCATCTTAAGTTTTGAAGTATCATTGAATCTTGCTATTATCTTCAAACAGAAACAATAGTGCAAATGAATGAGCCAAATACATCTGCTTCCAGGAACATTTGACATTTCAAAGTTTTCTCAAGTGTTTATATCTTGAAAAAGAAATTTAATTATGCTTTATCATCACAAATTGGCTCTTGATTAAATGTAAGACTCAAGTCAAGCTGACTTTATTTAGAAAGTATGGAAGAAACAGCTGCTATTCAGAGATTATTTGTGAATGAATGAATGATTGATTTTAGTGTGATTTTTTACATGATCTCTCCCTCATAAAATTATCCAGACACATTAACAAACCAAACATTCAGCATGTTGATTATCTAACAGCACAATACACCAGCATCATCCAAACACAAACATAAACATAAACCACCCACAATTGACTTATGATTAGGTCTTATTTTTTTGTACTATAAATGACAAAAAAAACATATCTGACCTGCAGTAACTGGCTTGATTCCAGGTATAATGTTTTGTTTGCTCAGAAAAACTTTAATCTAATATTCACCACTAGAGAAAAGAAAAATCCTTGGGTATGAGGATAGGTCCCCATCACACCTCACCTTCATCATCTTTTATATTCCATTCAAATACAACTGACATGCAGATGATTCTGGTTGTATAATTGTTGTTGTTCCTGCAATATATGCAAATTTCTACCAGTGTCTCAAGTATCACCACAAAGTAGTGGTTGGGGTTCAGGAGGTTGAGCACATTGTTCACTTATCATCAAGTCAGTGGTTTGTCAAGGACCCACACCACAAAAACGGTGCTGTCCAAGTAGAAACACCATTCAGATATTAGCTCTCCAGCTAATGAGACGGCTAGCTGCCTCCATCAACCAGTATACATATCACAACAAAACACCCCCGCAAGGGCAAGTCACCCACTCCCAACCACACACACAGCTAAAACAATATTATTTCCCCAACAAAGGAACAGAAAAGCTGTGGAGCGATAACAGAGCATAATTTACCCCTTTTATATGTTCTGTTGATAGACTAAAAGTGGTAATAAACAGACATCTCACAACAAAACTGCAATGGAGTCTGACTGAGTAGGAGTGAGAGATGCTTTGCAGAAACACAGTGCAAAGCACAACGTCAGAGATCTTCTATGTTATTATGAGAAGTGTAAGCAAGGAAAAAGAAATCCCCTGCAGTAGTCTTGTGCTGCTGCTCGCTCAATGAACACAGGATGCTAACTGCAGCTCACTTAACGGCCACTGGTGTCACTAATGAGAATACATTTCTGATTAAATAACTTACCAGGACCATCCTCTTAAATATGATACACACTTTTAATGTCCAAGACTCTTATCACATTTCTTGCAAATCATTTCTCTCTAATAGAATAGAGAAGCTACCTTTTTGGCAAGTTGGTCTACATAATTAGCAACTCATGTTTGCCTTTTGCTCATTATTGGCACATATCAAAGACATGAGAGCTGTAAACAGCCTCCTTTCGACTTCAAAGTCATGGCTTAAAATTGATGTCAAGAAAACACAACCTTTTTCTCTGAGAGGGGCAATGCTTTAAAGACTAAGCCCTTTATTTAGAACTGGGGGTTGATTCTGGTAATATGCATGTCTGTGTGTTTGTGAGGCATCCTTAAATAAGTGTATTTCTGCAGTTTTAGTTGTAGCCACATCTGTTGTGAGAATGTCTTTAAAATCAGTTTACCAACAAATATCTCCACTCAACTTTTTTCATCATAAGCTGACATGATTAAAAAACAATGGCGGATAATGATGGACTGGTATACAACATAGACCAAACTGCACAAAATGAATCAGTTCCAAGTGAAAGCTGTCTTATTTATGATCAGTATATAGATACAACATTTTGTAAATTATCTGCATGAACACGACAGCAGCTGTGTAATCAAAGCTGTGTTTGTCTCCAGAGCATTTTGTCAGCATACATTAGCATAGCTCCAAGGCTGGAGCAAGGCCGGTATAAGTGGGGCAGGATGGGTGACAGAAGGGCTGATGCTAGCACTCAGTGAGCCTTTTCTCCCAGTGAAAAGCTCTTCAGACCCAACAAGAACTACTGAAGCACAAAATTACCCCCTTGACTTTCCTCAGACACAAAGTTGAAAAAGCCAGTCAGCCATGCTCAAAGTGGTCAAGAGAAAGAGATGGAGTGAGGAAGAGAGAAAGAAAGGGAGTGAGCGAGGTCATAGAAATAGAAAGAGTGCAAAACATTGTTCAGCTTATTCTAGAGAGTGGTAGGTATGTTGAATTGACTGATGTCTATGTTATTGAGCAGATGTAAGTATCTGGGCAAGAAGCCTCCATCTCATCAGCGTAAATCAGTATATGTGGCTGCAGCAGAGGGGAGAAATGACACACAGAAATGGACAATTTCAAAAATATTTTAGATTTTCAATCACTGCAGAATTTTACTTTACATTACTTTAGCACAAAATGCAAATCTAAGCTCATTTTAACAAAAAAAGTAAACACTTAAATATGTCATAAAACTAATACAAAAGACAAAACAGTTTTTATTATCAGCTGGTATAATTTACTGTCTTAAGTTGACATTTTTTTGCATGTTTATTTAATTTGGGTTGGTTGTTTTTTTTTGGTATTTTATGGTATTTATATAGTCCAAAATGAGAAATTATTACAATGCCTCAGTGGGGCTTAAAGTAATTTGATCAAGTACAACGTTTTAATGAGAGAGTCTGACTTGCCGAAATCAATATGCAAATGTGTTACATCTTTCAGTACTGCTACAATGTATACATGACTTTTCAGTAAGTCTTCTTTGTGTTATCATGAATCTTTTTTTTCTTTTTTCCCCACAATTTGTTAATGGTCTTCATTAAAATTTCTTTAAGACATACTGACAAAACTGTCAGTCAGTACTATAATTTTTTTGCTAATGTCATAAATGCCAGGTTAGCTGTCTTTGTCTGGAGTCATGAGACATTTGAAAAGCATGTTGAACAGGGAGATCTTACCAGTACTTTAGATAATGTCTATTGAAAACACTTGAATAGTTGTATTGAAGAATTATTCCCTCAGCAGAAATGGTGCCACTACATGTTCATATTTTATTGAATTGTCATTCCAACCATATCCACATAAAAATACACATGCAGCAGAATGAGATGTTGCCAAGTAATACATAGAAGAGATAAGGAAATCTAAAACATTAGACATGTAAAAGTAAATGCACAGTAAGTGCAGAAAACCAGAACTAAGTTAGGTCAAATAGGGTGCAAATGGCTGAGTAATTCAGGAGATATTATGTGGAACAATGTTCACTCCGTTCTTCCATTCGGGTCACTGAATGGTATACCTGAGCAATGAGGCATCAGTTTCTCTTCTCAAACGTTCAGTTTCTTCAACCCATTGAATTTGTCCTCTTAGTGGAGGTGAAATTGACTGTATTTATGATCACTGCTATGATAATCAGATGTCTGACCTTGATGCAGTGAATGCTGGCTGTCAGACTCAAGATTTTCACAGGTGGATATGCCAATGCAGATTATGTAATTTATTGCACAGGGACACCTCTGCTGTGATGTGGGATTATGTGGCATGAGCATTATGATACAATAGACAAAACATGCACTGTACGATAAGAACATTTCCAGATCTGTAATAATGAAGTCATAATTACAAGGAAAACATTTTCAAAATTTTCTCCCATAAAATAAGACCTTGTTTGTGTTTCACTGACGAGCAAACTGTTGTGGTAATGCCAAAATTAGCTATCACATGCTATTCCCTCTTTTGTCCTGTCTTCTAGACATTCCAGATATGTGTTTCAATGAATCATAAAATTCATGCCACAGATTTTAAACAGCTGTTTTGAAAATGAAAATTCTGAATAATCCCTTACCTAACACCAGTTTGTTGTTGTTGTATTTTTATTATTTCATCCTTAGTGAGTACCATTAAGTACCACTGAGTTTATGGTTTAATGTGATTTAAATTGAAAAAAAAATAAGTAAAAGTTTAGGAAATCTTGGACTGGCTTTATGAGATTCCCTCTGATTTATATTATGTGTCATATATCAAGTATATGCAGTATATTTGTTATAGTATTCAGCCATGTCACACAGCAATCATATTGGAGGCTACAGACACAAAGGCTGAATCAGCTACGACATGTTGCTGGAATCTGAATTACATTGGGACCCAAGTCACTGGCCCACCAGTCTGTTGCTATGGCGACCACTGTCTTTATCCATTTCGGTTGCCGACTGGTATCATACGAAGCAGCACTCCTGCTCTCTCTGTGCCCCCTCAGTCTTGCTGTGTGTGTGTCTGCGCGTGTGTGTGTGTGTGTGTGTGTGTGTGTGGCTTTCTGGCTGTGTGTTGACTCTGGTCTACCAGTCGTAGTCTCTGCTCAGAGACGGAGCGTTCTCAGCTTCAGTCTGCCTGTCATACAGGTAATAAATGCTTTTACTTCACTGTCCTTGTCTAGGTATGTTATTATTTTTGTATATTGATGTAGATCCACAGATATGATGTAACCTTTCTGTATATCAAAGCAGCTATTTGAGTATATGATTTATTCTCCTGCCAAAGCCAGTGAAAGCCAGACTGTTATTTCATTTGACATCACTCTGTCAGAGAAATGCTGAGACAACCAGACCAGACTAGTTTTCATCACTGTCATAGCTTTGTGGATGCGACAAGGTCATTTTTTTCAGTGCAATTGCTTTGTGAATATGCATGTCTGTGTATTTGCTGTAAGACTGTAAATCCATGGGTTCTCACTGAGCCTCAAGTACGCTTCATGTTGCTTTTACATGATTTTTTTAACTGTATGTCTGGAAGAGACTGCCTTTTTATGTTTATTTTTTATGTACAAAGCCAGATTCAGTTTTTTTTTTTTTAACATTATATAGTTAACATTTTCAAGAGTGTTTTTAACATTACAGTACTTTTGACAGTTTTAGGCATGTGGTGTTATAATTGACTAACTTATTGAGAACAAATTTTGGCAGATGTTGCATTGCTCCAATGTCACAATCCTTTTTCAATTGAACACCAAATTAAAGTCTGTGTAAAGTAAGAATAAATATGTCTTCTGAGTTTGACATACCACAGAAAAGTGTGTTGTTAACCACCCTGCCAAATTTGAATGATTAAAAAAATTGCCAAATATATGAAATTAGGCTTCAAAGTTGTGTAAAAACCAGCCTCTTTCTCTGCTCTCAAACGCTGTGGGAGTGCCCGCCGAGTTCGCTGAAACCCCACCCCCTACCAAGTGTCACCTGTCAATCAAAGTCACCACTCTACCAGAAACATGGAGCTACGTCTGGGAGCTTTCTGCTGCTAACTCAGCTGCTAGACCGGTGGATAGCTCAGCTGCTAGATCAGCTAACTGGCTAACTGTAGACTGTAATAGTAGTAGTGTGCGCTGAATGTATTTATACCACTACAGCAGCAGTGGCGGGTTTATGCCATTTTCAGACCCGCCCACTAAATCCTGAACACAGAAATGTTGAAACACAGTTTGTGAAGCCTAGCTCCACAATTCAAATCTAAATGGTTGAAATGCTTTTCACACCTTTTTTAGAAATACATTCATGACTTATATAATGTGTTTAGAAGAAAATGTCTGAATTCTCTTTACACGGTCTTTAAGGGATATACTGTATGTATGAAAAAATATTTTAAATTAAAAAAAAAGGACTCTGATGTCACTGTTTCTGTAACCTCCAATCCAAAATCCAGTTATCACATTTCATCCTGAAGGTGACATGAATGTGAACATGGCAATCCATCCAATAGTTATTGAGATGTTTCACTAAAAAATGACAAATTTCAACTACTTTGTGGCAGTAAAGGAGGAATCGAGTTAACTTAAAATAAAACTAATGAGCACTGTAACAAAAAGCAAAGAGAACATCATATCATTCAAGTTCACATTGTCATGTGTCTTACCCATGGATAGCAGATGATGACTAACATTTTAACAGTCTTTAGTCTCAAGGGATTGTGCCTAAAGACTGTGTTTTAGGCTATTTTAGGTAACTAGTTTTTAAGCTAATTTACGTAAGGAGCACAAGTCAGCAGAGTTATTTAGCCCATGAGATGTAAGATTCAGGGTTTGTTTTAGTTGTTTGACATTACAACCATTGAATATGTTCCTCCAGTTTTAAAAGAAAGGGTCTTGCCTGAACCCTTAAATAGGTAGTGTACATTTATTCCACTTTGCTATTGAAAATGGGAAATGGCTGCTTTGAGTTGGTGAGTGGGTGTTAAGTGTGAAGTGTTCCCGGAAGAAGCGTGCATGTGTGTGTGCCTGTATGTGTAATTTTGTGTATATGCCTCCAGCCTGTTTGTGTTGATGTGTGGGTGATGTTGGATAGAAAAAGGTCCTGAAACAGCAGCAGTAAAACCATTACATTGGCACCCAACCCCACATAACCACTGTTACCATGCAGATGAAGGTTGAGTATAGTCACACTCTGCATGAAATGCAATATTTAAACTGTTTCCTACAGACAGATGTAAGCTTTAATGCAGACACTATTAGAGAACTTGAGTGACCTGGGGGTATTCCAGAAAGCGGGTTATGTGAAAACTCATAGTAAGTTAACCCTGAGATGAGGGAAACTCTGTGATATCCGTTCCAGAAAGAGAGGTAACTGAAACTCTGAGTCAGTCACCATGGTAACTGACTCTGTGAACATAACCTGCTCGCTGGCACGTTTTCTTTAAGAAACCCTGAGTTTCTACCTGTCTCCTCCCATCTGAAGCAAGCTGACAGACATGGGTTGTCCGTTTCTTCGCAATCCAATAGATATCGAGGCAGAATTAATTCGCAATGCCTTATGTCGGGAGATGTACTCAGGGCTCAATTGGATGTGGTTTCATTCCGAGATGAATATCTGTTAGAACAGTATCACTGTTCATTACACTCAATCATTTCTTAACATTCTCCGGCCATATCTGCCTTCTTGTTAATCTAATTTTTAGGAAGTATTTTATTTAATATTCATGTACACATCGTCACATGTTAGTCTTATAATCAATGACTCCAATATGTGTAATATGTAAAATTGTGTTAAATAAAAGTGTTAAAATAGTGTAAAATGTTAATCTACTAAGCAGGATATTAGACAAGAGGACATATGTGTTAAACAGCTTTCTGTTTGAGGTTTAAATTACCACATGTTGAAATAGCCACTGAATTAATATTTACTTTGTTTAATAGCCTACGTCAAATATGAATAAAATCAAAGCGAGGTACAATCATAGCCCAGCAAAATGTGCCTTACTTTTCTGAATTATGTTTTTTTATTTCATTTTTAGCTGCTTCCAAATACGTTACACCACTTTTTCACCTGTATGCTACAATTTTAAGTGAGGTAGGTTAAGTCAGTGGAGTGGTGCATTAAAACTTAAGCATTGACTCGGGCAGCAGTTTTCTCCCATGCCGCTTCTCCCTCGTTAGCGTCTGCAGCGGTGTTACTTTTTGTGAAATATATGATCATATTCGCCACAGGCCTGCAGGGGGAGCTCCAGTTACAGTGAGGTGACGTAACTCAAGCTTTTTTTCTCAGTAGTTGCCATGGTGAATCAAGGTATCGGGGCTCCATTGATGATGGCTTTGTATAGTGGTCGCGCAAGCGCCAAACTCAAGGTAAACATACTCAGAGTTGATTTACCTAATTCAGATCAGCTGTTCTGGATCCGGATACTCAGAGTTTCCCATCTCAGAGTAAGTCAACTCAGAGTTCTGGGTTAGACTCAGAGTTTGTTGAACCTCCTACCTGGAATACCCCCCTTTTGACCCTGTTTTGCCCTAAAGTGATAAGAGAGCATTGTTGTTTGTCCTGTTTCTACATTAAAAACATACACAAACTATCATCATATATTTACTTTGTTCTTTAAGATTCACTCACTGTGCACCTTTCCTACAGTGCTGTCCTTGTTTAGCACCCGCTTCCCACCAGTGCCAGACAGTGTTGACAGTCTCTTTCTAACTGTTAACACTAGTTTCGTGATGAAGAGCGTGAATGTAATATTACTTCAATTTTCTTGCAAGAGGCTGAATTCAGCTGGTGTGTGGTTGTTCAGCGTCCACTGCAGTCAGTCAGACAGCTGAAAATATTTACAAGCAACAAACTTTTCAGCTCAGGTCATATTTAATAGTTTTAGTTGTACAGGGTATATTCTCAGGCAGACCTAATGGATACTTTATTGTATTAATTTCTTTACTGATGAATGCAGGTTTAACAGACACTCTCAAGGTCTATTAACTTTCTCAGTTTTTGACTTTCTTTGGTTCTACATATTATAGAGGAAAATGTAATTTCAGTACTCCTCCACTTTTGTTTATCACAATTCCCCTACAGTCCCCTGTCTCCCCTTCACCCACCCTCACTGGAGATGAAAAATTGCTAATAGTCGTATGTATCCCCCCGCACATTTTAAACCCTCCCTGTTGAAGCAGCAGTTATGAAATAAAGGGAGGAAAAAAGGAAAATGAAGCAGAAAGGAAAAAAAGAAGCATTTAATAGTATACTCTGGTGGTAAGACCATTCCATTTCCCAAAGAATTTACTTATCAGTTCATATCTGATCTTTTCCACTTTAGACAAATTAACCACTGTGCAGAACTTTGAAATGTATGAGTTGGGCAGAGAAAGAGCTTGTTTGGGTCCTTTCAATAGATACTTTCTCACCTTTTCTCTGTGAAGTCTACACCTGGCTCGTGTTCCCATGCAGCCCTTGTTTTGGTCATTTAACATTCAAGTGTTAAAAGCCAATTGTAGATTAGCTAATTTTTAAAATGGAACTCACATCAAAGTCTGCCAACTTGGTATTGTGTACCTCAGTTCCAGGGTCAGTATAATATTTCTAAATCCAGCATCTTCAGAAACAGAATAGCGTATGTCCTTATGTGCTTAGTGCTTCTATGATCAAAATAGTACAGAAATGAAGACTGTAATTAATAAGATGTTCTCTCCCCAGTCTGATCCAGGTTGCATTTTTTCATGGTAACACTTACAGCCTTCACCAGAAGCCCTGGCATCTCTGCACTTGATTTTTTGCACAATTCAGCTCCCCCACATTGGCTTTCATCTCAGGTTTTGAGTGACATGAAAAAGAAAATACAGTGAAATAAAATGGATTGTAGATGAGAGAGAGTTATTTCTTGTTTGAACAAATTTGTTTGACATTGGTGTATCCCGTGAAAGTTGACTGAGCAACATGTCGTCTTCCAGCAACACTCCCACTTCACATTCTCTCTAATTTCACAGTTATTTCACAAATTTAAAGCTTGAAAACCAATATAGCCAAAGCGTCTGTTCACTTTATTTTCCCAGTTAACTTCCCATTCCTGGGATTTGAACCAACTTTCCATCCTAAGCCACTGCTGGTAAATATTTTCATAATATCTTAAGCTTAATTGTCCTTCTGTGTGTGTCTGTTTGTATTTGTGTTCAGAGCAAGTGTCAGCTCGGATCGTGCAGGAAGTGACAGCAGAGGCGGTGGCGGTGCTTAAGGGAGAACAGGAGACTCAAAGGCTGCCATCAGGTTTGCCACATGCACATATAATTCACAAGTGCTGCACAGTGACAGTCACGGTGGACATGGTTCGTCCTTCCAACTTCATTACCTATATCTATATATAGGGTATAGTAAATGGATTGGTTGCAGAGGCCTCTAGCCAGCTGGCACTATTCAAGAGTTAACAAGTTACGCCCTGGAGAGGTCACCATGAAAACAAAACTACAGGCAATTTAGAGTCACCATTTCTCTTAACCTGCATGTCTTTGGACTGTGGAAAGAAACGTGAGCGCCCATTCATACTGTTATTCAAAATGTGTACCCTTAATTTTAAATGGAATAAAATGGCCAACACAGAGAAGAGCAAATTGTCATTAAAAATGTTGTGTTTTTTTTTAAATCACTAACCCATTATTGTCAGCTTGAAAATACCACCTAAATGCCAATAATGCATTATTTATATGTATGTAACTAACAGACCAGTATAATTTAAAACATATTATTTAGGGGCTTGGAGTTCCAGTGGTAAGTAATTAAGTAAATATAGAAAAAGAAAGCAAAATTAGATCTAACTGGCAATGTTTGGTCTTTGGCTAATGTTCTTCACGACAAGGTTGAAAAGGCTGAGTCATCCTCTTTCATTTTAAGCTGAATACTTCTTAATTGTTGATCGAGTCTTAACTGTACCTGAAGAGTCATTCATTTTATACAGATGAAATGCAGGAACTCATGCACACTATGTACAAAATGTGATTTATATAACTGTTCCTTTCCTTTTTCTATCCTTTTTTGTAGTTGAAGACACCACCAATTTGCCTCCTTCCCCTCCTCCCTCCCCTGCTGCAGAGCACTTTGGTCCTCTGGAACAAGGTAGGCCAAGAATGTTATAAGCGTATAGGAGAGTAAGTGTCTAATGGATGAGAGTGTGGTTTCATTCTTTCCCATGACTGTAGCTTCTGGAGTTTTGTCATCGCCAACACACTGGGGTGGTGACGTGGTTTGGCTCTGGGGTTATTCTTTAATCCTCCCCCCTGTGGGCCTTGCCCCACCTCCAAGGGGCAAACCAAACATTGGTACCCCTTCAAGAAACCTGTACATAGCAGAGTTGCTAAAAGTAGGAACATGTTCTCCATCTTTCACACATCGATTTCTTCTGAAATCCAGCTCACTCCTCCTCATCGTACATCTGGCACAGATACACAGATTTGTATCTTCATCATCATCATCATCATCATCATCATCATCATCATCACCACCACCATCATCATTTATCTCTAAAAGAAAGAACTACATGACCACCATGTTTCAACAAGTGCACTCTTTTTTAATCATTCTTTTCTTCCATTGCCCTTTCTAACCTCCATACTTTGCTGTCTTCTCACACACTAATATGACAGCCAATTTAGGTGACCCTCCAACTTCTCGTTATTTGTCTGTTTGGTTGTTTTTTGTCTTAAGTTTTTCAACGTCTGATCATAGTGTTGTGTTTTCTTGTCATTGTCTACTGCCAGTCTTTTCTGTATGTGTCAGGCTGTGGCAACAGATCAGAGTTTTAGCTCTATAAACATTACTTGAAGACAGAGCTGCCCTTAAGCTAAAGTCAAATGATCTACTTGCTATATAAAACTGATGCCTGGAAGAAAAATAAGGTATAAAATGTATAATACTCATAATAATAAATAAATATAATACATTTGCCAATTTGTAAGCTTACCTTGTTGGCCATCCAGGCTTAAACTAAGCACACCAGCATATATCTGTGTGTGTGTGTGTGTGTGTGTGTGTGTGTGTGTGTGTGTTTGTGTGTGTGTGTGTGTGTGTGTGTGTGTGTGTGTGTGTGTGTGTGTGTGTGTGTGTGTGTGTGTGTGTGTGTGTGTGTGTGTGTGTGTGTGTGTGTGTGTGTGTGTGTGTGTGTGTGTGTGTGTTAACTAGCATTCTGACCTTATAATATTATGAATGCCATGCTCATAAATTACAGGTACATTTTTTTTTTTTTACCTAAAATCTACAACAGAAATTACTTTTCAATTTTGCCAGTTAACACTGTGATACAGTGTGTCTCTTCAGGTTTAACTCCAACATTTTTGTTTAAGTAGTGCTATTATTTTTGTGCAGCTGCCTGCAAGAAATGGTTGTACAGTGTTACTAAAACGTCCGTCTGCTTCATGCTTGGCCTTTGTCCTTTTGTCTGCTCAGACTGCAATGGTTCTGTGTAATTAAGAGAGTCTGTAGGTGGGCCAGCCATGTATCAACCACGATTGTATTTTGTTAATACTGTATTGGCTTGTACAGTATTAAAAGTAAGGACTGATGTCATACAGGTTTATTTTTGTGCAACAAGATGACAGCTGTTCTGTGTTCTTGACCAGATGCAGAGGTAAAGAGGTTTAGTTGTATATCTGGTGTTTTATTGTACTCGTGGCCATGATTCATATTGTACTCTAGCATGTAGGTACAGAGAGGTTCGGTCATCTGAGGACTGTAGAAGTTGTGTTCCTTAGTAATTAATATGACCTTTTGAGCTACACTAGTTTTTTCATTTGTTTCAAAGTGAAAATTGGATTGTCTCAGAGTATGGCTGGCCCCTAAAGCTTGGTCACCTTTGAGTTGCTTGTCACTGTCTTCTTGTCAGTGTCCTGTGTGTGATATGTTTCTCTTACTTTCAATCACATTTTGTCTCCTTCTTGCATTCCCCCTTTCTGGTGACTCTTTATTTTTGTTATCTATTTTTTAATTTGTATTTTTTTTTTCTCTCTCCTCCATTTCTCTCTCTTTTTACTACAGAAAATGTCCATTTTGATTAGTTGCTTAAGGGTTTGTAACTAAATATAATTTCCAACTGAGGAATTAACCCTAACAATAATAATAAATAAATAAATAAATAAATAATGATAACGATGATGATTATGATGATGATGATGATGATGACGGTGATAATAATAATAGTAATTAAAATAATATTAATAATAATTATAATACACGTGAATTGTTCAAAAGGCCCTACTGTTAAAAGAAAGAAATACATTCAATATATTTCCCATTTAGGACAACTTTTTTTTATGTGTTGCACAATTTAATCCTGCCTATTAACAATGCCAAAATGCCAAAAGCCATCTAATGCACAAATTATGCACATGCATATGGTGCCCAAATCATTTCATGTGAACTGCTATGAAAAGTTTTTGAGTTCAAGAAAAATCAAATATTCAAATGATGGGAATAAACTTACAAAGCCTTTATGTTCAGTTGCCATCCTATCAGTGTTTTCAAAGAAAACATGGATGACTCAATATTAGGCTAAATCAACTATAAGATGGACATTCTTTGGTGTGTTCCATTTTTTTCTTGTTTCCTTTTTCTTCCTTTTCCTTTATCCTTTTCTTCTTCTTCACTCACTTTTTCAGTCTGTGTGTCCAGATATCCCTGCAGTTCTTCTCCTTGTGTCTGTCTTGTTTGTAGATGTAGGGGATGAGGAGGAGGCAGGTCCTCTCCGCCGCTTCCAAAATTCACGGGAGAGGTGCAAGTTCCTCGCCCCCTCCATCTCAGTTTCCGTGCCCGAGGACGACCCCTACCACTCCGACGAGGAGTACTATGAGCACCCCTTGTTCAGCCCAGAGTGGACGCACTCGGGCTCTCGCCCCACAGGGCAGGCTGTGGCCTTTAGACAGATTGAAGGTGAACCACGCATGGTTCCTCTTTGCCATTTCCCCCCTCCATCTCCTCTCTCTTCTTCCTTTCCTTTCTCTTTTTAACACCAATTTCTTCTGTGATTTGACCTCCCTTCATCCCTACCCCTTCCGTTCCTCAGTCCGTCAGTTCGTCTCTTCGTCCGTCTTTGTGTGTCCTTGTGTTGTTTGTTTGCTCATAATCTGAGTAATTTCATATATATTTAAAAGTCTTTTTTTCTTTTATTTCACCCAAAGCCATTGCTACCTGTGGTTGCCATGCTGTTAAGTTCAACACATAGTAGGGATGTCTCTAAAGTATAAGAATATTTTTTTATCGTGATTGCCTCAGTGGACCTTATAAAATATAGTTCTCATCAGTGAGACCACAAGGTTGACTCCTGGGACATGGTCCAAATATCCATCAATATCTCAGAGATACTGTGCACGACCTCCATGCACATATTTGTCCATGCCAGTCATTTTTCAGAGTTGTGTTTTGGTTTGTTATCCAAGACTACTACCTCACCTCTTAAATTATGCTGTACTACTGTATGTCAAACCCTCTACACTGATGTCTGGTTAAACAGCCTCTGTAGCGCACCTGTAACTTCAACACACTGCAAAGAACCCTCTAGACTAAATTATTTTATTGTATGCAGAAATACAAGATACAGGTTTCATTTAAAACCATGTTTGCTCAAATACATAGTCAAAATCCAGGGTCTCAGTGTATTTACACTTCGGCTGCATAAAGACACAGAATAGCTTATTATGTTGTGGGCCTCTTTCAGTCCATTATCATTAAAATAAATCATTTGCCAGGGCAGTTTCAGCAGCAGATTAGAGTTTCATCCATACCTCTGTCTGCTCCCAAAACATAATCCATCTTCTCTCCACACTCAAACACAACTCATAACATTGATGTTGTTGAGATTGGAAAGCACAAAAGCAAAAGTAGTCTTTGAAAATGCGATGGTACTTAATTAAAGATGAAATACCCATAGGAAAAAAGTAGTATAAAGGCACAAACAACTGACAGAGGAAGGCACTTTGCTTTTTACTGGACTGGACTTCAGCTCTTCATACTGGCCTTCTGTAAATAGTCAGGAATTTCAGTGCTGTGAACAGATGTTCTTCTACATTAGTTTGGCCATGAAGTCTTACTGCTTCATTTATGTTTCCATTTTCCTTAAACAACCTCAGTCATCACTGATGGTAGTTCAATCTGGGCTGCAGGTATGGTGTAAGCGAGAGAAAGGTAGAGGAGGAAATGGTCATTTATTTTCTCACAGGGGTTCTTATACAGCAAATATTGATAAGAATACAATAGATATTGAGAAATAAAATAAAAAGCTATTTTTTTCACATGCTGGGTACACAAAACACCAAAAATATAAAAAGAAAGCATACAGACATAATGAATATCTACTCACATGCAACACACTGTACGTACTGTATGTGTGTATATGTGTGAACAGACAAACTATTCAGATCATCTCTTCCGAGAGCTGAAAGTGTCCCATCATAAGTTGTGTTTTCACATAACCCAAGTCTGTGTTGCCTGTAGTCTTAATGTGTCCCCCTCTCACCCTGTTTTTGAGAAGAAGAGACCATCGAGGCTCTTACAGCTGAATACGAGGAGGAGGTGGAAGAGGAGGAGGAGGAGGAGGAGAGTGCAGAGGCAGCAGAGTCCGAGGCAGCTCTTGATGAGCAGCAGTGGAGCGGGGAAGAGCCCGAACTGGACAGCCCGCAAGCTGAGCCCTTAGAGCAGGCAGAAGCCATAGACGAGGCCCAGGACCTAGCCCTGGAGCTATCTGAGGCAGCTAGTTCTGCTACAGAACGCTCTATGGACAGAGAGGAGGAGGAAGCAGAGGGTGAGGAGAGCCCTGAGACAGGTGTGTCCTGCCCTCTGCTCTCCCTGCCTGCATGTTACTGCATTGTCCACTGTATAAGATCGCCAGATGTGTCAAAACGAGCCCATAAGCATATAACATAAGCATTACTCAGGTGGAATGGCAAATAATTCTCCCTGTGCTCTGCTGTGGCTGCAAGGCAACACAGGCTTGTTGGTGAAAGAGTCACTTTCTTTTAACTTGGCCTAGTTTTATTGTATGTGATCTTTGCGCTTGTGTTTTCCTTTTCTTGCTGTGGTTTTCGGGGCCGGCCGTTTCGTATTGGTATTATGACGTGAAAGTGTTGCTGAACGTAACAGTGCTTTTTATCATCAGCTATAAGCATACAGGTCTCTCATCATGTTGGCTTGGCACTGGTATGCCAGTGCTGCTCTTTTTTTTAAAACCATAAATCACACTTAGTAAACATGGATCACTCATTATTTTCACAATACTTTTTTAAGAATTTGCAGGGGATTTCATGTTGGCTGTCTCATGTTCAGTGTGGTACAGTTGTTGGTAGAACCATGTTTCATCCAGTGTTTTATTTTCTCAGTTAGATGCCAATTCATCTGAGTTTTCTTTTGTTTTTGTCACAGTTGGCTGGTGACCACATGCATATGGCATTTCTTTGTCATTCACCAGCAATGTTCTTCTATATTTGTACTAATATTATTTTATATGAAAGTCCTTATTAAGACCCAAATTCATCTTGATCTTAAAGGTTCTATATGTAACGATTACAAAACTATTTGTATTAATTTTTTAATTTTTTGTAATTGCCAGCGAGTGAATGGTTATTAACGTAAAAATTAGATATTACCTGATATTGTGTTTATCGGCCTGTAACCCGGCTGTATGAAAATCCAACGAATGTGACGTTACTGCGTGCTCCCAGGTGCCTTGCCTCTCTCACACTGATGTAACCAGCATAACATAACACAACAATAATGGGGATATCCAAGTAGAAACATCCTGCAGATGTTAGCTCCCCAGCTAATGAGACGGCTAGCTACCCCCATTGACCACAACACTTTTCACAACAAACACAAACAGCCACAATGTCCACTCCCGAGCACATAACACCGTTGAAACATTATTTCCTCAACAAAGGAGCAGAAAACAAGCTCCAGAGCAAAATCGGAACATAACTTACCCCTTTTGTTTTTTTCTGTTGGTAGTTCAAAGGTGGTAATTAGCACACATTTCACAACAAAACCACATCCGGTCACAGCTCACTGGGTCTACCGGTGTTTATTAAACACGGTTTGTAAAAGAAAGTTGGTGGTTTGCAGGTCAGGTCAGGTTCAAGTGGTTGATTAACACATATTTTTTCAGGTTGGATAGTAAAGATACCGGAGCCTCTGTATGTGTGCTTGTATGTGAGCGTACAGCAATGAGGGGAGGGAGAAGGGGGGAGTCATCACCTTCCAATGGTCTTGTGTTACAAGCACGTTTGGAGCATACAAGGTTGACGTCCACAGGTGTCTCTATTGAGTAGGAATTTCTGATTTCTACATACAGAACCTTTAACAAAACGTTGTGAACAATCATAGATTAAAACTGGTCAAATTATCATAACATTCATTACAAAGAATGACAGAAATGCTATTCTTTTGATCTGATGTTTACAAGAGTTGCATGGATATCCATCCCATCTATTATTGCTTGTTTCCCATTAATCAGCATCACAGTTGCCTCATGCCGGTTCTGTCACATACCATGCCATATTCTCATCCATTTGTGACTTGGTGGATCCCATAATCTCGCCGTTCTTCTTCAGTGATGGCCGTATCATTGTGCTGTAAGTTTCTGAGGAGAGCTTTGCCTGTTTCTGTGACACCAATCCCTGGCTAAATAAATATCTCACTTGCAGCATGCCAAATCAGTATTTGTTCTATGATGTTCAAAACAGCCAACTTACAGATGTCCTTTCAGCTTTGAAGATGGACTCAGACAAGCAGGGGAGTGACAAAAGTGGTTCCATGAGCCCAGACAGCATTGGATCAGAGAAACGCCCAGAGGAGTTTTTTGAGCCGCAGATGCAGGGGTTCTTTGCTGGTGAACGAGTTGTACCAGAGAGCCCCACCATGGATATGCCCTCCTTTGTACCCCCGAATGTTCAAAACCAAACCAAAGAACCTGTCAGATCACTCACCCTTCAGCCTACTTATGGTGAGCCAATTACAGTATCAGAGAAGCAGCCATCAGTAGAGGTGATGGAGTTCAGCAGCATTGGTGCACCTTCTGATTTTTCTTCAATGGGGACAAAAGTTCCAGGAGGAGACTCAACAAGAGATGCAAGAGATAGATCTGGCATGTCAGCATATTTTGAAACATCAGCCATGGAAGTAGATGAAGCTCCCCAATGTAAGGGTGAGGGTTATTACGAACTGAGCAGAGCTGGTGAAGACAAGCCTATGGTTGATTCCAAGTCTCAGGAGATCAGCTACAGTGCACTGACTGAAGCCCAAGATAAACCTGAAATCAAAAAGAGTACTGCAGAAGACACTAGAGTATTCACAGTTCCCGACAAGAGTAATGAATGCAGGCTTTCCCCAGGGAAACTGGCCTTAGAGCAGAGGAGCTACTCACTTAACATCACTATTGGAGCAATGGATCCAAGTGGCCAAGGCAGACCGAGGAACTTCTCCCCACTGGCCACAGATATCATGTCATACACTAGTGGAAGTCTAGATGAGTCAGCGGACTACCTCCCAGTCACTACCCCTTCAGTGGAAAAGCCGCCATCCTTCCCTCCTCTGATTCTGGAGACTGCAGCTTCTGTCACTTCAGATTCCTCATCTCCTCCAAGGACCTCTGAACTAGTTTCAAAACCCAGCCCTGAACCAGAGTCCCCAGAATCACCTCAGCCCTCAAAGAACGCCTATAAAAATGGCTCAGTGATGGCGCAAGATTTGCCTGAGATGCTAGACCTTGCTGGTACCCGTTCCAGACTGGCTTCAGAAAACACTGACCCAGAAATCATCCGGAGAAAGTCAATTCAAGCTGATGTTCCTGCCTTCAGTGATGACCCGCTGGCTAGCCTTGTTTCGGGGGAACTGAGCCCCGGAGCCAGAAAAAGTGAGAGCCAGTTGGAAGAGATGGGCTATTGTGTGTTCAGTGAATATTCAGGGCCCATGCCATCCCCTGCAGATGTGTTCAGCCCTACAAATGCTTCTGCACAGGCCTTCGCCCACTCTGTCCTGGAGGAGAAAGTGGCTGAGCAGGCTAGGAAATTAGCTGTCAGAGACACTTCTGTGGAGGACAAGAGCCAGCCATCAGGAGCTGCAGGCACAGAAGAAAAAGACAAGAAGCAGGTTGAGAAAAAAGATTCTGCTGAAGAAAAAGGTACATGCATTGTAGATGACCAGCTGAAAAAGTCTGTAAGCGAACAGGAAAAACCACCTGCTCTGCCAAGTGAGGCCTTTGTGACACCAACTGTCACTGTCACCCTCGAAGAAGGTGGTAGGTCAGATAGTGAGACACAACGACAAGCTAGTGGTGAAGGCTCAGCATCAGAAACTGAGATTGCTGACTATGAGAGGCAGATCCGCAAATTGGAGATGGAGGACAGGCCTCTCAGTATGGAGGAGGAACGAGAACTGCAAGAGCTTCGGGAGAAGGTTAAGCTGGTCCACCAGGAGGCATACGAGGAGGTAGACGCTGAAGATGTGTACCAGCTGACTGGCATGGCCAAGGACAGAATTGCCAGGCCTGTAAAAACTTCCCCTGCCTCCTCAGTGGAGAGCAATATTGATGATGATAAGCTGCTCTCCCCAGTGCTCTCACCTTCCAAACTTAAACAAAGAGAAGTTTATGGTTCCCCTAAAAGAACACTATCACCAGTGTTAGGAATAAGCAAAGAGGACAAAGAGAAAGAGGAGTCAGAAAGAAAAATGAGGGAACAGCAAGAAAAGGAAGCAGCCGAGAAAAAAATTAAAGAAGAGAAAGAAGAGGCAGAGAAGAACATTTGGGAAGAAACAGAAAAGAAAGAGAAGGAAATTAAGGAAAAAGAAGAGAAGGAAAGGAGAGAGAAGGAAGAAAGAGAGAAAGAAGAGGCAGAAAGAATTCTGAGGGAAGAAAAAGAAAAGAAGGAGAAAGAACAAAAAGAACAGGAAATGAAAGAGAAGAGAGAGAAAGAGGAGAGAGAGATTAAGGAAAGGGAAGAGAAAGAGAGGAAAGCGAAAGAGGAGAAGGAGATGAAAGAAAGGGAAGAGCAAGAGAGGAAAGCAAAAGAGGAGAAGGAGAGGGAAGAAAGGGAAGAGAAAGAGGAGAAGGAGATGAAAGAAAAGGAAGAGAAAGAGAGGAAAGCAAGAGAGGAGAGGGAGATGAAAGAAAAGGAAGAAAAAGAGAGGAAAGAGAAAGAGGAGAGGGAGCTGAAAGCAAAAGAAGAGAAGGAGAGGAAAAAGAAAGAGGAGACAGAGAAGAAAGAAAGAGAAGAGCGGGAAAAGATAGAACGAGAGGAGCGAGAAAAGAAAGAAAGAGAGGAAAAAGAAAGAGAAGAGAAAAAGTTAAGAGAGAAGGAAGAGAAGGAAAAGATAGAAAAGGAACTGAAAGAGAAGGAAGAGAGAGAGAAAGCGGCTGAGTTGGACAAAAAGGTTACAGAGAAGCCTAAGGACATAGCAAAACAATCAGAGGAAAAAGCAGTGATGGAACCTGTTGTTAAAGAAGCTAAAACACCTGTGGAGGTTGAGAGGGAGGAAGAGGAAGGTGAGGAAGATGTGTTAGAGAAAGAAGGGAAGGGTGCTGGGGCAGGCGCGATAAAGGAAATCCCAGAGACTCGTGCTGCCATTGAATCAGTAGTGACAGTTGAAGACGATTTTATTACTGTGGTCCAGACCATTGATGAAGCAGATGAACCGGGACACAGTGTTCGTTTTTCTGCTCCACCTGAGCCTGAAGCTCTCCATACTGTACAGAAAGAGGAAGATGAGGAAGATGAGGAGTCTGTGGAGTTGGCCCAGGAAGCAGACATGGAAGCTGGTAGTCTAGAGGAGGTCTGTGATGTTCCTGAGACCCCTGCATCTCCTGAGAAGGAGGCTCAGACCATTGAAACAGAAGGACAGACAGAAAGTTATGACAGAGATGAAACCACAATGGACGACTCCATCCTGGACAGCTCATGGGTGGACACACAAGGTGAACTCTCTTCTTGTTCTTGTTCTTGTTCTTGTTCTTGTTCTTCTCCTTCTTCTTCTTCTTCTTCTTCTTCTTCTTCTTCTTCTTCTTCTTCTTCTTCTTCTTCTTCTTCTTCTTCTTCTTCTTCTTCTTCTTCTTCTTCTTCTTCTTCTTCTTCTTCTTCTTCTTCTTCTTCTTCTTCTTCTTCTTCTTCTTCTTCTTTTTCTTCTTCTCCTTCTTCTTCTTCTTTTTTGTGATACTGTTTCATGTAAAATCCAAACATGTATGTTAAATATGTTTTTTATATCCTGTTTTGCCACATTTCAGATGATGATAGGAGCATACTCACAGAGCAGATTGAGCCTTTGCCTAGGGGGCCAAGCCTAGTTGACAAGCATGCTGTGGTCCAGAACAAGGAGCCACAACAGAAGAAGACAGAGAAACAGGAAAAGCCAGTCAAACCCAAAGCTAAGGGAGGGCGGACTAAAGGCCGAATCTCCACACCAGAGCGCAAATCTGTCCGCAAAGAACCTGTCTACATTCCCAGAGAGGAGGTCAAGAAGAAAAAAGGTTGTCATGATCTTGTTTTCCTTTTGAATTTTAATAGTAGTAGTTGTTTATGTATACTGTAGTTAAAGATTATCACCACTATACTATATATCCTTGTAGCTAAAAAACAGTACTTGTTTGTCACTCTTTTTTTACCCTGTCAGTTAGTACTATAGACATTCAAAGCAGTGGCTCAATGTCATCATGTGCCTCACTGTGGCTCTCAGCTGTTACAAAACACAGCATCTCATAGTTTATAGCTTACCTGTACAACAGTTTGTGTAAAAAAAAATGTGCATCTTGATAACTCACTTACACAGTGATTTGAGTCAATTGCTGTGGTAGTGTAGTTTAACAATTATGGCAACTAAAAAATGGGATTTGGGTTTTTTTATCCTGCAGTATTCTGTATTTTATGCCTCACCTTCTGCTTCTGCTTATTGTTGTGTCTCTGTTTTTGTCAATGGCCATGTTCCCCCTGATAATGAAGCTGTGATAAAGAAGACAGAGTTTACCAAAAGAATTGAGGGTCAGACTCAATCCCCAACCAGGAGGAGCGTGCTGAAACCATCTGTCCGCCAGACCCGTCCCACCCAGCACCATTCCTGTCCCAGAAGGAGACCCACAGGTGACACATTTCGTTGGTGCAGACGAGCCACCAGAACACCAGTTCCCACCGCATCTCACCTACACTGTCAGCTTCCATTTTGGTTTTGGTATCCATTCTGATGTTTTTTTTATGTTACATGGGTTTCTTTGTATTTGATTGCAATAAAAATACTATTATACATGTTTTATTTGGCTTCATTTTGTCCTTTTTTTGTTATGGATTTTTTGCATCTTCTTTATTTTGGTCAAAAAAGAGTAACCTAACACTGAGCTGGAAAGCATTATTTCTCTAGTGTCCTCTTGCTGAAAATGTGTTTTATGTTCTCTACTGTATCCATTTATAGCCATACTTAACAGTGACTGTACACTTCTATACCATATATCACTATATAAGTTCAGTACTTGATATAGAGTAGTAGTAGAACATTTTAATTGGTGTTAACTTACTCTTCAAATGCATCGATTGATTTAAATGCATCATACTCTGTCGCTGCCATTTATTAACTGTTTTATATTCTTTGTCAGCTGTCAGTGGTGTGCGCTGTTACATTAATGTCCTTTGCTAGTGTCTTTCATATAATTGTCTAAAAATATTTTAAAGGTTTTCTGATAATAATGTACCAAGTTCTTTGATCTAAAAAAACACTATTAAACTTTAAAACTCCTGACCTATCTTGTCCTTAGGAATTATATATCCACCCAAGCTTTTTTCAATTCATGGTTGCTAGGCAACTAGTAATCCATGGCTTTTCTTTCTACGGACTATACTATAAAGACTCTGTAATGTTTCCCTGTCCCTCAGGCAGTATGCACTTCATTTTCCCCTGACGGACTGAATTCTGTGTCACTGATGATGAAAACTCAGTATACTGCAGCTCTGCCCCAATTAGATTATTTTCTAGGGTTGCCTTACATAATACAAAATCCCCCATTCTGTGTGATATCTTGCCAAATCTTTGCAGAACAGCACTCTCAAGGGGATAGAAACCTGTTCCCAGAACATTCAATTTGTCATATAGCTTACTATGCCAGATATGTGACAAAGTTGTATATTTGTACTTTTGTAATAATGCGAACCAAGTATTGCAATAAGGGCATACATATGATGATAATCCTCCAAAGTTGGACATTTGAAAGGTTCTCACTTCTTCCGCTTTTATATATGAAGGTGAACACATGTATGCTGTTTGTATTTTAAACTGTTCCTGACATTCAGTTTCTATCTCCCAGATGTGCTACCAGACAGTCGTCAGCCTCTCAGTGTTGCCAGAAAGTCACGCGACAGAGCATCGGTGAGTACACTCCTACAGCCCAAGAAGGGTATAACCTCTGGCACCACTCAAATGAATACCATATCAAAGTTGTTCTGGCAAACCTGACTCACCCAGTAGAATTGCAGTAGAGCAACTAGATAAACATCAGTCTGGACAAATTGACATTGAAGATATAAAGCGTGCCTTGCTGTCTCCATTCTGTCTTATCGAAGCCCTAATCCTTGCATGAAAAACTGTGCCTTGCCTCTGCATTTTGTAAAATGTTTGCTATTGTTGCCTCGTTTAATGGGTTTTTGCACAAATAGACATTGCAGATCCATTTAGAATTACTGAGTGGGTGTTGAATCACCCTTTGACATTTCTCCAACGGCTGTTGTCGTGACTCCATTTTACTTCTCCACCATGGTAATGACAGTTATTGTGTCTAAAATAACACAGTTTCTGCATATCTTAAATGTCATGTCATTACAGTATACTCTAAGTGTGTTCTGTCATTTTAGCACAAATTATATTCCACTTTTGATTTACACCTTCTATTCACCATCTTCTGACACTCCTCATACTATTGTCTGCAAGTCTAACATGTTGCTATTGAAGTCACAGGAATTTTTGCATGAGCATGGTGATGTTTTTTTTCATGTCCTTGTTTTTTTGTGTCGATGTCACATACATAATTTCTCAGTGTCATATTCACAATAAATGTGCCTGAATATGATCAAATACCACACACTAGATCTGATGTTAATATGTTATTCCTCATTTTACAGAGGCTGCATCAGATCTTGTGCTTTGATAATGCATGTTGACACACTATTATTTTGCTATTTTGTCACCCTGTGTCCTGTGTTTTGATGCTGTGTTACTCACCCACCGGGTCTCATCGTTGCATCATCTCAGTGCCATGCCCATCGTTTGCCACTAACAAAGATCCCCACCTCCATATCCAGAGTGGCTGCATTAAATAGACCTCACTCATCCTCACCAGAGCCTCAAGGCTCCCCACTATCACAGAGACTCACAGCCAAGGTAGGTGGATGCTAGTGCAGCACTGAACAGTAGGTACAGGAGTTCTGGAAAGAACATTAAAAAAAAAAAAATTAATATTCAAAAGACAAAAAAAAAAAGAATTCACAGGCTGACATCAGCCTATCTGACCTAAGGATCTACTTCTTGTCTCAACAGGATGGTGGGTCTCGGAGCCCTGACAAGAGATCTTCTCTGCCACGGCACACCATTCTGAGTCGCCGTGGATACCATGACCAGGAGGAGAGCTCCACCTCCATCACCAGTTCTGGCTCAACAGCTCCTCGCAGACCCACATGTAGGCAGCAGTTTCTGTAATTGACTAATTGACTCCCTTTACTAGGTATCGGTTTAGGTAAGTAACATTAGGTAGGTGGGTCTGCAAAAAAGATCAGTGTCAAGACATTGACTGTAGAGAGCTTAAGTCTTTCTTGACATTTTAAGCCCAGAGTCTAACTTTGAAAAAATCATAAATTGAACTGATTTTTTTAGCAGCAACTACATATGCCAGAAGTTTTTACTATAGTGTGCCAATGGAAGATCCAGTTGTTACATTTTTGCTCGCTGCATTGTTTTTTGTTTCTTTAGATTTTATTTTTAGTAGCAATATAGCTGTAAATCTGTAAGAGGCTATGAACTGTACATTGTTTGACTCATTCTGTGCTAATCTCATAAGCGTATGTTTTTCCTATACATCTTATTTTCTCTTTTTTTATGCATCTCTCTCTAGCCCTCTTTCACCATCTCTTGCAACTGTTTTTGGCGTTTTATTCATATATATAACTGGCTTGTATGAAATCTAACTGCCAACAATCCCCAAATATCTGCTTTTTTTTTTTTTACCGCCATCCACCCTTTAATGCTTCCTGTCTCTAAATCTTAAACCTTTCCTCTTTTCCCTCCTGTAGCGTTTCGCACTGAGATGAGGGCAGAGCACAGGACAGGACGAGCCCCTAGTATGACAGGTAGAGGAGATTCTCCATACCTCTGTCATTGTGAAAATGATTTGTTACATGGCTGTTGCAATGGATTGCATGAGGTTGTACAGGTCTAGGTATAAAGTGGTATCTTCAGTAGTATGTATTAGGGTACAAAAATTGAATGGTGTTCTTGAAATAATCTAAATTTCAGTGTCATGAAATACATCAGTGGAGTTATAAAGCAACTTAGTGTGTAAGCTTCAAGGGGAGCAGTGGAAGCGTTTAATGTGAGCACCTTGTGAATTAGTCATTGACTGTTTTTATACTTACCAAGAACCCTATTGACCTTCACAGATATACAGTGCTAGACTTGATTCAGTACAGGTAATTATGCAATGTGGGATAGTTAATATGATTGCTTTTAAAACATAGAAAACACCTAAATTTGAGTTATATATTTTGTGGACCATTAAAACTACAGGACTTTGCCTCTTTACCTCCAGTTTAATCTTCATCCTTATATACCCCCCCCCCCCCCCCCCCTCCAGTTGCAGAATCAATGCGCTCCCGTTCAGCTCGCAGTGGCCACTCGACCCCCCGCACCCCTGGCTCCACAGCCATTACCCCAGGAACCCCGCCTAGCTACTCATCATCCTCCAGGACCCCTGGAACCCCACGCTCCCTTAGCTTGATTTCCCAGGAGAGGAAGGTGGCTGTTGTCCGCACCCCACCCAAGTCACCTGCAACCACGCCTAAGCAGCTCCGCATCATCAACCAGCCGCTGCCTGACTTCAAGAACATCAAGTCCAAGATTGGTTCCACAGAGAATATCAAGTACCAGCCTAAAGGAGGACAGGTGACACTCATCTCTCATGTTTACTCCAATCCCTGTAGTTTCTGTCTAAGTACTTGCTTCTTTTTTCACTTCAGCAATGTTGTGTTCCTATTTTTACTGTTTTTAGTTTCTGTTTTTCCCACGTCTCTGTTATACCTGTGATCTTAGATATAACTTTCATAGACATTTTTTCTTAATTAGTACATGTAGCATTCTTCCCCATAATGCAACACTGAATTCCAAAATGGCAAATCCAACTAAAAGTAAAACATGAATAAATTAGTACATACAAATTAGATCTAAAAAAAAGAATTGATGATATCATCTGCAAACAAAGACATGTTATGAATTTCATCCTACCCGACCATAACCTGGATTCTGTCCTTAAGCTTTAAAGCTACAGTTAAGGGTTCAGTGGCAATAGAAAGAAATTTAGTCAGACAGTAATTCTCTTTTCTTAAAGAAAAATCCTACATTGTGTACCGTTGAGACTAGCGGTACTGGGTGCAACAATCTAAAATAATTGTTTGAGTGTAATTTTAAGTGTGTTTTTGACTAACCTCTTCTGGCTTTTTCCTCTGACTTTATATGTTTATTTCCATCCTGTCTCCACACACATAGTCTGTTAGTATTGTATCTACCTATTTCTACCATCACCCTTCAAATCCTTATGTTGGCTTACTTATGTAAGAGAACAATGAGCAAATAAAGAATATTTTGTGAACCAAAACTATATTAACTTATACATCCATTATCAAAACATTTCACATTGATTAAAAAGTAGAAAACAATGTTAGAATTTAGCACCAAAATGCTAGTTCAGTTTGAAGAGATATCAAATCCCATTCAGATTTACTATATGGGCTTTAGTTGTTTAAAAATGACAAGAATTTACGTATAGCTTATTTTAGCAATACTTTTAATATTAACATTGAATCAAATGGTAATGTTGAGAACCAACACCCACCTCTGCAATTCTTTGCAGTTTAGCTCATTGTTTTGATTCACCAGTCAATATGGTTGACTGTCTAGTGCCCCAAAATAAAGCTACAGGCAGCTGTTGCCAGCAAGTGAGCTCACACATGTTATTATATGTTTCCTGCTATTTGGGAAATGGCAGAGAGCCATAGCGAGGAGAAACGTGTTTTGTCAGGAATTTGCAAACAAAACCAGGGCTGAAAGGTGAGCAAATATTAGACTTTTTGTTTGTCAAATTGTAAGAAAGAAGACTCCAACAGGGTGTCCATGTTCTGTTGCTTGGAGTTTTATATAAGCTGTCTGCCCTCCCAAAAAATTGCTTAAAGCAGCTTTCAAATAATTCATTTGGCTATTTTTCCATTCAGGGATCAACAATACTGATCCTGAGGATAAAAGCTAACATTGAGACTTCACCATCACTATTCACATCGGCTCTATGATAAGAACTCTGTGGTGTCCAATTTTTATTCAACTACTTCTAACATTTGTGAGACCACAAATTTCAATAAACCGAATGGTGACGTGAGTTTGATATCTTAGTGAGTGTCAGAAATGTGAGCACTGCTTGTGGACTCAGTTATTCCGGACAGCACTTCGGCCAACATAAATCTGCATTTCAAATCATGCTTTCTGTTGCTGCACAGAATCTGCATTAGCAGGGTGTTTGGGAGTGTACACCCTGCAGTTTGACAAATATCTTGTTCCAGCTTCAGTCTGAAAAACTAAAGTCACCGCTGTAACAGTAAGGAATGTGATGAAAACAGCAGTGTGTGTCTCTAGCCATCAGTTCTTACAAACCTTCACTGATGACCTGATTAGGAGCCTTAGTGTTTGGCTGACATCTTTATGACTTGCCTGGTCTCTGTGCTGCTTTGTGCAGCCAGCCACGAAATAGGAAGGGATCATGCTCCAAACGCCTGCCTGTCTTTTGCAGAAGAAGCGTGTGTGTGTGTGTGTGTGTGTGTGTGTGTGTGTGTGTGTGTGTGTGTGTGTGTGTGTGTGTGTGTGTGTGTGTGTGTGTGTGTGTGTGTGTATGTGTGTGTGTGCGTGTGTGTGCATACGTGCAAACATGCATGTTGGGTCATAATCAGTGACTGTGCTTTATCAAGAATGGCAGTATTATTTACACATCTGTTTTGGGATGGAGGTGACTGGAGGATAAAACCCAGGCTGTGCAGAGAGGGTGTCAACTTACAACAGGAGTCTTTGCGAGTGATTTTGTCAGGGTCACCTAGATGAAAGTTGTTAACTGATGCAATCTGGGCATTTGTGAAAAAGTGTTTTAACAGTATAAGTAATCCAGTGCCACATTCGTGGAATTTCTTCTGTAGACTTTTGGCTGTGGATGTGGTTGGCCAATGCTTGAGACAGGTTATTTTGGATATTCAGTTTAGCTGTGAAAATGTCACACTTGTGTGCATCTGTTTTCTCTAACATAGAGTATCCTGTAAAAGGATTACCCCCTCATTAGAACTTTAATCTCGTCTGATAACTTGTTGGTTGAAAGATTTCATGTTAATATACATATTGTTCCTAATGCCTTCCAGCCAAGAAAGGATTGCCATAATAATGCAGAAAAGATACAGGATACATTTCTACAATTTCAAAAACCAACCAGCTCGTAGTAACGTTCAGACATCATATTAATGTCCTGACAGTTTCAAACATTTAGTATACTCTACCAGACAGATTATTGGATTATTGTGAAAATGTATTGATTAGTAAACATTATAAACTCAATATTTATTTACATGAACATTAGCATTAATAATTATAACATTGTTTTGTTTTTGTATAGAGCAGCTTTAGTGTCTTTACCCACAGCCTCACTGTGTGTGTGTGTGTGTGTGTGTGTGTGTGTGTGTGTGTGTGTGTGTGTGTGTGTGTGTGTGTGTGTGTGTGTGTGTGTGTGTGTGTGTGTGTGTGTGTGTGTGTGTGTGTGTGTGTGTGTGTGTGTGTGTGTGTTGTGTCACCCCTGGGTGGCATCAGGTGTCTCCCTAGAAGACATAAAGTGGTGATGGCAGTTTCCGTCTAAACACAGGGTTGAATGTGGCATAGCGATTGCCGTGATTCCCCAACTTCTCTTTGGCCATAAGCTGCCTGACACAAAGTTAAAATTTAATCATCCTCTTAAGGGAATGGCTCTATGCCCTTTTATGAGATGACTCAAGGGGTTTAAAGGCATATGTGTGTTTATGGAGACTCAGTTGGAAGTGTCTAGCCAAACACTTAGCCTAAAGGCTGCTATTTGTGTCTCATAAATGATTTAAACAAAGGCACCACAGAGAGGGATGAATAATTCCTGAATGTGAGTTATCGGACAATAAATGGAAGTAGAAATGTGACAAAAGAGTTCTAGCCGACTCAAACACATTATAAACTTTTTCGAATTTTAGTTGAGTTTAGTTTTTAGTTCCAAATTAACTTTCTTGTGATTACATACAGTACACTCTGGTTTGGCAAATCTATATTTTAAACCAACATGCTGCAGCAAATTGTTTTTACAATCTATTTGTGCTTTGTTTTTCATCATTTTCTTATCAGCTTGTAAAATAGCAGTTAAGACAAAGGACTTGTTCATTTTGAGGATTTTTCTATTTTAAATGTTCTTCCATGTTAAACACTGCAGCATTATGTGTGGGGTGTGCCTGAAGGTGAAGATGGTGTGTGAATGTTGTATGGTACATGAAGGCAAAGTGAAATGGAACAAAGATGGACTAATGCTGAAACATGACCGAAAGGGTTCCTGCAGAGAAAGAGACAGAGTATCTGTTTGTAACGACCTAGACCTTATAGACTGGGGCACAGAAGACCCACCTGAGGACCAAAATAAGTGATTATATTATCAGAGCAATGCTGAGCAGGCAACAGTCGGGGTGACATTTTGACTGATGTGTATCAGAAAACATATTGCATCAATTCCAATATATAGTATGATGATTTTGAGAACAATTAGTTTTTCGTAAGGAGTTGATAAACAGTGTCATTCTCCCATTACCCAGTGTGCTTTGCTCCTGCTCTTCCTCAACAGCTGAATATTTAAAAGTGTAGATAGAGGTCACTATACAGTAGCCACGGCCATTTTATGTTCCTGCAGTTAGAAAATACAATAAAATGTGTACAATAAAACAGTTTTAACATGACAGCAATATACTGAACTCCTCTCTTGACCCTTAGTAGTCCCAAGCCCCTCCTGTAGTGAACCTCCCTCAGCCCACAGCAGGCCTTTGCCCAGCCACTGACCTGTCCACGACTGTTCTCATAGAATCACAAGGACCAAAATATGTCAGCAGAGGCCAAACACAGGGCCTCGTGGATCTGGAAGTCAGTGCTGCGCCTCATCTCCGTTACTCTGTGTCTGTCAGCGACACACAGTGTGACCTGGACCCGAGACTTGCTGGTACACCACAGCACTGTTAATTACGGCACCACGTTTCTTTTAGCGTCTGGAGTAGAGTGTGCCACTGGAATAATTACATTATATTAATCAGTTATTATGTCCTTAATTAGAAAGGGCTACTTGTGATTGATGAAATTTTAATTTCAAAGAGACATTGATAAAATTTAAAAAAAAAAAAAAACATTTTGAATTGACAAATTAATTTTAAACATATATTTTGAAAAATTGCATGTTTTTGTGTCTGCTACAGCACTCTTACCTGCTGTGTAAATCATAATCCTCCTGCCCTTTAAGAACAAAATGTATACATTTTGGTTTTATGATCTTTGGAGTAATTTGAGGTAGTACTGTTAGTTCTCCTTCTGCTTAAACTGAGAACGCCCATAGAGCCAATCATACCTCTTCCTTTTTCAACCATATTTGCATAAAGTCACCATTATTCATGGACTTTCCTGCTGAAGAACATACAAGCAAACACACATCTTGTCCTTTACCTCAGCTTTTAAACGAGCCACCAAACAAACATTCACAGGGAAACATGCATTGCTAACACTGTTAGCAGGCTAGATATCTAACTAGCTGCTCAACTGCAGCACATTCAGCAGTAAGCATAACTGGAAATTTAAAAGCCTTATCAAAATTAATTTGGGGATTTTTTTTTACTGTATTAATTGTATTATGAAGGAGATTTAATTGTGTTTTTTTATATGCAAATAATTAACTTATTAAATTGTTAAAAGTCTGTATTTATTCCAGTGGAACACTCCAGGCCTCATAGTCTTCAGCATACTGCAAGATCTCTTTAGAGAATACAACAAGTTTCTGGGCTGTTTATCATGATATCAAAATAAATCAAGTGCAAATGGATGATTGTTTATTTCACTGGCCCAAGGATGCAGCTAAACTGTAAGTCACCTGAAATATATGATCTAAGGTGTAGCTGGGGGTAGATGTAAATAGTAAAGATTTATAGAGAATATGCTCCAAAGCAATGTAGTTTGCAATTATTCCCTGTTCAGATATTCAATGTGGTACTGTAGGTGATGCTTTCTAACTGTAATTTGTCTACATCAGCTATATTAAATTAGTCATATAAAGACCAATATTTTGATATAATGCTTGTAGTTTATTATCAAACATGTGCTGTGTTACCACCAAGAACTGGAGCATATAATCAACTCAAGTCGATGGATGATTTATAGGCTAACTTTCCAAAAACGTTCACATATTAAATAACAATGTCACACTGACAGAAACTTGATAGAGCACATGCTCATTATCTCCCACACTCACCTATTGGACACATATACACGTATACAACACATACAGTGTAAGCACTGGAAATTTCAATCAAAACTAATTTTGTTGTCAGCAATAAAAAAGACAGTGTCATGCATCAACATCAACTTTTTTCAATTCATTGTTCATTAGTATCCCGTTTTTTCCCAGTATTGTTGATAAGCATTTCCCATCCCCTATGTAAGAGGCCCATACTTTCTCTGTATTTCTCTATAGATTCATATTTTAAACAAGAAGCTGGACTTCAGTCAAATACAATCAAAATGCAGCTCCAAGGATAATCTGAAGCACTCTCCCCTTGCAGGCAATGTATGAACTCTTCCATCTTTACCCTCTTTGTCCTCCCTCTTGATCCTTCGATCGAGGAGATGGGTGAAGACCAGATTTAATTCTAGTAGTTAGTTTGTGCAAGGACCCTACTGTGTATTTAAGTGACATGTTATTTTCATCTTGTTGTGGTGTGTAAGGCTGGATACATGGCCACCTTGAGTGTTATAGTACCCTAGTTTACATTTTCCTTTTGTAGTTTGATACTCGTACCCTTAAAAGTCTCCCTTTCACCTGTAGTTTAACGGTAACAAAGGTCACTTTTAAAGCTTATCTTTATGATTGTAAACATATTTTAATCACATAACTGTATACATGAGCAGCAAAAAACAACTCAGATTTAAGCTACCTTACCACTGTCAGAACAGTGCCATTAACCTTCAAAAAACCAACAATTTTTACACAGTGAAATTTGTCGCAATATTCCTTGCACTCTCATTTTTCCTCCTTCCAGCAGGACAATATTAGCTTTTCTTTCAGCGTGTAGTGTGCCCCACGATTCATGCTGAAGCATGAAACCCAGTAGTAAAAAAGAACAGCCTGAAGCATTTATATTAATTTAATTCGAGACAGATAATCAACTCTAATGAATTATCATAAAGAAATGAGTAGCGTTTGTCAGGAAAATGAAGGAATGATAAAGCTGAATTTTATTTCTAATTTCTAATGTTTTACCAACACTCAAGAGGACAATGTTTATGGAAACACTAATTAATATTAATTAGTCTTGAGAACTGTTTAATTTTATCTTTTGGAAACAGGGGCTCATGAATTGTGCATTAGAAAATGTGTGCATCATTTCATAATTTTGCCACTATTTTTCAAAGTGTGTTAACTGGGAACTGAATGCACTCTCTGTTTATCACTATCACCCGTGTGTGTCCCCCTCATTCAAAACTGGTGCCCCCTTCTCATGTTTGTTATGTCATATAGAGTACATTAGGTATACTCTGTAAATAATGTGTTTTGAGCATGAGTATCATTTGCATATTCTTATTTGGTGTTACACTATATCAAAGCATTTTAAAGTATTGCTTTGGTGCATTCAAGGCATCTCGAAGATAAAAAAAGAGAAAAATACAAAGCTCACATCTATCCTCTTCTGTCCTCTCCTCTCCTCTCTTTTCCTTTCCTCATTGGATATGTATGTACTGTATGTCCCTTTTCAATCCAGTCTAGTTCCCATTGCTTTCACTGTGCTGGTTTAAATGTGTAATTGTTAGTGTTATGTACTGCACTATACCAACTCTGCTGTGTCTGCATTTCACTCCTGCTTTCTGTCTTTGCAGCTATGAGAGCCATTTACACTGTAGCACTCATATTTGATCATCCTCGCACCCTAAACTGATGGGTTTTAGCTGCATTTAATGTGCATCTACTTGTGTCATGTCAGGAAATGTAAAATCATAGAGGAAATTCTGATGACTTACTCAGGTACTGTATGTTCTTGAGGAGTTTTGATGAGCCTTTTGCCTCTTCTTGTGATACAGT
This sequence comes from Scomber scombrus, assembly GCF_963691925.1. NCBI lineage: Eukaryota > Metazoa > Chordata > Actinopteri > Scombriformes > Scombridae > Scomber > Scomber scombrus. The sequence continues at coordinate 18,215,896 of NC_084982.1, read as the reverse complement.
TGTGATATCAAGATTTCCAGAAGGTTTTGCATTCTTTTGTGGATCCATGTAAAAGCTAATTCATTGCAGCAATATCTTGAAACTTTGACTGATTTCAGTTGGACATCATAGCACCATTTGTTGCAGGAAATCTGTTTCAGAGGATGTTACGTTGATTACTCGAGGAAGGCATAGAGTAAAGAAGATCCTCCTAATGAGACACCAGATATAAGCCAGGTTTGGTACATAGGCCAGGCTAATTTAGAGGGTCAAAGCCTATACTGTGAGACAAGTGAGATTAATCTTTTTTGCTTAGCATGTTTATATCAGTGGGTGGATACAACCTGTTAAAGAAAGTGAAGTGTCATGCCAGAAAGCCCAAGCTTTTTCCCACCTTATTCCTCACCTCCGCTCCTGCAGGTTCTGATCCCCAGTGTTAAGCTGGACTATAGCCATGTTCAGTCTAGGTGTGGGTCCTTGGACAGGAGGGGCTACTCAGCAGGAGGTGGAAACGTGAGTCTTGTGCCACAAATCCATTGTCTCAGTGTTGATGTCAGTGTTATACCTGTGTGTTGTGTTATGTTTTTTAGTGTCACTTTTTCTTTTTCCACCTTGCTTTACAGTATCTCAGTTTACCACCCACTCATTGAGGCAGCAATGCTGGTGCTCTTACCTAACTGGTCTTCATTGACACAGCTTCCTCCAGTGGTGGTTTGTGTCCAGCGAATAATTTCGCTAATAAGACTAATGGTTGAATGCCTCCTCTCCAGCATGTGGCAATATGAGGAAGTGTTGCAGCTTTCCGACAATAGTGGCCCGATAACTTTAAGACAATTAAAACTTATCTCTTGACTTTGCATCACTGAATCTCCTCAGAATAGTGTGGTTCTTTTGCCAAGCATCTCTTTAGTTGCACATGGCAACACTAGGTTACCAAGGCAACAGCTGCATGCTTCATCTTCCTTCCAACAGGTCTGAAAAAATGGTGCCGGAAGCATCACATTTATTATTGCAACAGAAGTTTACCTGTAGCTGCAATTAACATCATACGGTAGAACAGATTCATGGCTGTTCAGATAAGGTGTTGGTTACATTTCAGTTTGTGATTAAAAAACACAATTACTGAGGGAGTAAACAATGTATGAGCTTAAATACATTTCAGTGGTATCACCAAATTCAAAGTAGACTTCTGTGAGTATTATTGTTCTATTTATAGATCATTCCTTATTACAAACAGAACACATGATAATATTTACAGAAACATGAATTACTCTCTAAAGCATCCCCAGACTTCCGATGGAAATAGAAGCAACATAATGCCAGTGTTTACTGTTTACTGTTTATAGCTGATTTTTAAACAAATCAGAAACACAAATAATAAAGAGTGAGGTGAGCAGAAAGGGGAAAAGCGGCAAATAAATGTAGCCACGTCAAAGAAAAATATATAACAAAGAAACATTCTACAATACAGCAGCTACCAAACAAGCTTACACTAAAATAAACACAAAACATAACTCAGCTGCCTGATTACTTTATGTAACGACCTCAGACAGGAAGGAGGACTCAAACGCTTAACTCGAAGGGAATTTATTAAACAAAAAACGCTCTCAAGGAGGATGATAAAACGGAACAAAAAACGCTCACTTGGAGGACAGAATGAAACAAGGCTTCTCAGGCTGCATGACGGTGACGCTGACAAGACAAAACGAACTGACACAAGACAAGGGAGACAAGGACTATTTGAACATGAGGTAAGGGGACACAGGTGGAACCAATCAGGGGCGGGGTTGACAATCACAGCGGAGGGAAGGCACACAAAGGGAGGAAGTCAAGATCTGAAACAAGAGGGAAAAGGTGAGTACAAAATAAAACAGGAAGTGCATGACAGGACGGGACATGAGTGACTTGACTAAATGAAAACAAAGGACCAACACATGACACAAGACAAGACATTAACAAATTTGACGAGACATAACAGTACCCCCCCTTCTAGGGCCGACTCCTGACGGCCCAGGACTCCCAGAGTGGGCATAAAAGTCCCTGACCATACCCTTGTCCACAACAAAACGTGAAGGGATCCATGAACGCTCCTCTGGACCATAACCTTCCCAGTCCACCAAAAACTGTTTCCCACGGCCACGGTTACGAACCGCCAGGAGCTTCTTAACAGTATACACAGGCCCGCCACCGACAATCCGGGGGGGCGGCGGCAGGCACCAGAGCACTTTCCCTGACCGGCTTGATCTTGCTGACGTGGAACGTGGGGTGGACCCTCAAGGACCTGGGAAGGCGTAGACGCACAGACACAGGGTTAATGACCTTTGATATGGGAAATGGACCCACAAACCTGGGAGCCAACTTCCTGGAGTCGACATGAAGGGGCAAGTCCTTAGTGGCTAACCACACCCTCTGGCCAGCCCTGTAGGGAGGAGCTGGCTGTCTGTGTCTATCTGCCGCTGCCTTCATCCGAGCTGAGCTCCGGAGGAGGGCCCGCCGAGCACCGGCCCAAATCCGCTGACAGCGTCTGACCATGGCATGAGCGGAGGGGACCGTGACCTCCTTCTCATTGGCAGGGAACAGGGGAGGCTGGTAGCCGTTGACACACTGGAAAGGTGAGAGACCTGTGGCAGACGAGGGAAGGGTGTTGTGGGCATATTCCACCCAGACGAGGTGGTCGCTCCAGGTGGTTTGGTTCTGGGAGACAAGGCATCGTAGGCACGTCTCGAGCTCCTGGTTGAGGCGCTCAGTCTGCCCGTTCGACTGTGGGTGATACCCGGAGGACATGCTCACCGTGGCACCAAGGAGCCGGCAAAACTCCTTCCAGAAGCTGGAGATGAACTGCGGCCCTCTATCTGAAACGATATCACTGGGAAAACCATGGATCCTGAACACATTAATCATCATGACCTCTGCAGTCTCTTTGGCAGAGGGTAACTTGACAAGAGGGATGAAGTGTGCCATCTTGGAGAAGCGGTCGACCACTGTCAGGATGGTCGTATTACCTTTAGACAACGGCAGTCCTGTTACAAAATCCATGGAGATGTGGGACCATGGTCTTTGAGGGACTGGCAGCGGGTGCAGCAGGCCTATTTGGGCCCGAGGTGAGGCTTTATTTCGTGCGCACACGGGGCAGGCCGCCACATATTCTGAGACCTCCCTTTCCATGGTCGGCCACCAGAACCGCTGCTTGATTACATAGATGGTTCGCTTGACGCCTGGATGACATGTGAGCATGGACGTGTGAGCCCAGTGGATTACCTTGGAGCGTAATGACAGAGGGACAAACAAACGGTTTTGTGGACACTCACTTGGTGCTGGGCTCACATCATTAGCCTGCTTCACCTCTGATTCTATCTGCCATGACACCGCTCCAACCACACGGTTCAGTGGAAGGATTGTTTCGGGTTCTTTGGCAACAGGTTCAGGGTCATGAAGACGGGATAGAGCATCTGGTTTAGTATTTTGTGAGCCTGGGCGAAAAGACAGTGTGAAGTTGAACCTGTTAAAGAACAAGGTCCATCTAGCCTGACGTGAATTGAGCCTTTTAGCTTTCCTGATGTATTCAAGGTTCTTATGGTCGGTCCAGACTAAAAGGTTGTTCTGCCCCCTCCAACCAGTGCCTCCACTCATCTAGAGCTGCCTTGACAGCCAACAGTTCCTTGTTTCCCACATCATAATTTCTTTCTGCAGGTGTCAACTTACGTGACAAATAGGCGCATGGATGCACCCTGTTGTCTTCGGCGGACCTCTGGGATAACACTGCCCCAATGCCCTGATTGGACGCATCAACCTCCACCATAAACTGCCGCTGGGGGTCCGGAACCGTGAGCACAGGAGCTGTGGTGAACCTTTCCTTGAGGCACCGAAAGGCTTTCTCGGCTTGGGGGGTCCACTGAAAAAGTATCTTGGAGGAGGTGAGTGCATGCAGTGGTGCAGCAACAGAGCTGAAGTTACGAATAAACTTTCTATAAAAATTGGCAAATCCCAGGAACTGTTGTACCTTTTTCCTGCTGTCCGGAGTCGGCCAATTAGCCACCGCACTGACCTTTGCTGGGTCCATCTGTACCTTGTTGGCCGTGATAATGTAGCCCAGGAAGCTGACAGTAGCTGCATGGAAGTCACACTTTTCACCTTTGACATAGAGCTGGTTCTCCAACAGCTTCTGAAGGACTTGACGAACATGAAGCACATGTGACTCCTCATCTGGTGAAAAAATTAGAATATCGTCGATGTACACAAACACAAAAATGTTCAAAAACTCTCTCAGAACATCATTCACAAATGCTTGGAAAACAGCTGGAGCATTGCATAGCCCAAATGGCATGACCAGGTACTCGTAGTGACCATTAGGAGTGTTAAAGCCCGTCTTCCATTCGTCTCCTTCTCTTATCCTGATGAGGTGATAAGCATTCCTGAGGTCTAACTTGGTGAAGACGGTGGCCTTTTGGAGCAATTCAAAAGCAGATGCAATTAACGGAAGCGGGTAACGGTTCTTTACGGTGATTTCATTAAGAGGGCTATAGTCAATGCATGGCCTGAGTGAACCGTCTTTCTTACCCACAAAAAAGAAACCTGCACCAGCTGGAGAGGAGGAGGGTCGGATTATTCCTGCCTTCAGTGAAGAGGTTAGGTATTCATCCATGGCCGCTCTTTCCGGCCCAGAGATGGAGTAGAGACGCCCCTTGGGGATGGGGGCACCAGGTAACAGGTCAACGGCACAGTCAAAAGGTCGATGAGGAGGGAGAGACATGGCCTTCCTCTTGTTAAACACATCTTTTAAGTCATGATAGCATGAGGGTACATTACATAAATCTGGACAGTCAGTGTCAATGCCCCTGCTGCGTTCACTTCCTGGGCTCTCAGGGATGTTGGTCTGCCTCACCTGATTAACTGCACAGCGTGCACAGTCTCCTCCCCACCCCTTGATTTCCCCTGAGCGCCAATCTATGTGAGGGTTATGTTTTTTAAGCCACGGAAACCCCAAAATCAGTGGATGCTGTGCCGAGTTAAACAAATGAAACTGCATAACCTCGGTGTGGTTGTCTTTGAACGTCACCTGAATGGGTTCAGTACAATGAGTCACTCTAAACAGTCGACGACCATCCAAGGCACTGGCAGTTACCGGATGGGTCAGAGGAATAGTCTTAACCTGGTTCTGTCGAGCTAAGCTCCAGTCCATGAGACTTTCGTCTGCCCCAGAGTCAATTAAAACCCCATGAGTAACTGTCTGGTTGTTGATGGAGAATTCTACCTGGGTCAGTTGACGAGGAGGAAAGGCGGAGGTAAGCCTGCTCACCAGCGCTCTCCTCATGGCTGGTGAGCTCGACCCTTTCCCCGGACAGGTGGCAAGTTGATGGCCTGGCTGGCCACAGTAAAAGCAGCATCCCTCTTGCAGACGACGCTGTCTCTCCTCTGCAGTGATTTTGGTTCCCCCCAGCTGCATAGGTTCCTGTGGCTCTTGGGGAGGCCGCATTCTCCCAACACCTCCTGGCATGGGAGACGAAGTGGCCCTTGAAGGTTGGAATCCCGCAGAGTAACCTTCGTGACCTGGAGGACGACCTGCAGTCCGACGCCGCTCTCTCTCCCTTTCTCTGAGCCTGTTGTCCACCCGAATAGCCATGGCGATGGTGGCTTCCAGGTCCTGGGGGAGCTCTAAAGGTGCTAAATGATCCTTCACAGGCTCAGTAAGACCATTCATAAAAGCATCTATTAGTGCGGGTGTGTTCCACCCACTATCTGCGGACACAGTGCGGAACTCAATGGCATAATCAACCACTTGGCGCTGGCGCTGTTTGAGCTGCATGAGGAACCGAGAAGCATCTCTGGCAGGTGAGGAGTGATCAAATATTTTACTGAAATTATCTTGGAAATCTGCGAGTGACTGACAGATATTAGAGTCTCTGGACCATTCGGCCGTGGCCCAAGCGGCGGCTCGGCCCGTTAAATGGGACACAATGAAGGCAACTTTAGCCTGGTCTGACTCAAAAGCTGCTGGGTTGAGCTTAAAGTGCAGGTCGCACTGGACTAGAAAGGTTCTACAGTCACCTGAGTTCCCAGAGAACTTCTCAGGGGGGGCCAACCGCAGGGATATGGGGGCAACTGGTCCAGTAGGTGCCGCAGCTGGATTCTCTGCCGGTGGTGTTGCCGGGGGGGCTGTGTCTAGGCGCAAAAGGACTTGGTGTAGTTGGCCCGCCAGGTGGTTGACCTGAGAAGTGACTGAGGCTTGAAAATCCTCCTGACGCTTGGAGAGTTCCTCCACACCCCGGCCGACGGTGCTTAGCTGCGTTGCATGCTGGTGGATATTTGTGACCTGTGCAGCCATGGAGGTTTGGAGATTCTTCAAGTCAGCTGAGTCCATTGTAGGTCAGTTCGTTCTGTAACGACCTCAGACAGGAAGGAGGACTCAAACGCTTAACTCGAAGGGAATTTATTAAACAAAATACGCTCTCAAGGAGGATGATAAAACGGAACAAAAAACGCTCACTTGGAGGACAGAATGAAACAAGGCTTCTCAGGCTGCATGACGGTGACGCTGACAAGACAAAACAAACTGACACAAGACAAGGGAGACAAGGACTATTTGAACATGAGGTAAGGGGACACAGGTGGAACCAATCAGGGGCGGGGTTGACAATCACAGCGGAGGGAAGGCACACAAAGGGAGGAAGTCAAGATCTGAAACAAGAGGGAAAAGGTGAGTACAAAATAAAACAGGAAGTGCATGACAGGACGGGACATGAGTGACTTGACTAAATGAAAACATAAAGGACCAACACATGACACAAGACAAGACATTAACAAATTTGACGAGACATAACACTTTATGCTTGCCTTGAACTACAGAATGTACTTGCTTAGTGCTCGGGTTCCTTAGTGGAATGACTCAGATTTTCAGCATTCAGGATCCTCAAAAGCAAGATAAATACTTACTGTCAGTACACAATGACAAAGTCAGACAGCTCACATTAAATCACAGTTGCTCAGCTGACAGCTCTAACAGCTGAGGGAGCTGGACTGCACTGGTAAGGTTTAAGTCATTAAAATACTAGAAGTGAAGTGGTGTCTCACTCCTTCTGTATTTAACTTTGTTCCTTAAAATGAAAAACCAAAGTTGTTGATAATCCTTGAACAGATAAATCAGATACATGAACAGAAAGACCTGTTTGCCAAGTTCAATGCAAATCTCAGGGACAGACAGTAAGAAGGTGTAATTTGAGTGTAAACAATAATTACTATTTTTAAGTGAGATATACCCATTAAAGTAAAAGGGGAGCAGACCAAGGATGGACTTAAATTAATGTACCAGCGAGTGAGTCTGCATAAGGCCAGTGAAGGCCACTGAACTCCTGCCTCAGAGTACTGTTGTACACAGTATCCAGCCAATGCAAACATTGTTCAAGGACATGTATGTACAGCAGATCAACATAGTCAAACAAGGGAAGGAACGCAGCCTTAACCTGGAAGCACAGGAAAAGCAGGATTTTAAAATCCAGAATTTATAAATATGCAATTGTCATTTAACTGCTGGACACAAGATGTCTTTTACCTCACTGTTAAGTTGATTCTCAGTGTTTGTGCACTGAAGGCTTCACGTTTCCACATCACACTTGTGTAAGTTGAATACTGGAACAGGATTGGCCTCAAAACCAGTTGTGATGTCACAAATCCTGCTCATAGGACCACGCCTTAAAATCAATTTTCCTACGGGCACAGAGAAACTTTCTTCTTTGTGCACATGAATGTGAAAACAGCCTTCCAGTGTCAAACTCTGGTCAAACACCATTCTGCATATTCAGCTGTAGGAACAAGAAGAAAAACATATTTTGAGAGGAGGGGGACTCTAAGATACCCCACTCATCCTGGAGGCTTCATGACTCATGACTGACATGAAAATATTTGGTAACGTATTGCACCAATAATGGGTATTTAAGATCCAGTAACATCTTAGTAGAGCTGCTATGGTGTTAAGCTACCAAGTGCAGGTAAAGCAACTTTAAATACTTTATAATGTTTGCCTGTATTTGTTGTCATACATGCACTTGATACACATTAGCAGACCTGTCCTTTCATGTTGGTCTGTTTCACCCCCACCTAAAACGTTTTATGAATCATGCAAAACAGATTTTTTTTTTTTAAGTCATCAAATGTAGTGGATTCTCTGTAAATAATGTGAACATGGCCAAAGGAATAAAAACAGCTAAAGCATAACAGGGTTAGTGGATTTATTTGGATTTATGGATTTATTGCTGGAGAGGTGAGCCAACCTGCAGCATTATGTTCACCCACGCTGGCACAAACCACATCTCATCTCTTGTCTTTAAAATCATGCTGTATATCTTTTCTAGTGTTATGCATGTGTGAGGGCGTCCTGGTAGATAAACTACGGGTACGGTGCACACTGAAATTTGTGCTCATGGTGTTGTTGGTGGTGTTGTGGCCCAATGAACCACAATGTTCATCATTGTCTCACTTTTCCTGTCAGGCTACTTAAGAAAGCAAAGCCCTTTAAAAAGATGAACACCAAATCATTGGTCACAAAAGACATTTAAATCACTGACTTGGCAAAGAGATTGCTGACCACAGGTTTGTCCTAGTGATTCATGTCAAGATGTATTGTTATCTCCTCTTGTTCATTGTGCTGTGTCAAACGCTTTATAGCTCTGCTCTGTTTTCTGTCTCATCAGTTCACTTCTTACACATATCTCTGTGGTTTCCTCTTTCCTTTCTCTTTATATCCCCGGGGTGAAACACATGAACACATATCTCCTCACTGTCTTACACTGAATCTTCAATATTATGCTGTATATTCTTTTTGAGAATGTGCTAATACATTATTAACTCAGATGTGCACTTTAAAACACAGTTACAGGACCCACATAGCTTTTAATGAATCTTGATTTGGTTCGTTTAAAAGACATCAGCAGTACTCCACACAGCAGAATGCAAGGACTGTCATTTAATAGTCACTGGTATTCTGCACTTATGCTTTTTTTTGTTTTTTTGCTTGCGCTATCTACTAATTACATGCAATTAGATTTCATTGTGTTGAAATGTAAAAAAAACTGCAGACTGAAGAGATGATAACATCTGTATCTTTTATGTGGACATCATGAGGGGTCAGCAGGAATTTTTAATTTCTGTGTGAACTGTGTCCCCTGACCTTGTCTCCCTCTGACTTTGCTGTTTACAGGTGCTGATACAGAACAAGAAGATTGATTTGAGCCATGTGACCTCTAAGTGTGGCTCTCTAGACAACATCCATCATCGACCAGGTAACAGGCAGCTTGTTCACCTTCAGGGGGAATTTAACTCAACATCTTAGGGTATTTCCAATCACTGTCCACATTTTACTTTCTTTGAGAAGCAGTGAATCCCTGGCCAGGAGTGCAATGAGGCAGCTGGTAGGGAGAGTCTGGCACATATTGTGGAGAAAAGGTTCATATAAATGAAATATGACCTGCAAGGGGTGGGAGACTTGTGGCTCAGTAACCAATCACACATAATATCTGTCTGGTAGTAATACATCAGATACCTCTTAAGGAGTCCTACAGGATAGATTTTTTAAGACTCGTTTACCTGTTTAAAATTGAATGTGAAAACAAGCCACCAAAAAAAGGAAACCTAATCCAATCTAAATAATATATTTAAATTGCAATCAGCTCTGACTATTATATTGTGCGTGCTAACAGTTTTTGGTACAGTTTTTGAAACTGAATTCTGTTCACCTCCATTGCGATTTGATGGTGCTATGGTGCCCAGTGGTATATTAATTTTTTGCAAACCAAATCTGCATGATTAGAAAATATTATTCTTATTTGAGTGAACTGGTCCTTTAAATCATTACTGTTGGAAGCAATACAATTACTGTCAACCAAAAACACTGCAATCTGATTATTAATACAGTGTTGAAAAGATGCTGTAACATTGCCTGCATGGCTTCCAGACTGCTTGCTGCTTGGCTGTGAGATGTTGCTCCCATCCCAGATGCAAATGAAACCAGATGGTGGCAGCTTCAGGTCCTGCAGCCCCATCTGCTGGTCTCATGTTTATATTTTATAACCTTTATTTATTGAAGGCTCAAGGGCCATGCATAATTTCAACTGATGTCCCTTTTGTGATTGTTGCTTTACACAAGCACATTTCCCAACCTCATATGTTCCTCTCTAAAGTTTAGATAGTTGCCATTTGAGTAGAGACATGGTGACATGGACATCAGTGTATTATTCAGGTTTTTTTTTAATTCTGTCATTATTACCCTAGACCAGTGGTCTCCAACCCTGCTCCTGGAGAGCTACTGCCCTGCATGTTTTAGGTATCTCCTCACTCTAACTCGTTATCAAGCAGCTGAGGCTCGTCAAAGGGCTTGATAACGAGTTGATTATTAGAATCAGGTGTGTTAGAGTGAGGAGATACCTAAAACATGCAGGGCAGTAGCTCTCCAGGAGCAGGGTTGGAGACCACTGCCCTAGACAAACTCCAAACACAAATAGATTTGATTATAATTTATTCTCATGTCTCAGTTTTGTGTGTACTGTTTTTACACTTCCTTACTTCTCTCTAGGGGGCGGTAACGTGCGTATAGAGAGTGTGAAGTTGGACTTCAAAGACAAAGCCCAAGCCAAGGTGGGTTCCCTGGATAATGCTCACCACATTCCTACTGGAGGCCACTTCATGGTAAGTGCCAGCTCCAGTCTCCCAATCCATGATTTAAAGGAAAACATCAAGTTTTTGAGAGAGATAGATTGTCTTATTAGTCAGTTTAAATAAATAGTCAATCAAGAAACACATTTTTCTTCTTTTTTTGAAGTAGCTGTGCACATTATTGGTAGAATGAGTAGGATTTGTTGGTTGCAGCTTGTAAACACACAACACAAACTTGCCCTCTCCTCCCTGGCTCAATGTCGCTGTGGTGTAGCCATAGACTGTTAAAAAAAGAGCAAAAAAGGCTGTAGCCACCTTGACTTGTCAACCATTAGTTTGTGGACTCCCATTTTGAAGTCCTCAAGGCAGGCTTAACAGGCTTAAAACAAATATTCTAACCAGAAAAACTTGAGCCGCTCATTCCTTAGAGGATCTCTGAACAAGACGTTTTACTGCGGTCAATATGTTAGTTAACTTTCATGAACTGAAAACACCATGAAATAGCGCCAGCTATGCCTGTACTCCTAATCTAATCTGGTTTCACAATATGTCACCAACGTTATCACTGTGGTAAAGACTTGTCACAAGGTGGCCCTGGTTTATCATCTATTTTACTCTAAATGGGACCTTAATTAACTAAATGAACATTGTGCTGTATTGAAGAAGACATGAAACTAGCGACTGAGATCATAAACTAATAAAGAAACTGAGGTAATAAATCAAGTGGGAAGTAGGGTCATTTTCTCATAGACTTCCATACAATCAGACTTCTATTTGCAGCCAGTGGAGTCGTCCCTTGCTGCTCATTAGAAAGAATGCAGGTTTAAGTCATTTTCACATTGACTTAACTTTTCAGAGCTGGAGCTTGCCGCTTGAGTCTAGCGCTATGTCGCTAAGTTTTTGTGGAGTCTGCACTGTTATTGCCTTGGGGCTACACACCCACTGCCCAAAACCTAAATCCCAGAAGCTTCCCAAATACAGTGAAATAAGAAAAATACAGGGAGATATCAGGATTTCTGCAGATACAGAAAATCCTGCTTATTCTGACTTTAAATCTGTTTTTATTAAAGCCACAGTCTGCACAAAGAGCATATAAACAGAAAAATATTCAATGTATGTTATTGTAATTTTAAGAAAATATGTGGCATAGTCTCTTATAACATAGAGTTAAGTTTTGCTGAAAAATATTTATTTATGTGTTATATTTTTAAAAATGTGTTTGCAGCAGTCAATCTTCCAAAAACTTGTTGTATTCCTTTATCTGCCATTGAAGGTAGCAGTAAAGGTATAGTATACGCGACATTCACTCCATATGGTAGAAGTTAATTCAGCCACTTTGAGATGTGTTGATCAAATTAGGCTCTGATGTCAACTGAGGGCGAAGACAACAGACTTTGAGTAAAGTCCCCAAAACAGACTCGTACAGGTCTCTCGGGTTAAACACAATTTGCAGAGATTCTAAAGCTGATTCACAAAGATACATATAATTTGGTTCACTCAACATGGTTTGAAAATAATATGTTCCTATGTCACACCACCTCCCTCTATTAGATTGAGAGCCACAGGTTGATGTTCCGCGACCAAGCTAAGGCACGAGTGGACCACGGAGCTGAGATCGTCACCCAGTCGCCAGGATTGTCCGGCTCAATGTCTCCCCAGCGCCACCGGGACAGCCAACTATCCTCCTCCGGCAGTCTCAACATGATGGAGTCGCCACAGTTAGCAACCCTAGCTGAGGATGTCACTGCAGCTCTGGCAAAGCAGGGTTTGTGAAAACTGGATCTCTGGATTGCTGCTCTGTGCACCCCGGACATCCTCACCCTGATCTCAAACTTTTCTGCCCACTCCTGCCGCCCTGAGGCCAACCTGTTACCACAACTACTCAAACAAACCATAGCCTCTAAGCATCTCCACTTAAATATCCATCACTCAAACACCAACTCTAAGTAGAGACTCGAATTAGGAGCTACTGTACTTTGGTCCTCTTTATTTCCTGTCTATTTTAATCCAAAAAATGTGCTATTTGGCCTCTCTTTTTGAATGATGTTGCATAGAATAGTTCAGTCTTAGCACTGGTCATAGATAGGATTGAGTGATTATACAAAGTGGGGGCCAGGTATTGGCTTGACTGGTCCTGGATCAGTGTTTTGAAGAAGCTACAGCTTTTTTTCCACATATGTGGCCATATATGTGGAAGTAATGTGGCCAGCACACCATGCAGCACGTGTTGTTCTTGCCCAGTAAACGTGCATGGACGCCAGACCCCTTAACAAACCAAGCATCCTTACTGCAAGTCATTCTTGTCATCCAATATATAATATATCTAACAAATATATATAGAAACATGTATAAAAATAAGTTTGTTGCCATCTATATGTCCTCAAAACATTTTAAAAGGAAGCGACAATATGGCTATAAAATATACCTGTAAAATTGCATTATTGCAAGAACCAGGTCATGTTATGACAAGCATGTATTGATTCTAATATTAAAAGAGGCTATTTTGTAATTAAAAAAAAAGATTTTAGTAAGTTATTTCCTCAATTATTGGATAAAAATTAAACAAGTTCATGTTTTGTAGTTACTAGTTGTTTACAGTGTAATGCTTGGTGACAATGTCAGACAGCTGATTTGGTGTTGCTAAGGAATGCAGCTCAGTCCTGTTGAAGAGCATCATACATATGTACCTGCTCGGTAGTTCGATATAGTTTATACACCAGAACAGTAATAAACACAGGAACTGAAATTCATTCCACCAAACTCCAATCTGAAAAGGAAATAGTATAGACTTTCCTCTGCTAACACAGGCGATGTTGTGCTCATCAGGACTGTCTTTTGTCTGAACCGCAGAGGAAGAAGCTACAAGTGCGACATGAGATTTATCAGAAGATGCAGCTACTCTGAAATCTGTCTGTGTGTGCGCGTTTGGTGTAGATCCCATGCCGTTTTACCACGGATGCTACCGTATCTGGATGTTTTGTTGCAATATGTGGAAAAAGAAAGTTAAAAAAAAATATTTTGAAAAATCCATTAAAAAGATAGTACATGAAGAAAAATAAAACGACCGAGGGAACTCGGATTCTGTTACATCTGTTAGGAAAAAGTGTGTTTGGGTGATCTAGTTTCTTTTTCAGACACCATTTGTGGTATATCCTGCCTCCTGCCTAATAACTGCCCTCACCTGCAACTGTTTGTTTGCTTCTGTGTTTTTTCTGCATTCCCCATCTCCGTGTACCCCCTCCCCACCTCCTGCTCCACCCTACAGCAACTGTAAATGTATTTAAAAGGTCAAGTAGATGTACGCAGTTTTTCTCTTGTTGATATGACACCAATTACAATAATTAATGACAATAAAAAGGACAACAAATGAAACTGGAGTGCTGTCCTCTTTTTCAGATGACAATACATACAGTTAAAGGTTCAACTTTATGGGAAATATTTTGTTGATGAGAATTAGACTAGAAGATTGAGACCACTCAGTCAGTTTGTCCATTATGAAGCTGTGGCCAGCAGCTGATTAGCTTAGCTCAGCACAAAGACTGCAATCGGGGGGAAACAGATAACCTACTTCTGTCCAAATGTAACAAAATCCAGCACCAGCACCTCTAAATCTCACATATTAACACGTTATATCTGGTTTGTTTAACTTGTACAAGAAAACAATGTCTAAAATGGACACATTGTGTGCTAGCTTAGCTAACCAGCTGCTGGGTATCATAAGGGAGTTGTATCAATCTCCTCATCTAACTCGCAACAAGTAAGCAAATAAGCACATTTCAAAAAAATGTCAGGTTATTCTCTTATCATGCATCTGGCTGAATGATCTGTGGCTTGCTTTAAATAAAAAGAATTGGGAATAAAATTGGAGTTTGTGAAAAGTTTATTGGGAATTGTCAGAGGAGAGTACAATAAGTTAAGACTCATGGATGGGTTGGGTGAGGAGTGGATTCATTTTGATGGCCATTCCTGGGCCAAACCAGTCACTTTAGAGGCAGATAGCCAGCCAGACAGACAGCAAGTGACGGGCGGGGTTGGTGGTGGTGGGGAAGAAGGGGTTCATGGGTATCCCATCTTTCCCTCCATCACAGCTCCACTGTGTAAACCAGTGATGACAAACACCCTGATAAGACAGGGGCACATTGGTGTAGATGAAGAAAAAGAGCTTGGGAAAGCTTCCACAACAGGAGGAGGAGGAGGAGAGAAAAAAAGCACCAGTTGGACAAAAAGAGAGAAAAAAAAGTGAAGAACAAAATAAAAGATATCTCATAGTCCTTTGTTTCCCCTGCTTCCTCAGGTTGTACAGGAAACAGTGAGTGGATGTCGCGACACCATGGGGTCTGCACATATCCAATGCTCACCACCGCAGTGGTAGGGTCCTTACACAGACATGATGTGCTTGACAAAGGCTGTAGATGAAAACCAGGGCAGCAAGCAGAGAGAACAAAAGAGAAGGAAAATTAATGAGTGAGATGAATGTGAATATTATCATTATTCAATTCAATGCAGCTTTGAAAGTTCAGATGCAGACCTACAGTATATATGTGTACGCTGGTTTATGTAATTTAAGTGTCTGTGGAAAGTGAAACTTTACACTTTCTGGGTAAATATGTATTTACAGAGTCACAGCAATTTAATATTACACTTCCATTAAGATGAGGACTTACAAGGTAGATTAAAAAAAATAATTTTCAAAATTGAAGCAGCAGAGGCCGACATATCCTCCCTTCTAATTATTTCCTTGATCAAAGCAGCAAGGGTTTTTCTTTTTTTTCAAAGACACACACCTGTTGTCTAAGAAGTTATTTGCATGACAAGTAAACTAAACTTCATTATTTGAGTGTACAATATAATAGAGTGTTATATTAGCCTCAAACTAGTCATATTATTATTAACTGTGGCTCACCCTCATAGTTCACATGGCCACTCTCGTCCTCCTGTCCCTGCATGAGAGCGTCAATCTCAGCCTCAGTCATCTTCTCTCCTGTAGGGGGCGACAGAGGACAATGAATATTAGTAACACGCAAAAGCACATAGTAACACAATACAGTCAAGTCACTCAAGCCCTGGCCTTACTCACCCAGTGTTGAAAGGACAATGCGCAACTCAGCACCCATCACTGTGCCGTTGCCCTCCTTGTCAAAGACACGCAGACCCTCAACATAGTCCTCATATCCTGCCTTGTTTGGGCTGGATACGACGGTCTGAAGCATTGGCAGGAACGCCTCGAACTCTACTCTCTTGGCGGCCATGTCTGCATGAAAAGAGACAGAAATAACAGTCACTGGAGATGAAGAAGCCAGACAGGTTGAGACAATAGGCACCACACTCATTTCAACATCACAACTATATTTATTCACCTTTCTACTACAGTCTCTACTTTGTTACAAACTTTCATGATGGATCCCAGTGAGGCTTTCTGACAAAGTGACAATTTGGATGGATGTGTGTTTTGTTTATGTGTTTTATTAGGTACAGCACTAGCTCTGTAAATAGTGCTCAATTCTCATGGTGCAATTTTAGTTAGAAGGTTACAGAGACTGAAGCTTTTGCTAGACCACATTAGAGGCACATATTAAAGGTGAAATTCTGTGCTTTTTCATAATTTTACAAAGCAATGTGTGTAGTAATATATGCCATTAAGACCATAACATAATATACAGTATAAATAACAACCCCAGACTAAGTCTTATATTAAAGAAACGAGTGCTAAGGCTCCCAGTGGAAACAGGTGTGAACTTTTGCACGTGACCACACCAACCAGTTATGTTGCAGTGAGTGTGTACTGCTGTGCTGCACTTAACAGACTGGACAATGTGTCAAGCAACTAGCTGGTAGCACCTGTGTGTATTTTCTCTAAAAGATTCAGCTTATTCACTGGTGGAGATTCTTCCTGTACCCCATTAGTTTTATCGTATTCCGATCCCTATACCCGCTTTCCAAATGTAAAGAGTTTCTTTTTCCTAAAATGCATAAAAAATAATGCTAAACGCCACATTCACACATGATTAATAAAAACAGAGACATGCATTGCTGATTACCACACCCACTCTAAACATTACCTCAGACATATCATCTCTCCCTAGCTCCCTAGTTATAACAATGTTTAAACGGGCTGCTAGTAATGCTATCTGTGCAATAAAAAAAATAATTAAAAAAACATTAAAAATCATCATAATCATCATTAACAGGACGAGAAGTAGTATCTTGTATGTCCAGTTGCCTATATTATTCAGTCCCAAGAAGAATTAAATAATGACTGAATACTTTCTAAGAATTATTCAGCAATAAATTGTCCAGTTGAAATTGAATGAATTTCACAAACTATAAATCTAACAAACCCTAACAGCAGCCAATTCAATGATACACAATGACTAAACAAATTTCTTACCGTCAGTGGAGGGGTTCCCCAACAGTTTGGTCACATCCTTGTTGGTGGGGTTCTGTCCCAGAGCACGCATGATGTCGGCGACCTGGTTGTAAGCCACCTTGTTGTCACCAACCCTGTCGAAGAGTCCGAAGGCCTCCTTGTAGTCTGCAGAACAGAAAGAGAAGAAGATATGATCAACTTGGTGAGTCCAATATTCATGTTGTTTTCATTAAATTATTTGAGTGTGTGTGTGTGTTTATGTGTGTGTGTGTGTGTGTGTGTGTGTGTGTGTGTGTGTGTGTGTGTGTGTGTGTGTGTGTGTGTGTGTGTGTGTGTGTGTGTGTGTGTGTGTGTGTGTGTGTGTGTGTGTGTGTGTGTGTGTGTGTGTGTCAGAGGTGTTTAACAGTGAGGCTATGATGACCTAACTGTGCCTGGTGATGCCACAGTTTTGTAAAATAGCCTTGAGACTTCAAACAATGTTATAGTATTGTATAATGCCCATGTCTGTTTTTGTGGTGTTTTAACTGTCTGCTGTCACTGAAGTTTGTATGTATATATCTGTTTGTATGTTGAGATGCCCTCTCCTGAAACTGTAACCAATAATATTATTAAAGTTACCTTTATAAAAGAGATATTTACTATGGAAGCTGAAGAGTGCAAAATGTTCTGATTTGTTTAGTGTTATAAATGATGTCCTACACCTTACAAGACACACATAAAACAACTACAGCACATCAAACATAGTAAAATTAGCAAACATTGAAGTGTAAGTGAAATTTTACCAAAAATAAATAAATATGAATGTGATAGTCAGATTAAGTTGTGAAGAATTGTTTTACATTTGATAGATTAAACTTGGCTTAAATGTATTTGTATGTTTCTGTTATTTATGTATTTAGAAAAATATTTAACTTAATTTATTTTACATTCCTGCAGAGTCCTCAATGTTGAGGTTTAATAAGTTAATTTGTTTGTCCCACAATGAAAGGTAGCAGTTTGTAGCTTGTAGCTGTGGCTGTGCTTCCTGCCAGCAGATGGAGGCAGTTCCTTTACCAACTGATGAGGGAAATACAGCCTATACTGTAACAAGGGCAAGACGTCTGTATAGGTTGTGGTATTATTGGCCGAATAAACAAACTCCTACAGAGCTCAGTCACCCTTCATACTATTTCTATCTCAGCTGTCCCCTTCTTGCTCAGCAGGGCTGTGGGCTCTTTTAAAAGACCACCTTGGAATTGATAAACATAGCTGAGAATATGAGCCCCCTCCCTTTAAAGGCAAGGCCCCTCTGTGTGTGAGCTGAGTAAAAGTAGGGAATGCTGACTGCAGCGTAACAAGCAGCCAGCCAGGCGACAGGTCTGGTGGTATCCAATCCAGGGTCATAAGGGCAAAAATAGCAGACAAGTTTTTCTTCCATCTAAAAGACTACACCATTACCCATTAATCCATCTATAATCCCTGGGATAAACTGATGAAAAGGTTGGCTCCTGTGAGAAATGTAGAACCTTGGTGCATGGTTTGATATCACTAATGAAGTGATATCACCAATAATGGCAGATAAACAATCTTTAGGGCACAAGGATTGGCTGGTTTTCCAGCTACTCTGGTAGATATGCATAAATAATCTGATTTTTGTTGACCTGTAAACAGTTCATCTACTGTCTTTTCATCTGCTCTGGTTAAAGGTATTAAAAGTTAGTGCAATCAGCTGTTTGTTGGGAGTGAAAGCCAGCAGATGTCCAGCACAACATGCACAACACACTACTTTTTAATATGCTACCATTTGCCAAATGTTGCACTGAAAAAAGCTGACAATTACTTGTGGAGTGCAGTTTTCAGTTTCTTTATTTATTTAGCGTACCTTAGAAAGGTAGGGAAACATTTTGTGGAAAAGACCAACATGGCTGTAGATATTTTTGTTTTGATAGCATATTGTTTCATGAAAAAAATTACTTACATTTTTACTGGACAGTTTAGAAGTTTCTTAGCATTGTTTAATCACTATAAGATTTCACCTGGAATTCAATGAATGGAGTGTCTAAACTTAATGACATAAGTGACCATCTGTCATGAACACCTCACAACCAAATCTGTGGCACACTGCAGGGTGGCATGGAGCAGGTTCATCTCTAAGAAAAGGCCTAAGTTATCTACGTTGTACAGGCTTGACATTTGGCATAGCAATATATTACAGTTATAGCTTCTTTTGATTTGCAGAAGACCAAGAGATATCAAGAGAAAGATGAATTGAGTTTTTTTGGAGAGTGTCACATGGCTGTAAAGGTAAAATGGGGTTCACTTACCCTCAAGCTGGTCTGGAGTGAATTCCACCTAGAAGCCAATACAAAGCAGCAAGTTTGCATAAATCAGTACAAACACAACACACACAATTCTTGAGATGTTTTACAATCTATTTATTTTAAAGCACAACCACATTTATTCAAAAGGCCAACATAACCAGGCATTTCTCTTAATCTAATAAACCGGTCTAAACTAAGATTAAATTTGTCTCTTTGCCAACATTAGCTTCCTAAGGTGGTACCCGATCTGTGGAGGTCCATCTTTAGCTACATTAACATGTCCACATTTGGTGTCGCCCTGTCTTGCTATCACACAGAAGTCACCACTCTGTTAGTCCAATCCAGAGAGTCAGGGGTGTGGTTTAGCTATGAAGCTATGAAAGGTTCTAGTCATCCTCCTCCTCAGCCCTCTGCACAACTCTTAGTTTGGTCCTTCAACCCATAGCTGCTCTCAATGTGTCACTGTGAACTTCACATCCACTTGTAGATGATCATATGAATATGTCTACTCTGGTCTTCATCTGATTTTTTTGTACTTGGTCATTTGTGTTAAGGTGAAGATAGATGTGCATTAAACCAAATATCCTAATTTAGTAAGATTTTGACATTCTCTTTTACCACCATCACACTTTATTTTTATATGAAAAGTGAAAATTATGCTGTATATGTGCTGTTATTAAATTGACACTTTTGATCAAAGTAGTATCAGCACCCCTCTATCATTCTCACACTGTCTGCCCTTCACATATATGGAATAAAAGAGAAGTAATGCTTATTTTGCCTGGGGCCCCTCAAGAAGTCATGCAACTCAGATTGGAACTAGAAAATTCAAATCCCAGCTTTCCCTAAGCAGCTATCAGCCTATCTCCATCCATCCCCATAGCAGACCAGATCATGCTTCAACAGTCACTGTACCTTGACAGCGGACAGGTCGACGGCGGGTGCGGCAGCGGGAGCAGGTGCAGGTTCGGGTGCAGGTGCTGGAGCAGGTTCGGCCTTCTTGGCGGGCTCGGCCTTCTTGGCGGGAGCCTTAGCGTCCTTCTTGGGTGCCATTGCAGTTGATAATAGAACTGATTTGTTCCTGAAGCACAGACAATTCCCGGTTCGGGTGGAGTTTAGTACAGAGTGGAGCGGACTCGGAGCAAGACATCGCCGTTGGGCGTATATATATGAGGCTATTTTCCTCTTGACCCCCGTCAACGCTGTCCCCGTGTGAGGATTGGACAGCCGATGGGAGGGGTATGTGTATGTATGTGTGGGCTCACTCTAAACATGGAATATAGGGGTTGCGGTCCAGAAGGGTGTTTATTTATGCCATATATATATATATATATAAGCAAAAACGAAAACACTAGAAAGCGAGGTTACCGGGGGCCATGCAACTTCCTGTGGACCACAAGTGAACAGTTCCACTTTTACGCACAGCGTTGCGCACCATTACGCACAATCTAGATCGGATCTTTAATGATGTTTTAGCACCTTGCGATTTATTTATGTTCTAAGATGAATCATCCTGGAGCCGTTTCGCCATCTCTATAATATCATGTGAGCAATAAACGTTTAGATCAACCTCAGATATAAGATACTTATAAGAAAAGGCGAGAGTTTCCTGTAAAAGAAAAAAAGACAGTGTAGGTAATATGTTTTTTGAGGCAAGATGTCCAGAGAACTTTATGGTAAAAGTGTCAGTAGTTTTTCGTTTTTGGTTTGATTGATCATAGACACTATTCACCACAGCATGACTGATGTGTCTCATCTCAACTCTGCTGGACTCATCAGTGGCTCCATCTAATGCTGTGCATTCCAGCATTGCACATACATTTATTTTCTTTATTTCTAGCATTAATGCACAATATTTAAAAAAATACATTTATCCTACATTAGGCCAAATGTTTAAGGAAATGTGTCTAAAATAATGCAACAAACATCTAGAATATACACATTTGATGTACAAGAATTTATATACATATTTGGCTGAATATTTTACTAATGGGCATCTTAACTGTGGCTGGAAGAAACACATTTAGAATATATGCATATATTAGTATCAAGCAGTGTGTAAAACTTAAGAAGAAATAATTGTAAGTGAAGATTTGTGGGCAGGAATAAACTTAAGTCAAAGAGGAAGAAGAGGATGAAGAAGTAACAAATTATGCAAGGCAAGGGACCAGGCTTTATGTAGTTGCTGGAAATGGTGTCTTTCAGATGTAATAATGAGTCATTGTTTATTTCTGGTCACTGAGTATGTGTGTTGGGTAAAGCAGCACCTGTGTTCAATTTGTGGCTCTGTGTAGGTGGGGTGAGCAGTCACCGCCACTCCCAAGGAGGATGTGACGTAAAAGCACAGGGAGATGAAGATCTATTGGAGCTTTCAGCTGCCGATGCCAGTAACCCAGACAAGGCTAAGAGTGCAAATTCTGTCTCCTTAATTCTATATCTGTCTCCCAGTGCCAGCGGTGCAACCCTGCCCCCACCACTGTGACAGAGCCTGGTGACGAAGGAACTGCATAGCTAAAACCACCCCCCGCAGCCCTCCATCCCCACTTGCTTTCACTGACCCCATCTCCACGAGGGCAAGCCAGAGAAAGCCTCAGTCCCTCAGCTGTCATCTGGGCTCACCCTCAGCACCCTACTGCACCTTCTCAGAGTCTTACTTCCATTCAATTCCTCCCCTTATAGAAACTTTGCTCAAGTCCTTGCACCTGTGCTTCAGTCCATTCTGAGCTCCACTATAGAATCTTAATGGGTTCTCCATCAAGGAGGAGGTTGGTTTTATTAAGATGTGATGGCAGGTCAGCCTGTAAAAAGAAAAACCATAGAGTTCATGTTTATTTGGCAATCAAGATAACATGTTTTATTGCATAAAATATATAACAGTACTGGGTTGACATTTTTTTCTGCCATTATCCATGCACTGTACTTCCAGGGCCAATTCCCAGTTCCAATGACTTTGCCACAGCAGCTAGAAGAAAACAAGTTTCTAAATACATTTAGTGTACTGTTACTGAGTCATACTAATATCACATTAGTGAGGATAAACAATCTTCACCATCTAACTGAAAATGTAACCCTTTGCTTATTCATAAACAGCATCCAGCTCATTTGAGAAAGCAATACTGGATATGTCAGATCAGATTTCTAGAGGAGAAGTTTCAACTGTAAAGTAAAGGGCACCGCAGTGACACACTCCCTCTGAAGATCAGTTTCCACAACCACCTTAGGTGACCACCACTGCTGTCTGCGATGGCAGAATCATGAAAGAGGAAGCAGAAATTCCAATTAAGTTCTTTAAAGGCTGTGTTTTCTTCCTTGGGTTTTCATTAAACAATGCTGCTGCCTTCATAATGATCTGGAGAACATCTTGGGTTAAGATTATCTGCAGTAACCCAATCAAGCACAAAGACATGTAAATCCAGGAGAAATACTGTAGCCTATTTCCAAAGCTCTTGTCAGAACTGCCATCCTTAAAAGACACTTTCAACCTCCAGATTGCTGTTTTCCCTGAGGTTATGAAAAGGAGGTTCCTGTGTTGTTTCCAGTGTTTCACACAGATAAACGTATAGCCACTTTTACACAGTTGGTGGCATTACACTCAATTCTGCCTTACTAAAATAAATCTCAGACAGAGGCATAAGTAACAACACTATTTATCTTTTGTTTGTTTTTTTACTGCAAGCTGTAGCAACATTTAAAAATGTTATGGTACAACATTCACCATTGTGGTCTCTACGTACTGTATTTCTGGAAACACAGCACAATGGGAGAATGAGAGGCAACAGAGCATGTCTTTTTTATTGTTTAAAACATTTTGTTACAATGCAACATGTTTTATTTGCAGGATAATCCAATGTAAAAGAAACCCCAAAAAGTTAATGTATATAAGCACTTCATTACATTTTCATAGCTCCTTTATTTTTATTGTACACAGCATGCACATATTGACATGTAGCATAGCTTTAACCCAAATGACAGTAGCCCAAGTAACCCAAGTAGCCTAAGTGAGGATGAAACAAGTTACCTTTATAGCAACTGTCACTCAACTCTGAGTACACATCATAAGTTATGCAAGGTGACTTGTTAACCTGTCTTGTTCAGATCTCAAACAATACCAACCTATAAATAACCAGATAGGCAGCTGTCACAGCTATTGTTACTTTTACTCAACCTGTGCTCCTTCTTTAGTGGTTTGGTCTTCCTGATGGCTAGCATATGCTCTTAAGAGTGTGGTTCCTTGTTTCCTGTCTAATTCAACCAGCCATTTCTTCATTTAGCGAACAAAATATGTTCACACATTGCCAATTTAGATAAAGATTATGGTAGAAACTCATTAAGATTCAGCTGACATTAGTCTCCATTTAATGACATCCTGCCCTGCATAAAAATGGTTTGAAGTTAGTTTGCCTCTATCTCCCCACACAATTCTGTTTAAAACATGATCATAAATACTAGTTTGAGGCTGGTGGGAATAAGATCAGATGAAACATCAGGGATCACTATGGGGAATTGGGGCGTTTAAGCATCAGTAAACAGTAATGGGAAGTAGCAACTAAAGTGGGGCACAAAATGGAACAGAACAAATGAGGTGTATTTAAACAAAACACTATTATTAGCAATCTACTTCATTTTATTTAATGATTTCACCTCATTTACATGAGCATTCTGGAGAGATATTGCAGCCACATAAAAGGGAAGCTGCAGGCAACATGATCTCAAACACACGGATGAAAAATATGTTAATCGAATAAAGCAGAGATCTCAGTAAACTCAGTTGATTTTCATCACCAAGACAAAGAAACTTTTTTGGGTTGTGTTAGTTTAGATTAAGTAGTAAATAGAGATGAGAGGAAAGGTTGTTTGGTAATATTTCTTGCAAACTAGTGTGCTTGAATCATGTCATCTTCTCACTCGCTAGATTTGGGGCTTTTTATAATATCCCCTCCAGGTTTGCTTCAGGACAGGCGCTATAATGGTCTCTCAGGAATGAGGTGTGATCTGCATTTATGGTTATCGCTCATATTCCCCCTCTCCTTATTGGGATCCTGATGTGAACTCTCACTGAACAGAAGAAATGTCATTTGTGTTACCAGCACTGAAAAAGCAACCATGAAATTATGATCAGTGCATGTTAGCGTCTGTGAAGGAAAATGACAGAGGCAACGATTATAAGACACAGCACCTGTCCAAACCTTGGAGTCCTTCTGCACTTAGCGTGATTGATGAAATATGAAGAACCTGAGCTTGAGGGGGAAAAAAACATGCGATAAGTACAGTGTGGTGTTAGATTCCCAAAATGACGATGGCTCCCAGGTCACTGGTATTTTGCCTCTGTGGGTAGTCGGACCATCAAGAGGGTTGCTCTAGAGAGGGAAATACCTGAGAGCACCAATGGACTTCCTTCACCACAAAATATGTAACAGAGGTCAACCAGTCAGCCATTGGTGATGACTGAAGAGTAGATTTTGGACTCTGGATCTGTCCACCCACCCCCTTTTCAAACACTGAGTGCTTCCTTTGCTGCCCTCCAACCATTCCAAAAGGAATGAGGCTGTAACTGAGCCTGGGGGGACAGATGGAGCCTATTTATAGTCCCTACAGAGAGGTGTGAAGTTTCTTGGGATTTCTAAGAGCGGGGGCCGTGGCTCCTTAAGGGGGCTGATGCAGGCTCTGTTGCCCACATGCTCTCTTTACCTCTCTCGCTCACTCAAAAGCCCTCCACTGGCCACACAGGGATTAGATGAGGGCAGGCTAAACAAAGCTACCCGCTGCCCTTTTTTATAGGGGACACAGCATCACTACAGAGGAAGCGAATGAGACAGTACCAGCCAAAAGGGACAGTCTCTTCCTCCTTCTTCACTTCCTGATAATTTGTTCTTCCTTTAACTCCTAGAGGCTGAAGTTGCTGTCGCAGACAGAACAATCCTACTGTTTTAATGTCATGATGCCATCTCTGAAAACAGGAATAGTAACGCAGTGTGTCAGTGAGTCTTCTTCTAACTTGATCGTGCATATTTTAAGACTAACTCAGGATGAGCTCTAAGTAGTTCTAAAGATGGTTATAGTATTTTTCAACCCCATAACAGTTGAGAAGGTTTGACTGTGTCACTGTGATAATTATAGACTCTTTTGGTGGTTAATTTGATGAATCTGAAAGATAATTGAATGGGATAACAAAAAAATATTACATTTATTTGAATCATTTAGCAAGATCAGAAGTTCACAGTCATGGTAGCTGTTCTGTGAGGCTGTACTTTGGCACAGTGGTGATTTGAGCTAAATGCTAACAGGTATAATGTTTACCACGTTTTCAATATTAGCTCAGGGTGTTAGCATGCTATCAATTGCTAATTAGCACTAAGCTGAGACTGATAGCTGTTTCATCAGTTTAGCAGGTATTTTGTCATAAACATAAGTATTGGTCAAATTAAAATGTTGACCCGATGATGGTGGTAGATAAAAATACTTTAGAGGATCACCAGAGTTATGACAAGTCATCTATATAGCCCCAAACTTAATGACACGCAATCCAATAGTTGTCAAGACAGGTTTTATGATGGCTCACCAAAGTCAGTGTTAATCCTCCTGGGACCATGAATGTCTGATGAGTATTTCACAGCAATCCATACAATTGTTGTTGAGATATTTCAGTCTGGAACAAAGTGGTGGACGGTGCGACCGAGTGATAGAGCCATGCCGCAAAAACATGTATTATCTTATTCATCATTTAGAATTGGGCTTACTCTCTGTCCTACAAGCAAGCCATGCTTTACTTTATCAAACCGTACCAAAGTTTTACATTGTAGAAGAAAACCAGATTCCAACAAAACTTAATATAAAAATTATGAATGAAAAGCACTATATCCATCATGTTGTGTAAAAGTTTGAATGTAAAAGTAGTGGTCTAAAAAAAACAAAAAAACAATAGCTTTAAACTGGTCTGTCAGTCTAAACTTACACTGAACAAACACAATCAGTGATCCTTGCAACAAACCATCTATTATCTCTGTCATCTCAGGGCCAAGACGTTACTTGGAAACCTGGCAAACAGAGGCAAGGGAGCCTGCTTGTCTATTTACGTCCTCTCTTAAGCTTGGTCACCATCTGAAAGTCACACTTGAAACCGCAGACAATGTGGGGTCCCTCCACCGAGGACAGACACTAGAGCTCATTAGGCTGCACGCCAGCCAATCAGCGAAGGAATTTAGAAGGCAGCTAATCACAGCCTCCGAGTAATAAAGGGCCATACAGTACATTGCACAGGCTTCTCATGTTCTCCACAATCATCACCTAGCAATTTTCCATTGTACTTCTGACATCATAAACAGGAGGTAGAAAGGGCTGCTTTTTGAAGGAGTAACTGTCTGAAAATAGAAACTGTTAGATGAAGACATCCGTTTATTTTCAGACTAACAATAATTCTTAGAGATATGAATTTGTTAAACCATTTGTTAATTATAAGAAGCAAGAAGCTTACAGATTGTTTGGTGATGTGTTAAATAGTATACAAGAGAATGAAAATTCAGCACTGACTTACTCTATTCTTTGAGCAGTTTGATACTACAATATGTAATATGAATTTCTGATAGTCTCAAAGGTGTGGTGTTTTTGCAGATAAAGAGAGTAAGGTGAGTGTAGGTAGGTTGTTTCCTCACTACACCTCAGCTGTTTTGCATCTTTTACAAAAACACATCAGATATTTGACAGCATTTTAATTGAGCCCTGCAGGTTGTGAGACAAAAGTGGCCGTTAGCATTTTTTCTTCTGTGTTTAGCACTTTTATACAAAATCTTTATTGCAACACTTTATGTTTGAGTGTGACAAGATAAAAAAAAAAAAAAGTTATTGCCTAGAGTTGAGTGGTTTCATGTTCCCACTGTCTAAAAAATTTACACATTTAATATGAAGCCTGTGTAATTCCAATAATGATCCCCATGTTTAACAGACTTGCAGATCTGCTGTATGACAGGTATTCTAATGGGGTCAAAATGAATTACGATACATGAAAATGATGGACGAGATAGACATACAGTATCACTGTGTGGTGTGATCTGAGTTTTGACAATTTCCAAAGCCAAATGAAGAGATGTTATCAGTTAATTTTGAAGTTACACAAGTTAACCAGAATAAATTAGAGAGATAGGGCAGATAAACAGGCAGGGTCGGAGGGACGCATGCTGAATTTTCTAATGTAAGACATTCCCTCCTCACTCAACACTTGTGGGTCTCCTGCAGTACCCAGAAAAAGTTCATATATGGGTCATTTTCTTTGATTATCTTCCCACTTCTTGGATTCTATTCAAGTGCAAATTCTGGTCAACCTCTGGATTTGTAATTTTCATTTTCGTTTTTTCTTTTAAAAACGGGTATCAACTGGTTACACAAGATGCAGTCATGAAAAATAACTTGTTGCGTGTAATATGTTAATTTTATTTCAAGTGGAAAACTGCAACTAAAAAAATGAGAAATAATTAGTCTGGATTTCACAGTATTGCAGCTCGAACTTTAGATCACCTTTAGTCATCACATAATTTAGACAGAAAATGATACATTACAGCTGTCAAATATAGTGCCTGACTACATTGGCATAACCACCAGTTATACCCCCCTGCTGAATATTTTGTTTAAGCAGCTTAACCAGACATGTTTACTTTTGAAACATACAAAACGATCTGCTTTGACTGATAATGTGTGTTGATATGGTTTTTCCACAAAGAAGTTCATTTACCAAGTCAGAAATTCTTAAAATGAGAGCCCCCTCTTCACCCTCAAAACCCAGAATCTATGAATATACTATTTTTTATTTTTTTTTTTAAATTTAATTTACTTCCAACCAAGCTCTGATATCACATATCATGCTCATCGGTACATGGCTTAAATAGAGATTTAAAGTGAGCACTAAAGAAATCCACCTTAAGCAGATGAATGTGAAAACAGCCCTCTAAATTCAAACTTTGCACATACATCATTCTGCGCAGTGAAGTTGAGAACACTGCATTTTGAGTGGAGGGGGGCTTTAATAAAAACCTGCAACAAAGGTCTTAGTCTGTTGGTCACAAGGGACATGCACAGGCTCATCAGCCCTTTTGCAGCAATAAGTAATGGTACCTATAATGGAGATAAATACCTCATTGAAGAGGCTGTGTATATCAAAATGTACAGTAGTTTTAACTCATCCTACGTTAATACATCCCTTCCTCCAGTCTGCGTGAAGACTTCAGTATGTGAGTGTCATGTCAACTGTAAAGCTGTTATGGCCATTATAGGTTTTACTACACACTGGCAGCTAAACGACAAGAAGGCCTCATTACCATAACTCATATATATAGACCCACACTGTCACCTGCACATCAAGTGTACCGTTACAACACTGTTTACTGACTTAAAAACCCTCTAAATCTTTTTTCATAAACATTACCACTGGATGTCACCAGTGTGCCACAAATCTTGAAGAGGAACCATGGGCTAAATTTAGACAAGGGGGACAGGATCTGTGCTTAACTGGGGGGCCCTTTGATTAGACCAATGCAGAGGACCAACACAAAAACCCCTGTTACGGTTAAGGTTATGTTAGGCTTTAACATATATACTGTATAGATGTCATGTGTTGGAGATAAATGGTGGGTGATGCACTTAAATGTGAGGCAATTCAGTTACACATTATACCTCCCCACATTTGTAATGCTAGACAATGTGCAAATTGCATCACAAGTTTCTGAAATGTGGAGGTATATCCTGATATATACAGCTCCTGTTAGCTACTCACACCCACTTTGTTCAGACTGCTGAACCCAGCAGAGTGGCAGTCAGGCAGCCTTCTCCACTGAGGACCAGTCTTGCAGTGATCAGCAAATACACAGACCACTCTAATCCCACTACCATGGAGCCTGTCCATGGTCAATTTGGCTTTTTCTCTTTTTCTTTTTTCCCCTTTTTTTCTTTGCAGGCAACTGGCTTCAAAGAAAAGGCTGTGAAAGTTTGTTGCAATGAAAGCAGGTGCATTAATACAAACATTTTTTACATTTGAGTTCCCTTTCAACACCATAAAATGTAGATTGTTCATGTAACAGAAATGTCCTCACATTAACATTTATCCTATTAAATTAGCCACTTTCCTTTCTTCTATAGCAGCACTGTGGCAATACAGCAAAAGGGGGATGTTGAAAATGCATAAAAATGTGATCATCTTCTTCAGTGAGCCAATTATAAGTATATGCACATTAAAACAACCAACCAAAAAAAAAAGGTATAACTTTAAATACTCAATTTAAAGTGAACACTGATAGACTAGAAAGAGGTCAGTAGGGTAATTCAGTGTTTTATATGTTTTACCTGATTTATAGCCTACAGATGTGTAACCCAGTTTCAAGTCATAGATAGGCGTTTCCTTTGAGGACCAATCACCGTACTGTGCGCTTCATGCGATGAGCAAAACAATGCGCCGGCGGCCAATCCCCGTCACCGATTCAAGCGCTCACTTGAACTGTCTGACGACACGAGGGGCAGCTCAAAAACTCGTTCATTCATCTGTCTGTAAAAGAAACTTGACACTTAGTTGTACGGTTAGCAGACCTGTATATTTTTTAAGCCTTAGTTATATTCAGCAACTTCTCATTCACATCTGTGCTGCTTCACTTAAGGAGTTAACTGTGGGCTAACATGACAAAAATCCTGTTAGCTTGCAGCGCTGTTAAATCCCTGAGACAAGGATGTGTAGTTGGCAGAGGAGTCGGCAACACGTCCGCCTGGCTGAGGCTTCAAACTACTAAACTTTTTAGTGTCAAGGTAAGGAAAGAGTGTGTGAGTTAAAGCTGTTGTTGTCAGTGGTAGTTTCGGGAAATTCTCCAATACTCCCCCCTCCCAAAAAAAAGGAAAGAGCTGAACTGAGAGCTAATGCCGCAGTGTGCCTCTGGACTCTGGAGGCCAAACTCCGTAGAAAAACCTTTGAAGTCTGTTGTCTCTCCTCTGCACACATGTTCAAACTTGTAAAAAGTAATTCCAGGTATTTGTTTTCGCAAACAGCAGGGGCTACTCTTTGGTTCGGCATAGATACAGCACAACAAACAGCTCTTGTTTTAACATATTTTTTTTTTTAACCTGAGCTGTAGTTTTCCAGTTACCCCTCTTGTGCCACAGCATGTTGTGAGCCCCTTGAAAAAGTTTGACATGTGTTAAAACAACTTCTGTTTGCTGGAATTAGAAATAATAGGAATAGCTAATGTTTTGCATACAGCTGTGTGCACCATGTTGTGTGTATGCATCATTTTTTAGATGCACACTGATAGCTTTATCTCACTTTAATTGTATCATGCTTGCACAGAAAAGCCCATATGTTTTTTTGTTTTTTTAACTATAGTGAGAGTTGTTATGAATTGTTAAGTGTCTATTTAGTAACCTTTTTATTTGCAGGCTGCAATTTACTCCCTTTAAACATGAAAAATACATTAATGGTTGCAATGCATTGTATAAACCAAGCCTGTATGTATACATTTTATAGTGATGTATTTTTGAATAGCATTGTTTTTGTGAGAAATAAAGTGTATCGTTGGTCACTGTTTTTGTCATGACTGGCGGTCACAGTGGGTCACAACAGCCTTTATACTCACAGATTTCGCTCTCTCTTTTTCACACACACACACACACACACACACACACAAACACACACAAACACACACAAACACACACACACACAAACACACACAAACACACACACACACTGAACGGAAGAACAGATTTGTCTGTCTCAGCATTCACAGCACAATCCACAGTGCCCTGCTGCAGTTTCAGCATGAAGAGCCAGTGGCTCACTAGTTCCCATCACTCCTAAACCCAAAGTCTGCAACACATCTATTACAAAGGTTTAGGCTTCATGAAAATACATTATTATTGTGTGAGATTTTGCTGGTAATGTGCCTGCACTCTTTTAACTCCCAGGCCCAGACAGCCCACCTGGTCTTGGAGGATGGCACCAGGATGAAAGGGTTTTCCTTTGGCCATGATTCCTCTATAGCTGGTGAACTGGTCTTCAATACTGGCTTGGTGGGGTAAGAAGAATACATGCTGACATACTGTCAACCTCCATTAAAACTTGTCATGCTTGAACTTGCTTTTTTTGAAGATTCGAGGAAAAGTAAAAACAGATCAACCTTGCATTTATGTGGACATCCTTCCAACTTTGGCATTTGGTTTTTAAGTTGTCTGACAAGACCAGTGTAAACAACATTTTGTCAACACAACAATGTGCTCCAGCATCACCACACTACAATATTCTGGCATATTTATCTTGCTTTTCCCTTTCTTTAGATATCCTGAGGCTCTGACTGACCCTAGCTACAGGGGTCAAATCCTGACCCTGACCTACCCTATTGTAGGGAACTACGGGGTACCCAACACCCAAAAGCTGGACGAGCTGGGCTTGAGAAAATATGTGGAGTCCGAGCGCATCCAGGTACGAAAGTCAGCAGTGTTTGGGGGGGTTTCAGATAGGTTTCCGATCTGAGTGCTGTATTGTATATACACATTCCTTTTATATCCTGATATTTCATGTGTTTTGTTTTTGTTCTTGTTTATGCCCTGAATTTGGTTATAGCTAGGAGTGTCACGATACTCCAAATCCACTTTCAAACATTTAATTGAATTAAAATTTTCCAGCACTATCAAGTCTTTATTTGTATAGATCAACAGGTCATTGGTTTTATGCCTGTCATTTACATTTTCAAATTCTTTAAAAAGATAGTTTACAAGGTATTAAGTATGAAATAACCATCATATATGCCACACTGAGGCCATATAGTCAAGTTTGAATAACTTATTTAAAATGTAATGATAAATTCTTTCATCAGTCAAGTGGGAACAAACAGGATTAATGTTGGTGAATTTTTTCTGGTGAAAAAACCCATCAAATGCTCTTCTTAGATGGTCCCACTGCACTCTTTTTACAGCTGGCTGTACATATAGAACAAGTGTGTATCAAAGTTTACAAACTGTTGTTTTTCTGTCAACAAGGTATTAATTGTTTACACAACTCACGGGGAAGACAAATGTTGTCACACCAGTGACCTCAGGGAAGCAGGAGGATTTTCCAGTTCTGTTGTTTGTCCATCATCTCGGACTCCGCCAGTGGCCGGATAAGCTTCACTGTGTTGTCTTTGAAATGTTGTCTTTGTTTATTCAGATGTGTGAAAATAGGTCAGGGTGGAGAAAAAAAAGCAGGGTAAATTGGTGATCTTTTAATTGGTAATTTTTAAATTGAACGCTTGTTTCAACCGTTTTTTGATTTAGAATCAAAATCATGACACCCACAGTTATAGCCACAGAATATTTGGCAGCAGCAGTTAATAGAGTCATAGGGTTGAAACAATGAATTGATTAATAGATTAGTCATACGACATGAAACTGATCAACAACTTTTTTTTTGTAATACATTTATTTTTATGTTTTGAGAAAAAATGCCAAAACGTAACTAGTCTGCTTAGTTTTCTATGATAGCAATACCTTTTGCTTTTTGGACTTTTGATCAAACAAAACAACCAGATGTGTCAACCTGGGCTAAGAGAAGCTGTAATAGGCATTATCACCATTTGTTTTACTTAATCTGTTGTTAAAGATGACCATTTACATATGATATTGATAATAAAAATAAACATTAGTTACAGCCCTATGCATAATACTAACGGTGTACTTTTATCAGTTTTTCTATAATGAAAGACATTAACAACACTGTTTTTGTGTGCAATACATGTTTTGGATGGTATTGAAATGTATAAGAAATGGGATTTCTCTCTGTTTAGCTTCACAGGTGTGATGACAGCAGTTCTTGACAACATACACATTAGGTGCAAGTTCAGTTAAGAAGTGAGGTACTGGGAGGCTTTTTAGTTTGACCTATAACCTTTAATGCTGAAATTGTACTTTGGTGTTGTGCTTTGGTGTTTTATAGGTATCTGGTCTTCTGGTTCAAGACTACAGCCATGAATACAGCCACTGGAACTCTGTCAAGTCTCTGGGTCAATGGCTGCAAGAAGAGAAGGTCGGCATTCAGAAAAGTGACCAAATATCCGAGTAGGATAAGACTCTGTAGTGCCGATGGTGAATTCACAAATTTTACTTTAATTCTTTAAAGGTTCCTGCACTGTTTGGGATAGACACCAGAATGCTGACCAAGGTCATCAGAGACAAGGTACTGTAAATATAATGATATGCTCTGCTGCATCTACTACAAATGGATGGTTTGACCTCTGACACTTTTTATTTGGCTTGTTTTCTCCTCAGGGCACAGTTTTGGGAAAGATAGAATTTGATGGCCAGCCTGTTGACATATCTGATCCCAACCAGAACAACCTGGTAGAAGAGGTCTCAACAAAGGTAAATATATTGTGCCCATAAACCAGGTACAACTGGTGTAATAGACCAAATCAAGCATATTTTCTGTCTACAAATTGATGAGTGCTAACCTCTCTTTTCTGTGTCTTCCCACCCACTAGGAAACCAAAGTATTTGGAAAAGGAAATCCAATCAAAGTGGTGGCAGTTGATTGTGGTATTAAACATAACATCATTCGTCTACTGGTTAAGGTGAGAAAGAATGGATGCAGAGGGAGTGAAAAAAAACATCCTTGTCATTGTGTGTGTGTGTGTGTGTGTCCTCATTAGATTACACACTTAATTAAAGATGATATTTTTTATAAGTGAGCCTCAAATGACCTTCACTGCACAAAAAAAAGTTAACATACTTTCATGTTTTCTGCAACCTGACCCAGAAAATTTGAGCTGGTAATGCTAAGTCTAAACATCCTGCAGTGTTTGTTCTTTGTCATCTAAAGTGTAAGAGAAAGTGTGCCTCTCTGTGGTTCATGCTCCACTTATTAATGGCTCGTCATTCATAATGTTGATCATAATGTTCTTTTTATTTGCCTTCAACGGTTTGGTTTCCAAAGATGGTAATTTGTCAGATAATAGGTGATATTAATAATAAATGAAAAGTATTAATTAGTTTTAGTTTACACTGTGAATTTGTAACTTTTTGACCATAAAATGTGATGACAGTGTTCCTTTTTTATGGTAGCTGATTGAATTTGTACGACATAATGAAACCTAATTTGTTTTCTCTAATTGTCTAATCATACATATAAATATTGTAATTGTTGGAAAAACTTGGTGTCTAATCATTCGTTACATTTAGTGAATGGATATTTTGGCCAGCAGAGCATCTATCACTTGTGTAACATTCACAGGATTCATTAAGACTTCATATTAACATGACAATTGTTAAGTAACTCCATAAGATTATAGAATATCTCTATATGTATGTGTGCAGCGGGGTGCGGAGGTTCACTTGGTACCATGGGACCAGGACTTGCTGAGTCTTGAGTATGACGGCCTGTTCATCTCCAATGGACCAGGTGATCCGTCTCTGGCCAAGACACTCATCCACAATGTCCGCAAGGTGGGACATGAGACATATCTTAAATTGTATTTTTCATTTTTTTTAAGACATATCATGATCTACTATCATAAATAATATTGGTATGTATTCTGTGAAGGTGCTGGAGAGTGATCGTCCCCAGCCAGTGTTTGGGATCTGTATGGGCAACCAGATTACTGCTCTTGCTGCTGGGGCTAAGTCATACAAACTTCCCATGGGAAACAGGTGAACTCTTAAGAACTAAGCATAGTTAAGACACAATATGCCATAAATATTTCAAAATAAAGGACTGCTTATGTTTAGCATACTGTACAGTAAAGCTTTTCAGTGATTTAAAATGATCATCTCCCATTTTATCTTCTTCATCAATATTTATGTCTGTGGTTCTCAGGGGCCAGAACCAGCCAGTGCTGAATGTGATGACTGGCCAGGCCTTCATTACAGCGCAGAACCATGGCTACGGCATAGACAGCGAGTCCCTGCCCCCAGGATGGAGCCCGCTTTTTATTAATGCCAATGATGGCACCAACGAGGTTGATTTCACTCTATGTCAATGTTCTCTTACTGTCTAAGAAAATATGGCATTTGATTTTTTTTGTCCCACAACTTCAATAAATAGCACCAATTTCTCATTCCTCATGGAAATATAGACCTGAGTCTACAAAATAACATTTTATGAAGATAAATGCATGTTTCTGAAATGCAGAATCCAGTATGCTTGATTTTTTGTTTCCTTATATCTACTCTGCATCTTTTCCAGGGCATTATGCACAACACTAAGCCTGTTTTCACAGCCCAGTTCCACCCTGAGGCCAAAGGCGGTCCCACAGACACAGAGGTAATTAAAGACTTTAACAGTGCAGGATAAAGTACCTGAATACCATGCATAAGTTAAGTAAAGGTATCTTTACAGGATGCAGCTTTAGTAAAACTTGAAGCAATACATCTGTGCATGTTCAAAATATGGTAAATACTGTTCTATGTTCTTTGGCCCAACATATCATTGAAATATCATGAATATGTAAACCAGCTGTGGCAGTAAAAAAACAAAACTGAATATGACCAGTTACTACATCAGTGGCAGTGAAAGATGTAATCATATGTGGTGTTTGATGTTTGACTGCACCAGGGACTCAGGTGTTGGGAAACACCACTAATAATGCGTATCCTTCTGCCTACAGTAAAGTGTTGAAGGCTCTGTGCAATAGGTTTTGTCTCCCACATGGCAGGCAAGGACTATAGTTCAAGTCTCGGTCAAAGTATACTGTAACCTCTGTCATATTAAAGCAGAATAATAAGACCCGATCCTCTCTACCCAAATATACAGTTGACAGCTCAGTAGGAGGATTCTTTCTTTCCACCTGGGTTTCACGCCTGTGGGTATCATAACAATTTTGCACAGTGCCCATGACAAATCTGTCTCCAACTGGCAGGGAAGTGCAATATCTTAAATACATGTTTCTAAGACTGATGAAACTGCTCTTATGTATTACCTTTTATCATAAGAAGAATGAAAGTGTGTCTGTCAACAAACAGTCAGTTTTGTATGAAACACAGCCCCTTTGTTTGTCCAAGGGGAAGAAAACAGAAGATCCTCCATTTATTATAAATATATGGTACTGTTCAAAACTGTGGTTATACTGGCATTTTCATATACTGAATATTAGCATTGTTTGTCTTGTTGTGTTTCAACAGTTCCTCTTTGATGCCTTTTTATCCCTGATCGAGAAAGGAAAAAATGCCAACATAGTGTCAGTCATGCCTAAGAGACCTAATATCCCTCCCAGAGCTCAGGTACAGTAAATCAAACTGGTTCATCAGTGCTTTGTGAATGGCAAGTAACTCTGCATAACATAATGTTTGTATGTGACAACCATATAAACAGGATGTTTCATATTTGACAAATAAATAAAACAACAGGAAATACTACATTTTAATTGAAATGCTATGAATTAATTTCATGCTTCACAGTTTCTGTTAATTACTGTTTTTACAAGGTACTGTGTGTGTTGCTGGTGTGTCTTTGTGAATGCAGGTGTCAAAGGTGCTGGTACTAGGTTCTGGTGGTCTGTCTATTGGTCAGGCTGGAGAGTTTGACTACTCTGGATCTCAGGCAGTCAAGGCCATGAAGGTAAGAATAAATATGTTAACCTACCTGAAAAAGCACAAAAAATGGTCAAAAGTTTTATATATGATGCCTGAACATACCGTAGATCCAGGCAGTCTGATTATGTATTATTTTGACAATAAATAAAAGACAACACATCACAAATTCCGTCTAATCATTTGTGATGACTAATACTACTTATGCTATACATATAAGAAATAAGAAGTTCATCAACTAGGTGTCAGTTTGCCCCAAGTAAGTGTTATCTGTAGCCTATTATGGTCAAAAACCAAACAGAATAAGCTAGGCAGGAATATGATACTGCGTTTAAATAAATGATCAAAACTAACTTGAGATAGATGTATAAAGATGTCACATCAAAAAGTAACAATACAAGTGTAAACAATCAGCTAGAAGTCATATTAAAAAAACATTAAGAATCACACAAGGAAAAGAGCATTTGATGGGTTAAAAAAAGATATGTGCATGTGTGAAGAGAAGACTGAAGTCACCCTGAAACATCTAGAAAAGAAGATCAGTTGAAAAAGAATCAGTACAGCACAACATGAAATTATGATCACGATTGTGTGAATCAGCATTCAGCACTTAGTGATAATGTCTATAAAATAAAAATCCCAAAATGCTCTTGATTGACTCCAACATTTTATTATCTGTTTGATAAAGCACATTTTCTTTAATTAAATGGCACAAGAGCAAGATGCAAGCATGAT